>NW_028076051.1:913157-1272052 GCF_014824575.4 Sturnira hondurensis
TGGGGTTGGTTTCTAATTTCAGTCCCTTGTGGTCAGAGAAAATGCTTGGTATGATTTCAATTTTCTTGAATTTGTTGAGGCTCATTTTGTGTCCTATCATGTGGTCTATCTTTGAAAATGTTCCATGTGCATTTGAAAAGAATGTGTATTTAGCTTCTTTGGGATGAAGCGCTCTATATATATCAGTCAAGTCCATTTCATCTAGGGTGTTGTTTAGTGCAGCTATATCTTTGTTGATATTTTGTTTGGAAGATCTGTCCATTTTTGACAGTGGGGTGTTAAAATCCCCTACTATAATTGTGTTGCTGTCAATATCTTTCTTGAAGTCTTCTAGGATTTTTCTTATATATTTGGGTGCTCCTATTTGGGGTGCATATATATTTATGATGTTAATGTGTTCTTGGTGGATTCTTCCCTTGAATATTATGAAGTGACCTTCTGGGTCTCTCCTTATGACCCTTTTTTTGAAGTCTATTTTGTCTGATATGAAAATTGCTACCCCGGCTTTTTTTCTTGTCCATTTGCTTGGAAAATTTGTTTCCAGCCTTTCACTTTAAGTCTGTGATGGTCTTTTGTCCTGAGGTGGGTCTCCTGTAGGCAGCATATGTGTGGGTCATGCTTTGTTATCCATTCCCCTTATCTATTTTCTACCCACCATCTATGCTACTTATTTTCTGTACCTTCTCCCCCCCTTCTCCTCCTCCCACTCCCCTGTTGCTAACCCTTTATGTGATCTTCGTTTCTATAGTTCCACTCCCGATCTAGCTTTCCTCTTAGTTTGCTTTTGTTTTAGGTGTGGTTGTTAATAACTGTGAGTTTGCTGTCCTTTCACTGTTCATATTTTTTATCTTCTTTTTCTTTGATAAGTCCCTTAAACACTTCATATAATAAGGGCTTGGTCATGATGAATTCCTTTAACTTGACCTTATCTGGGAAGGACTTTATCTGCCTTTCTATTCTAAATAAAAGGTTAGCTGTATAGAGCAATCTTGGATGCAGATCTCTGAATTTCATGAGTTGGAATACTTCTTTCCAGCCCCTTCTTGCCTGTAAGGTCTCTTTGGAGAAATCAGCTGACAGTCTGATGGGAACTCCTTTGTAGATGACTTTCCCCTTATCTATTGCTGCTTCTAGGATTCTCTCCTTCTTTTTCATATTGGCTAACATAATTATGAAGTGCCTTGGTGTGTTCCTTCTTGGGTCCAACTTCTTTGGGACTCTCTGAGCTTCCTGGATTTCCTGGAGTCTATTTCCTTTGTCAGACTAGGGAAGATCTCCTTTATTATTTGTTCAAATAAGTTTTCAACTCATAGCTGTCCTATACAGCCAATAACATTGACCCAATTTATTTATGGAACTTTGTACCTCAGCATGCTTCCTATAAAGGCCTCCTTTACCTGATACACTTTGAGAAAAGGATCACTGTCCTCAAATAAGCATACTGCCTACACAGAGGAAGGCAATGGGCACTGTGCAAATGCTATATGATAGAAAAAAATTCACTGGCTGGCCATTATGAGAGAATGGTAGTTGACCTTTCACCATTGAGTCATCAACATGGGAGTTCCAATAATATGGTTGAGAACATTAGAAGGTCAGGGAGCATGGGCACTGCCTGGTCTTGTTGTAAGACTGCTGTGGGAAACTGTGGGTTGTATAAATGACCATAAGGACTGAGAAAGGGAATAAAATGTATAGAAAGGTGTCTGGTTGAGATGAGGTGGTATCAGGAGAATTGAAACTGAAAACAAATCACCCAGCTCGTAATTCTACAGTAGCCTTCTCCCTTCCATTTCAGGTTATCAAGTGCCAGGGGGAATGACTCCAATTTTACAGGTGAAACAAAAATGAAAACACAAACAGGTTTGATGACTCACTGTTGGTTCAATATTTTAACTTTGCATTTAGTTTATTTTAAAAAAAAGGTATAAAAATTAGATTCCATTTTTGTATTTACATAGCCCTGCTTTGTCTTGAAAACAGCCTACTAACTCTATACTAGAGCCATAATGTATCATACTACCTAATGGTTTCATCTCTAAGACCCCCCAACAATTGTCTGAATAGTATCAGGTAGATTAATTAAACTAGTAGCTGTGTTACTGCCCATGGTGAATCATTTTTTATTTTACTTTCAATTAAATTAGCTCTTGGCAATTTATTTTTCTCTTCAGGCTGCTTGAATTCAACAAGTTGAGACTGGTGGTCTGATTCTATGGGGCTTTCCTTCTTCATAGTCTCCATGTGTACTTTTTTAAAACATTTATTTATTTATTTAGCTTTAGAGGGGAAGGGAAGGAGAGAGGGAGAGAAATATCAATGTATGGTTGCCTCTCGAGTGCCCCCTGCCGGGAACTGCATCTCCTGCCGGGAACTGGCCTGCAACCCAGGCATGTGCCCTAACTGGCAATCAAACCGCGATCATGTGGTTTGCGGGCCCGTGCTCAATCCACAGAGCTACACCAGCCAGGGCAGTAATCTTTTATTCTTTTAATTTTTATTACTGTTTTATCTTTCGATACCTTTTCCTTCTCTTTTCTTCCTTCCTAGTTTATTCTTACATCATTTCTTTCCAATTTAATATCTTCTCCCTTCTCCTGCCTTTTTTTTTTTTTTGGAATACCCAAAAGTGAGACAAAAAGCTTGGAAATGTGAAAGGACCAGAGTTGGACAAAAAGAGGGGGCATCCCAACAGTTGAGACACTGAGGCAAATTTCACTTTGCTATTATAGAGAAACTACAAGTTACTGCATATTTGTGTTATTATTTTTTCATTATTCTTACATCTTTTATTTTAATAATATTTGTGCATTCCTCTTCTTTCTGTATAATCTTCATTGTTTGTCTGGTTACACTGTATCATTTTACAGGTTTTCCCTGTTCTCTCTTCCACAGTGTATTGCTAATTTACTATTATTCATGTCACTTGTATTCCTTTAGCACGCCACTCAAAGTTCTACACCCCCTATTCATGTTATCCAGATCACAAAGACTCTATCATATGATTGTTGCTCTAATATTATTGTAAATAATAGTTGTTCCATACAATTGTAAATACTGCACAACACCCCTCTCGGATCTGAGCCCCCTTCACAGTTTCCTGAACTCTATTGCTGTATTGGTTAACTCTATTCTCTCACACACTACACCTATTTACTATTCTTTACTCTTCCCTTACCTCAGAATCTGAACTCCCAAAAGCTCACTGCTTTCTAGATCCAACTCACAATCCTTCCCTCCCCAATAGGAGTCTTATCTTCTTTCCCTTCTTTCTCAAGAGTGGCTAGTTGGGTTGAAGATCACAGTTAACACTACACATAGCCAAAGGATCTGCCATCTCTTATCTACCGGCTGCTGCTGTAAATATCATAGAATACTATCCTGCTGTCATAAACCATTTTGCCTTCCCCTACAACTGAGCAAAAAAAAATAGTATGTGGAAACAGTGAACACCACGACACCCACTGGAAAAGGAAACCCAACAACAAAGGAACCACCAACAGATAACAACAGAAGAAGGTGAGAGAGGAAGTGGAAACCACACAAACCTCAATCGAATACCTACCTGGAAATACAACTAAATACTGGAGAAACTACCCAGTATAAACAACTAAACAAGAGCAAAAGAGAATCCTCAAAACCTTGTACACACAGAAGAACCAGCTTCAACACACCTGCCCTCACCAGCATAACAAATTACAAGAGGTGGTAGACAGAGGTACCCTCAGTTAACCACCTGGTGGGAAGGACCCATAAAAGAAAAACCCCAAAATAATCAAACCCCAAATACAAACACAGAGCCAACTTAAAGGACAGCCCAAGACCAGTGAGCTAGGAAAATCAAGGAGACCACACCACTAAATCTCACAGGTATTCTACCACAGAAGTTCACGCCGTAAAACCAAAGAGCCAGAACAAATAAATTTAAAAAGATGAAGCTTACAAGAAGAGTCTCATAAACAATAGGAACACAAAGAAACAATGCCCAAATGAAATGAAAAGAGGAAGCCTCAGAAAGAATACTAGATGAAATAGAGGCAAATCAGCTATCAGATATTGAATTCAAAGCACTGGTTATCAGGAAGTTCAAAGAGCTCACAATGAGCTACCAAAAACTACAGGTGAACTAAGATGAATTCACTGCAAACTTTATCAACATGAAAAATCAAATAGAAGCTATCAACAAGAACCAAAGGAAATGAAGAAAGAATACAATTTATGAACTGAAGAACACAGTAGAAGGAATCAAAAGCAGGATAGATGGAGCACAAGATCAGATCAGTGAGTTGGAGGAAAAAGTAGAAAAAAAGCACCCAGAAAGAGCAAGAAAAGAAAAAGAGGCTCAGAAAGAATGAAGATGGACCAAGAGAAAGGCAAGGCAATGTGAAACATAACAATATCTGAATAATACGGATACCAGAAGGAGAAGAAGAGCAAGGGACAGAAAAGTTATTTGAAAAGTAATGATGGCAAACTGCCCTAATTTGACGAGAGAAAAAGTCGCACAAATCCTGGAAACATGGAGAGTTCCAATCAAGAGGAACCCAAAGAGGCCCACTTCAAAAAACATAATTAAAATGGCAAAATTCCAAGACAGAGAGAATCTGAAAGGGAGCAAGGGAAAAAAAGGAAGTAACATACAAGGGAGCCCCAATAAGGTTAGCTGCTGACTTCTCAATGGAAGCACTCCAAGCAAGAAGAGAACAGCAAGAAATATTCTAAGTAATGAGAACCAGAGGCGTGCAACCAAGGCTATTTTACCCGCAAGGCTCTCAATCAAAATACAAGTCCAAAAACAAACAAACAAACTTCCAACACAAAAGAAGTCTAAAAGAATACACTCACCAAACCAGCTCTGCAAGAGATGTTAAAAAGACTGCCTTGATAAAAGAAAGGAAAAGAGAGAGACAGAGAATAACACAGGTACAAAAATGGCAATGAATAAGTACCTATCAATAATAACCTTAAACATAAATGAATTAAATGCTCCAATTAACACATATAGAATAGCTGAAAGGATAAGAAAGCATGATCCACACATATGCTCCCTACAAGAGACCCACCTCAGGGCCAAACACCTACACAGATGAAAAGTGAAGGGCTGAAAACAAATTTTCCAAGCAAATGGACAGAAAAAAAATTCGAGGAGGCAATACTCATATCAGACAAAATAGACTTCAAGAAAAGGGCCATAAAGAGAGACCCAGAAGTTCACTTCACAATAGTCAAGGGAAGAATCTACCAAGAAGACATAAACATTGTAAATATACATGTACCCAACATAGGAGAACACAAATATATACAAAAAATCTTAGAGGACTTCAAAAAAGATACTGACAGCAACACAATTATAGTGGAGGATTTTAACACCCTACTGTCAAAAATGGACAGATCTTCCAAACAAAATATCAACAAAGATATTGTTGCATTGAACAAATCCCTAGATGAAATAGACTTAACTGATATATATATAGACCCCTTCATCCGAAAAAAGGTAAATACACATTTGTTTCAAAACCACATGGAATATTGTCAAAGATGGACCACATGACAGGACACAAGACAAGCCTCAAAAAATATAAGAACACTGGAATCATACCAAGCATTTTTTTCAACTACAAGGGTCTGGAACTAAAAACCAAACACAAGACAGACAACCCAAAACACTCAAAATCATGGAGATCGAACACCATGCTATTAAACCATGAATGGGTCAAGAAGGAAATTAGGGAAGAAATAAAAAGGTTTCTGGAAAAAAATGAAAATGAACTCATGACAACCCAAAACTTATGGGACACAGTGGATGCAGTTCTGAGAGGGAAGGTCATAGTGATACAGGCCTACCTAAAAAAGATAGAAACATTTCAGACAAATAACCTAACCCTACACCTACAAGAACTCGAGGACCTACAACAAAGACAGCCAAGAGTAAGTAGAGGGAAGGAAATAACCAAGATCAAAGCAGAATTAAATGACATAGAGAGACTGAAAGCACAATTCTAAGAATCAATGAATCCAGGAGCTGTTTTTTTGAAAAGATAAAAAAATCAAGAAGCGTTTAAGCAGACTCATCAAGAAAAAAGAGAGAGGATCCAAATAAACACAATCAGAAATGAAAGAGGAGAGATTACAACTGATACCACAGAAATACAAAGGATTGTAAGAAATTACTATGAAGAACTGTGTGCCAAGAAATTTGAAAACCTAGAAGAAATGGACAAATTTCTAGAAAAATATAATCTTCTAAAATTGAATGAAGAAGAAGCAGAAAGCCTGAACAGACCAATAATAGCAGATGAAATTGACGCAGTAAACAAAAAACTGCCGACACACAAAAGCCCTGGAAACAAATGGTTTCACAGGAGAATTCTACAAAGCACTTAAGGAAGAGCCTACCCCTATCTTTCACAGTCCATTCCAAAAAATTGAAAATGATGGAAGACTTTTAAAATCTTTTTTTAAAGATTTTATTCTTTTATCTTTAAACAGGAAGGGAAGGAAACAGGTGGAGAAACATCAATGTATGATTGCCACTCGTAGGTGCCGTGCTGGGAATTAGATCACAACCCAGATGTGCCCTGACTAGGAATCAAACCTCGATCCCTTGGTTTGCAGGCCCGTGATCAGTCCACTGAGCTACACCAGCCAGGGCCCAAACTCTTTTTATGAAGCCAGCATCATCCTAATTCCAAAACCAGATAAAGACACAGCAAAGAAAGAAAAATTTAGGCCAATATCGCTGATGAACATAGACACAAAAATCCTCAACAAAATATTGACAAACTGCACCCAACAATACATTTAAAAAGTCATACACAGTGATCAATTAAGATTCATTTCAAGGATTCAAGGATGGTTCAATATTCGCAAATCTGTAAATGTAATACATCATATTAAAAAAAGGCAAAGACAAAAATCACATGATCATGTCAATAGATGCAGAAAAAGCATTTGATAAGGTACACCATCCATTTATGATAAAAACTCTCAGCAAAGTGGTAATAGAGTGAGAATTCCTCAACATAATAAAGGCCATATATGAGAGACCTAAAGCCAACATCATACTCAATGAGCAAAAACTAAAATACTTTTCACTAAGATCAGAATCAAGACAAGGCTGTCCCCTTTCACCACTTCTATTCAATATAGTATTGGAAGTTTTAGCCAGACCTTTCAGACAAGAAAATAAAATAAAAGGCATCCAACTCAAAAAGGAGGAAACAAAACTGTCACGGCCCTGGCTGGTGTAGCTCAGTGGATTGAGTGCGGGCCTGCAAACCACACGTTCAAGGTTCAATTCCCAGTCAGGGCACATGCCTGGGTTGCAGGCCAGTTCCCAGCAGGGGACGCATGAGAGGCAACCATACATTGATCTCTCTCTCTATCTCTCTCCTTCTCTTCCCCTCTAAGATAAATAAATAAAATCTTTAAAAAAACTGTCACTCTTTGAAGATCACATGATAGTGTAAACAGAAAATTTTATAGACTCCACACAAAGACTTCTCGACCTAATAAATTAATTGGCAAAACAGAGGGATTCAAAATCAATATTCAGAAATCAAAGCCATTTTTATGCCAGCAATGAAACAGCAAAAGCAGAAATCAAGAAAAAATCCCATTTGATATAGCAAAAAGAAAAATAAAATACCTAGGAATAAATCTAACCAAGGATGTAAAAAACCTGCGTGTAGAAAACTGCAGAACACTGAAGAAAGAAAGCAGAGAAAAGGGACTCCAGCCAACAAGGAGGTGTAGGTAGAAACACTGTGCCTCCTCGCACAACCAGGTTTAAGGACAACAAAGTTTTAGTAAGAAAAATGCAACCAAAATTCAGAAAACTAAACTGTATGTAAGTCCAACAACAAAGAACCATTCAGCCAGATGAATAAATCAGGCAGAGAAGTGAGCAGTGAGACAGAGTGCAAAAACCAGGGCCCCAGCAATCGGAATTAAAGCCTAAAAGCACCAATTGGAAAAACTTTTGGGGTCAAGGTGCCAGGAGAAGCTCCCAGGATCACAGAGAGTTCTTTGGAGAGACCCACAGGGTCCTGAAGAGTGCAAAAGCCCACACACCTGGGAACCAACAACAGAAGGGCCCAATTTGCTGCAGGAAGCAGCAGAAAGGACCTAAATCTGAGACAGAGCAGAACAAATGCCATTGTCCCTCTCTGGCCCCGCCCTCACATCCAGCATCACAACCCAGCCACTAGGTCAACCCACCCTGGTGAATACCTAAGGCTGGGCCCCTCATACATAGAGGTGCGAACAGACCAAAACATTATGGCTCAAGAAGAACAGCTCAAAGCCCCAGAGCCAATACTTCTAAGTGACCAAAGAGAGCCAACCTATCAGATACACAGTTCAAAATACTGGTGATCAGGATGCTCACGGAACTGGTTGGTTTTAGTCACAAATTAGAGAAGCAAATGAAAGCTAAACTGAGTGAAATAAAGGGAAATGCACAGGAAACCAATAGTGATGGAAAGAAAACTGGGACTCAAATCAATGGAGTGGACCAAAAGGAAGAAAAAAATGAACAAACAGAAAACAATGAAGAAACAAGAATTCAAAAAAGTGAGCAGAGGCTTAGGAACCTCCAGGACATCTTTAAACATTCTAACATCCAAATTATAGGGGTACCAGAAGGGGGAAAGAAACAGCCACAAGTGGAAAACTTATTTGAACAAATAATAAAGGAGAACTTCCCCAGTCTGGCAAAGGAAATAGACTTCCAGGAAATCCAGGAATCTCAGAGAGTCCCAAAGAAGTTGGACCCAAGAAGGAACACACCAAGGCACATCAGAATTACATTGGCCAAGACTAAAATGAAGGAGAGAATCCTAGAAGCAGCAAGAGACAATGGGACAGTCACCTACAAAGGAGTACCCATCAGACTGTCAGCGGATTTCTCCAAAGAGACCTTCCAGGCAAGAAGGGGCTGGAAAGAAGTATTCCAAGTCATGAAATCCAAAGACCTACATCCAAGATTGTTCTATCCAGCAAAACTTTCATTTAGAATGGAAGGGCAGATAAAGTGCTTCTCAGATTAGATCAAATTCAAGGAATTCATCACACCAAGCCCTTATTATATAAAATGTTAAAGGGACTTATCTAAGAAAAAGAAGATACAAATATGAACAGTGAAAGGGCAGCAAACTCACAGTTATTAACAACCACACCTAAAACAAAAGCAAACTAAAAAGACAGCTAGATCAGGAGCAGAACCATAGAAGTGGAGATGATATGGAGGGTTAGCAACAGGGAAGTGGGAGGAGGAGAAGGGGGGAGAAGGTACAGAGAATAAGTAGCATAGACAATAGGTAGAAAATAGACAGGGGGAGGGCAAGAATAGTATGGAAACTATAGAATCTAAAGAACTTGAGACACATGGACATAAACAAAGGGGGAGTGGTGGGGGAGAGAGTGTGCAGGGTGGAGGGGAATGAAGGGGGGAAATGGCACAACTATAATGACATAATCAATAAAATATATTTTTTAAAAAGGAAAGAAATCAAGAAAGACACAAACAAATGGAAACATATACCTAGTTCATGAATCAGAATTAATATCATCAGAATTTCCATACTACCCAAAGCACTCTACAGATTCAATGCAATACATGTTAAACTACCAATGGCATATTTCACAGACCTAGAAGAAACACTTCAAAATTTTATATGGAACCATAAAAGACCTCAAATATCTGTTGCAATATGCAGAAAGAAGAGCAAAGTAGAAGGGATCACACCACATGGTACCAAACTGTATTACAAGGCCCCTGTAATCAAAACAGCCTGGTACTGGCATACAAACAGGCACATGGAGCAGTGGAACAGAACAGAGAGCCCAGAAATAAACCCGAGTCTCTACAGTCAATTAATATTTGACAAAGAGGGTAGAAATATAAAATGGTGTAAAAATAGCGTCTTCAACAAACGGTGTTGGGAGAACTGGACCGCTACATGCAAAAAAAAAAAAAAATGAGCACCAGCTTACACCATACACCAAAATAAATTCAAGGTGGATAAAAGACCTAAATATAAGTCATGAGACCATTAAAGTCCTAGAGGAAAACAAGAAAATCTCAGACATTTCATGCAGCAACAGTTTCACTGATATGTCCTCTTGATCAAGGGACACAAAGGAAAGAATAAACAAATGGGATTTCTTCAAAATAAAAATCTTCTGCACAGCTAAACAAAACAGTATTAAAAAGAGAACCAACTGTGCGGGAAAACATATTTGCCAATGATACCTCAGACAAGGGGTTAATCTCCAAAATATACAAAGAACTTACGTGACTCTACCCTAAGAAGACAAGCAACACAATTTAAAAATGGGCAAAGGACTTGAACCGACACTTCTCCAAGGAGGACATACAGAGGATCCAGAGGCACATGAAAAGTTGCTCAGTATGACTAGCTATCAGAGAGATGCAAATTAAAACCACAATGAGATACCACTTCACACTGGTCAGAATGGCCATCATAAACAAAGCAACAAAGAACAAGTGTTAGAGGTTGTGGAGAAAAGGGGGACCCTAGTTCACTGTTGTTGGGATGGCAGAGTGGTACAACCACTGTGGATAACAGTATGGAATTTTCTAAGAAAATTAAAAATGGATCTGCCTTTTGACCCAGCAATTCCACTGCTAGGATTGTATCCTAAGAACCCTAAAACACCAATCCAAAAGAACCTATGCACACCAATGTTCATAGCAGCACAATTTACAATGGCCAAGTTTTGGAAGCAATCTAGGTGCCCATCAGTAAATGAATGGATCAAAAATTAATGGTACATTTACACAATGAAATTCTATGCAGCAGAAAGAAAGAAGGGGCTCTTACCCTTTGCGACAGCATGGATGGAACTGGAAAGCATTATGCTGAGTGAAATAAGCCAGGTGGTGAAAGACAAATACTATATGATCTCAAATTTAACAGGAACCTAAACAACAAAACAAACAAGAAAAATTTGTCCAAAGTCACTGAAATAGAGAACAGGCTGACAGTGTCCAGAGGGGAGAGAGGAGAGAATTTCAGTGGAAAAGGGGAAGGGTTTACATGAACAAGTATAAAGGACACATGGAGAAAAACTAAGGGGGATGAAAATGGGAAGGTGGTAGAGAGGACTGGGGGAGGGGCTGGGATGGGAGTAAAAGACAGAAAACTGTACTTGAACAACGATTAAAATAAATAAATTAAAAAAACCTTACGTGTTCAACCCATGGACATGAACTAAGCTGGAGAAATGCTGGTAATAGGGTGGAGGGGAATAAAGGCGAGAGAAACATGGGACAATTATAATAACATAATCAATAAAATGTATTTTAAGAAAGCAATATAGAAATGAAAATCTATTTCAAATATATACATTTGGTTTTAGAAGGTTGTGCTATACACTTACAAAGCAATAATATGGATCCTTCCAAAGTTCCCCTCTGGCTCCCAGGGACTTGGTGGAGCTTCCCCTCTTCCTCAGGCCAGAGGAGTTCAATTAGTCAATGAAACTGCAAGTATTTATGAATCCTGACTATGTTCAGGCAGTTGGGGGCCATAAGAATTATTAACTATGTTCCCTGCCTTCCAGGAGCAGTCTATTTGAGGAGGGGAGTTACAATCAATATACAAGAAACAATTGAAAATGAATTTTGTGCTACGTTGTGAGGTACAGACTTTTAGTTCAATGGGATTTCAGAGAGGAGAAGATGTAAATATGGTATTTCTGTGGCAGAACCTGATCGACAGGATTTGGATATATCAAGGGAAGGACAGATGATCTTTTTAGCAGGGGGAGAAATAGCAGCCTACAAAAGTTCAAGGAGAAGTCCCATGCCTTCCTCTTATTAGAGTAACCTCTCTGGGAATGTGATCCTTTTTAAAACAACGGGGGAATATAGAGAACAGATTCAGGGTTGACAGATGGAAGGGTGGCTGGGAGACTGGATGTAAAATTTGAAGGGATTAAAAACTACAAATTGGTAGCTACATGATTGTCATGAGATAGAAAGTACAGCATAGGGAATATAGTCAATAATATTGTAATAGCTGTGTATGGTGCCAGGTGGAGACTTGAAACCTCAGGTGGACTACTTGGTAAAGAATATGATTGTCTAAACATTATGCTGTATACCTGAAACCAATACAAAATAATATTGAATATAAGTTGTAATTTAAAAACAAGATTTTAAGTACAGTTTGAACAACAATTAAATTTTTTTAGAAAACCAAGATTTTAAATGAAAAAAAAAGTGGTGGAAACTTTTAAATTGTGGGTGACTATTCAAGGCTGCAAAGTACCTCTCATTGTCTTTATTATTTTAAATTAACTATATAGGGTACCAAGATATTTATGTCCTTTCAATGCAAATGGTTGATTCTATGAGTGTTCACTATTAAAATATGCCTTCCCCTAAAGAGGTTCTCTTGAATCACAAATAAACCAAATTGGATGTTAAATGTTAAAGTACCCAAAATCAAAATCCTAATCTTTACCTCAAATCCTCCTGCTCCACCTACAATGAGTCTTCTCCATGTTTTTTTGCTAAAGTTACTCCATACTTCTAGTAGTTCAAGCCAAAAACCTTACCTCAGATAACAGAGATAACTAATAGCAGCACAGAAGTCAACACCTTAGTCTCCTGAGCTTTATGCCAATGATCTCCCTTTACCATTCTGCTTTAACATACACTGTTCAAATAAGTAGGGCAAATGGATGACATGTGCTGCCACCATGACATCTACACTTAGTTGCCTAGCACACACTGAGGTCCCTAAAGGGGTTTTCACTAACTCTTCCTCCTGACATTCTCAGATACTTCATTTAATTGTCTTTAAGATTTCTGCAAGAGCCTGTTTTCTGGAGCTTTGGTAGGTTATAACAATAAATGAAGGCTGGGAGGCAGAGTATAAAATCAATACTAGTAAAATGAATGAGTAAGAAACCACAGGGCAGCAAACACCTGAAAGCAAGGAGAATGCTAATATTCTGTTTTGAAAGGCACAGAGCTTTCTGGGAAAGAGACTACATCTACCTACAAACAAAAGCAAAGATTAAAACCTTTAAAAACTATGCCTTCACCTCTGAGTTGATGCATCCCAAAGGGTTTTCAGCTGGCCAAGCTACACTGCCCTTTGTGCTCTCTGATTAATCCCTGTTAGAGCTGACTGACACCAGCTCACCAAGATGACTGAAATCTGAACCCTGTTCTTCAGGATTCTCTAGACTCCACCACATACCAAACACACAGACACAAACACACACATGCATACATGTACACATACACACAGCCACAAAAGTGTGGTAGAGGGACCTGAAACTAAGGTGAAAAGTGTAACTGTAGCAACAACATTCAGCTGCAAAAGACTATGTCATAATGGCCCACTCTTACTGCAAGAGCTTGGATTTGTGTTCTGGCTGGTTTGTGCTCCTATTTCACCTATTGTGCCCCAAAGAAATGGTAATTGTCCATTTCCATAAATCAAAGGCACACTCTATTAGTATTGGTCACAAAAGATCTTTAGTTGCAGCTGCTGAAAATAATGAGAAAAACAAGAGGTAGAGAGTAGGGCAGAAAAAAGACACTCTCAACAACACTTTGCCCTGGCTTCTGACTACAGCTCCAAAGAAAAACAGAATTGGTAGGAACTTCTTTCACACAGATGACCTTATTGACATCACAACCCAGAATTGGGAAACCATTGATGATTTGTCTCCTTATAAACTTGACCATGAATAAATGCAGAATTTTGAATATGTGAATGATAATTAAAACTTAGATTTGTCATGCATTGACTTTCACTGGCCTTACCCTAGGCCTTTTGGAGCTTGTATCTGAAAGAGCAAGGTCTTAGTCAAGAGTAGTGATATTTGCACTTGTTCACTATAATGATTCATGCTGTTTTTAAGTTGGCTATCATCAGTTCAGACTTACTGTGTTTGAAAGACTCAAAACTGCCTTCCAAAAATTTTTGTCGTCGGGAGCATGCATTAAAACATACCTGGCCCTGCCTGGCATAGCTTAGTGGATTGAGTGTGGGCCTGCGAACCAAAGGATCACAGTTTGATTCCCAGTCAGGGCACATGCCTGGGTTGCAGGCCAGTTCCCAGCAGGGGACACATGAGAGGCAACCATACATTGATATTTCTCTCCCTCTCTCCTTCCCTTCCCCTCTAAAGCTAAATAAATAAAAATCTTTAAAAAAAAACAAACCTGGCTTGGAAAGCATAACTTGAAGGACAAACTGGTAACATCACTTTTGAACAAAAAGTTACACACATGCAGATAACATGAAACCAAAGAGTAATTGAATTTGTTATTAAATGTAGTACCATCAATGCATGATCTCAACCCTTGCACTTAGCCAAGAGATGGCTAATATCCCAATCTGTTTGATATAATACGTATAAATACAATACCATTGTTTTATATAAAGAATGAGGAACAAAGACAGTTGCAGCTACTGTGAGCTGCAGGCAACCTTTTGTGACAGCCTATTCGGTGCACCCCGTTCTAGAATGCCCCAGTCCTAACTACATTCCCTTCAGCTTAGCACCCCAGGGTAATGGAAAACAATAGGCGCAAGGGCTTAAGGTTCTCCAGGCTTGCTGAGAAATACAGAGGATTTCCTTTGCTTAGCCAAATAAGGCCCATTTGGAAAAAACATCCAAAATGTGTGTTCCAGCAATATGTATTTGCAGCAGATAGAATTTCATTGAAAACAAGGAAATACAATAAAATATAAGAATGAAGGCACTAAAACCTTATTTCAGAAGTCTGGTCTGTGCCAAAATATAAAGGTACAAAGTGAAAATCCTTGCACACTCATCTTGAGACCAAATTAGGAAATTTGTTACTGGTGTCCCACTGCTTTAATCTCTTCATTCTGATTTATTGTCCTCTTTTAATGGGTCCTCATAAAGCCCTATCACTTCGTATATCAAAGGAAAACAATACAATAAATCCATTCAAATTAAACTATTAGTCATTTAGTAATGTTACTTTGTTTGAGTAAAGCATTAGACACAGGACACAGTGTAATTTTATTTTTTTTAAAAGGCCGTGTTGTTAAATGGTCAAGTTTTGATAGCAGACTTGGGTTGGAATCCTAGCTCTGCCACTTGCCAACTGTTTGGCTTTGAGCCAGTTACCTTGAGCCTCAGTTTCATTGTCCATATAATGGAGCTATTAATACCTAATCTGTAGGTTTGGTCTGAGGATTCCATGGGATGATTTATGTGAACTATCACTGTGTAGAGTAAGCACTGAATACATGATAGCTGCTGTTGTTTGCACTTCAGAAGAGGAGCACAGGAATCTAGTAATACCATCCTGGTCTTGCAGTGTTCAAATCTCTTGTCTCAGTCTTAAATCTGTGACCAATAAGTAATAAAGACTCAGTTTTATACACAGTGTCTCATCATCATCCTGAAATTGTAAAACTACTCCCCCTCATTAGGTAAAGATCTTCTTTATATTTTGCTTTCCATTATTTTACCTGCAGAGTACCTAGCCCATAGGAATAATAAAAATAACAACATTAATAGCAATAATAATATTTATTGAGAAGTTTTAGATGCCAGGCAAACTCTTTATGTGTGTTAGCTCACATAATCCTCACGACAACTCTATGAGGTATATATTATTATTTTCAATTAAAAAATTGGAAAGAAGATACAGACCTGAAGTAAATTTACAGCAGTCTGCCTTCAAAGCTCATGCTCTTAACTACCATGCAATATCTGAGCTTAGTAAATACTTGCATAATTAATTAATGGTTTTGGTAAACTCACCAATAAGAAATAACATATACACCTTTTTGTAACATTTTTCTTCATGACTTCCTGATTAAAGATAGTGAAGTCAAGATTTTTTTTCTTTACTCCCTTCCTCCTCTTAAACATCACTCCTACACAACAAAGAGAACAAGGGACAAAAATACTAAATCTCCATAGCTAATGGCATTAACAAGTCTGTAACCCTAAACCACATAAAGTGAAGATGAAAAGGTGCTACAGGAGTGGCAACTAATTTAGCAGAGTGGAGGGCGATTAACCCTAAGTACTTGAAGAGGTGAATATTGGTAAGCAACAAAGAGATTTGCCTCCTGAGAAACCAAAAAAGCTTGGGAATTAGAGGCACCAATTACTATGAAAATGGGGGTGAGGTAGAGCTGTAAAAAAGGGGGAGCTATTTGAGTGTCTGGGTAAGGAGCTGTTAGATATGCCCACTTCTACTAAGCACGGACGGATTGCCACAGGAAACAGGTTAAATTAATTCAAAGCAGCTTCAGGTATAGACACTGGACCCAAAAGAAAATGAGAATTGGGTGGCCACAGAAGAGTAAAGAAGTTAAAGTTTTCATACTTAAAAGTGAAGAGTCCCAGTCTCCTTCCCTAACATGGCTCCAAGAATATTGACAGCCTGGATCATGATTTCTAAGAAGGGGATTGGAGCATTCATCTTTGAAGAATGTGACTAGTCCAAGAAGTGAGACCTACAGATGTTAGCAAAAACAAAAAATAACTCAGCTGGTTAGCCATGGTTAGCCAGTTGCCCTACACTGAAATCCACTGGTCAACATACCTACCATGTACATACAGCTTCAAATCCTCCTTTTAGAGCTTAATTCTTAAATGTGAACAGATAGCCAGAATCACCAGACATTTAAGGAAATCTCCCAACATGAAATAGAAAGACCAAAACAAAGAAGCATGAAAATCTAGGAACTGAGGAAAACACAGAGAACAGAAGAAAACTCCAAAGGAACTCTAATAAACATCTTCAGAGAAATAAGAGAAAATAGTATATTCATGAAACAAAGGCAGTATGTTATTAAAATAGAATAATCAAACAATGAGAATTGACTCTTGGGAATTAAAAATATGATAACAGATGCTATTTTAAAATCAGAAAATAGGGAGAACATAATATTAAGGAACTCTTCCAGAAAGAAAAACTAAAAACAAAATGATATAGATAATACAAGAGAAATAATAACACAAAAGAGATCAACCCAGGCAATTTTATATCCAAATGAGAGTATTTCCAAAGATAACAAAGACAGTGTTGTTAAGGAAATTATCAAATAAATAACAAAAAAACTGCCTGTGTAGAATGAGCTTCTAGACTGAAAGGCCCCACCAAATGTACAGCATAGTACATGTCAGATATCATCATCAAGTTTCACAACATTAAGAATGAAGAGATAATCTTAAAAGCTTCTGGGGGAAATAGGAAGGAGTGAAAACAGGTTGCACAAGATCAGGAATGAGAATGACATTGGAGTTCTCAATACCAACAGTGGAAATTAGAAGACAATGTGCTGTGTCATCAAAATGCTGAGAGAAAATTATTTTTAACTTTTATTTAAATACTCAAATTATCAATAAATAGTGAAGATAGAATAATGACTTTCAGATATGGAAAAATCTCAAAAATTTGCCTCCTGTATACACTTCTTAGAAGCTACTAAAGGATTTGCTCCACTGAATGAGTAAACTAAGAAAATGGGAGTCATAAGATTCATGAAATAATGGACCCAGCACAGAAGAAAAAGTAATTTCCAGGGACATGAAAAGGGAAATTTTAGCACAACAGTTGTGCAGCAGACTTAGAGAAACACATTTAGTTTGGACTAGGAAGAGGACTGAGAGCCTCAGGAAAAACAAATGAAATTGATAAGGGATTTAACAGGTTTTACCATGTATAAAATTGTTTTGAGAGGATTCTATAACCTTATCAGATAGAATGAAAGATTCAGAAATTCAAATTACAATAAACAAATTTTAAAAATACACCAATTATGAACTCTAGTAAAAATCAAACTTATGCCCTGGCTGGTGTGGCTCAGTGGATTGAGTGCCAGCCTGCAAAACCAAAAGATCACAGGTTCGATTCCCAACATGCCTGGGTTGTGGGCCAGGTACCCAGTGGGTGGTGTGTGAGAGGCAACCTCACATTGATGTTTCTCTCCCTCTCTTTCTTCTTCCTTTCCCGGTCTTTAAAAATACATAAATAAAAACTTTTTTAAAAATTAAACTTATAAAATGAATTATTACCATAATTACCACATAGATCATCTATTAATTATATTTATATAATATTAAAATACTAAATAAAGATTGTAACAACTATATTGAGCATTTGAAGAAAGATAAGAAAGTATATGAGATACCAATTCTCAGCTATAATAGAAAATCAATGAATGATATCCAAAGTTGATCTATCAAGAGACCAGTAGCAATATGATACTTAGAAATGTAGAGGTAAATACCAGGATAAAAAGCTAAAAGACATGAAATTCTGCTTCTGATAAAGGGTGGGAGGAAGGCCTTGGGACTGCTTTGTTGTTGATACAAAACCTTTTAGCATTTTTTGACTTTTAAAATTATGTGCATTTATCACTTATATAGTTTTTTGTTTGTTTTACCTTTTAAAGAAGCAAGGGTATAAAAGAAAAGAGCTTGCAATATATCTTATGTATAGATATTTCAATTCTGCTCTAAGTTATTAGGCAAAGCAAAAATTATAGCCATCTGCCCTGGCTGGTGTAGCTCAGTGGATTGAGTATGGGCCTGCAAACAAAACAACTATGGTTCGATTCCCAGTCAGGGCACATGCCTGGGTTGCAGGCTAGTTCCCACCAGGGGACTCACGAGAGACAACCATACATTGAAATTTCTCTCCTTCTCTCCTTCCCTTCCCTTCTAAAGATAAATAAATAAATCTTAAAAATTAAAAAAATTATAGCCATATTTTTCATACATTTGTTTAATCATTTACTACCTGTTTCTCTCACTAGAATTTAAGCCCCATGAAAGTAAGAACAAGTAATGTGCTAGTAAATGTTTAACATCTCCATGAGAAGGGGAAAAAGCTCTTAATTGTATCATTTACCAATTTCTATAACATAAATATTCTTAATGCCTGATTTCAAGCTACCAACATGATGCTGCTGACACTAAGGTGGGAAAAGATGCGCACGATTGGCTTTTTGTTTGTTTGTTTTTTTATATTTTAAATTACAGTTTACATTCAGTATTATTTTATTAGTTTCAGGTGTACAGCATAGTTGTTAGACAATCATAGATTTACAAAGAGTTCTCCCCAGCCCTGATATTTCCAGTACCACCACAGGATTTTTCTCAGTTGTGTGTTGTAGCCAATTGGCTTTTGTGGACTGGCTCTAACACACAGCTGACAAAAATCCTGTCTTGTTCACTGTTCTACCTGGAGTTCAACACAGTGCATGGCACATAGCAGGTGCTCAATAAATAGTTACTTATCTGATGACTGAATAGGGAAAAAAACAACAGGAGCCCAGAGATAAGCGAACATTGAATTACATACTTTTATCTGAGAAAATACCATTTGGGAATCTAAAAGTAAAATAATTTTGAAAGCTGGAATTATTGAGTGTCTCTGCCAGTAATTAGAAAATAAGAGAGTAGGAAGCTGGAGTCAGATTGTAGTTTAACGCTAAGTCACCATCAATCAATAAGGTAATTCTGGCCCCAAGGGAGAAAAAGCGGAAAGGAAGGAAGCTATGAACTAGACACTCTGCTAGGCACTTTACACATATGACTTTGTTTAATCTTCACAATAATCCTAGAAGATGTAGATGACTAATCCATTTTACAGATGGGAAACTGAGACTCAAAAAATCCAAGTAATCTAACTACTATGCTAACCACCTGGAACTAATAAAAAATAATATTGTAACTGTAATTGGAAAAAAAAAGTCTAAGTAATTGCCCCAAAACACACAGCTAGTAAGAATGAGAGCTGAGATTTATTCAACTTTATCTAACTCTTTATCATATGATGTTTCTGCTATACCAGTTCTCTTCAAAAATACCTTTGAGCAAGGTAATTTAGAAACGGAGGTGAGACGCTTTGCTTATCATGAATGTGAAGGTAATTGTCTCACTTTTTATCATTCTTTGGTTATTAAGGTAAAGCCTAGCAAGGTGAAACCTAGCCACCAGCAATGCAAAGTAGGCAGGGAAGTGCATCTAAGCAAGCTTTTTTATAAGCTTTGGAGTCTTTGTTTTAGCTCTATTTCTTTGTTTAAAGCTGAGTACAGGTTGCCTAGCAACCAAGCTAATGGCATTTTTTGCCTTAATTATCCTGTATGCAAGCTCAAAGAGATTAGATCAAATATTTAGAGTAGAAGGTCTGAGTTTTTTGTATCAAAATATATGCTTACATATATGTACAATACACACGTGTGCATGTGTGTACATGTGTATATGCATGCACACCTACACCTTCCTCCTTCCCTAAATCCTGTGATCAAAATACAAAGATGACCTAGTCTGCATCTATCTGATGCCATAAGATTGGCTAAAAGTACAAAAATTAACCACCTCGTTGTTTGCCTGTAAGTACACCAAACAACTGTTTTTGAACAACCACTCAGCAACTTGAGGGATCCTTGCAATTCTTGATCAAATTGATCAATTGTTCTCAATTAAATATGTGTGTGTAAAAGACAGATTCATTATTAAACATATCAGTGGCAATAAACTTCAAATATCTCTGCTAGCCATTTTTCTCATTATAACAAGGATCAGCAAAATCTTTGCTATCAATACTCAGGAGAGAAAGAGATAAGTAAACCGAAATGCCATCTGAATCACTTATTCAGAGAAAGAAGCAGTCCACAGGATAAAGAAAGAAAAGATAAAAAAAGAAAATTGTGATGAATGTAATTGTCAGACACAATCAGCTGCCTGACGGCCTTCTTCTTTACTAACAAAATCCCAATTTTGTTCAGTTTTCCAGTTGCCATAGAGTAAGTAACGGTGGTCTCATTACTTTTCTAAATCATTGGTTTAAGTATGGATATGGGATACAGTTATGATAGGTAACATGTGGCCAGAAGTTTGCTTGAGGAGCTTTCATAAGAGGGACAGTCCCCATTTTTCTCTGTAGAGAGGTCCAGCTGCATGTGATATATGGTGGGCACCTAGGTTGCTTCCAGTACTTGACTATTGTAAATTGTGCTGCTATGAACATTGCAGTGCGTAGGTTCTTTTGGATTGGTGTTTCAGGGTTCTTAGGGTATAATCCTAGCAGTGAAATTGTTGGGTAAAAAGGCAGATCCATTTTTAGTTTTATAAAAAAATTCCATAGCGGTTGTATCAGTCTTCATTCCCACAAACAGTGTACTAGGGTTCCCTTTTCTCAACAACCTCTCCAACACTTGTTTGTTGCTATGTTTATGATGGCCATTCTGACCAGTGTGAAGTGGGATCTCATTGTGGTTTTAATTTGCATCTTTCTGATAGCAAGCCATATTGAGCATCTTTTCATGTGTCTCTGGATCCTCTGTAAGTCCTCCTTGGAGAAATGTCTGTTCAAGTCCTTTGCCCACTTTTTAATTGGGTTGCTTGTCTTCTTAGAGTGGAGTCGTGTAAGTTCTTTGTATATTTTGGAGATTAAACCTTTGTCTGAGGTATCATTGGCAAATATGTTTTCCCATACAGTTGGTTGTCTTTGTATTTTAATGCTGTTTTCTTTAGCTGCACAGAAGCTTTTTATTTTGATAAGATCCCATTTGTTTATTCTTCCCTTTATGTCCCATGCTCTAGGGGACATATCAGTAAAAATGTTGCTGCGTGAAATGTCTGAGAATTTCCTGCCTATGTTCTCCTCTAGGACTTTAATGGTTTCACAGCTTATGTTTAAGTCTTTTATCCACCTTGAATTTATTTTGGTGTATGGTGCAAGTTGGTGCTCGAGTTTCTTTTCTTTTTTTTTTTTTTTTGCATGTACCTGTCCAGTTCTCCCAACACCATTTGTTAAAGAGGCCATCTTTACTCCATTTTATGTCACTGCCACTTTTCTCGAATATTAGTCAACTATAGAGATTTGGGTTTATTTCTGGGTTCTCTGTTCTATTCCATTGGCCTATGTGCCTGTTTTTATGCCAGTACCATGCTGTTTTGATTACAGTGGCCCTGTAATACAGTTTGATATCAGATATTGTGATCCCTCCTACTTTGTTCTTCTTTCTCAAAATTGTGGCTGCTATTCAGGGTCTTTTATGATTCCATATAAATTTTTGAAGTGTTTGTTCTATGTCTGTGAAATATGCCATTGGTACTTTAATAGGTATTGCATCGAATCTGTAAATTGTTTTGTGTAGTATGGACATTTTGATGATGTTAATTATTCTGATCCACAAACACTGTATGTTTCCATTTGTTTGTGTCTTCCTTGATTTCTTTCTTCAGTGTTGTGTAGTTTTCTGCATACAGGTCTTTTACCTCCTTGGTTAGGTTTATTCCCAGATATTTTACTTTTGTTTTTGCTACATCAAATGGGATTTTTTCTTGATTTCTGCTTCTGCTATTTCATTGTTGGTATACAATAATGCCTTTAATTTCTGGATATTGACTTTGCATCCTACTGTTTTGCCAAATTCATTTATTAGTTTGAGCAGTTTTTTTGTAGAGGCTATAGGATTTTCCAGGTACACTATCATGTTATGTTCAAACAATGGCAGTTTTGTTTCCTCCTTTCCAATATGAATGCCTTTTATTTTATTTTCTTGTCCTATTGCTGTGGCTAAAACTTCCAATACTATATTGAATAGAAATGGTAAAAGTGGACAACCTTGTCTTGTTCCTGATCTTAGTGGACAAGCTTTTAATTTTTGCCCATTAAGTATGATGTTGGCTGTAGGTCTTTCATATATGGCCTTTATTATATTGAGGAATGCTCCCTCTATTCCCACTTTGCTGAGTGCCTTTATCATAAATAGGTGTTGTACCTTATCAAAAGCTTAGAAACAAGCCTTTTTACTAGACCCCCTTAAATAGCACTAGTATATTTTAAAGTTGTGGCCCTCTGCTCGTAAATAAATTTTATTGTTGTTTTTCATGGCTGTATGCTGTCATTGTAGGTTGCTTGAAGGTGAAAAAACTTTCACAATAATGTCTTTTTTTATCAATGTTTTCTGCAAAAAAAAAGTTGTGCTTAATTTCCCTGCGATTCCCTGCTATTGATTGGGTTTCCTATGGAATAGAAGCTCTTGATAGAAAAAAATTGCTTTCCTCATTTTTGAGCTCTTGCTCATGATAACTTGTAAATCTCTACTTACTCAATCTGACTCCAGTTTCTCAGAAATTTCACCTCTAGCTGCTGACTTTGTATAAGCTTGATAGAAGGTCTTTTCTTGAGACTCCACTGTAATGGGCAACACATCATTATAAGCTTCCCAGAGTTTCAGGTTGTTCTTCAGGACCTGATAGGAAGTATGCTTATAGCATAAACTATAGAGCAAGGCATCATAGGGAACGAAAACATAGGTTCTATCCATCATTTCCAGATCATGAGCTCATTCCAAGAGATGTGTCTGAGTCTCTCCCCCATCAGTGCTGAATGCATACAAATGATGATTACTGAAACCAACAAAGAAAGAAGGATATGGCAGCAATATTTTAGTAAACACAGTACTGAAAACTACAATTTGGGAGAAGTAAATAAATGTGTTATAATCAAGTTGTAAATGATTTCTATTGTATGTCTCTAAAATGAGCAAGATTGGGACTTCCAGCGAAGATGGAGGTGTACATGGAAATACTGTGCCTCCTCACATAACCAAATTTAAGGACAACAAAGAGTTAGAAACAAAAACACAACCAAAACAGACAGAAATTTGAACTGTACCGAATTCTGACAACAACGAAGCATTCATCCAGACCGGTAAGAGGGGCGAAGTCAGTGGCCAGTGAAGAGGGGTCATGGCAGGAAAAAGTCGTGGCTGCCAGACCTACCCAGGTATACAGGCAGAAGTTGGCAGATCCCAGGCATTGGGTTGCAACGGGAAGACCCAGTGAGGCTGCAAGGTGTCTGGCTGACTGCGTTCACACATTCACGCGCAGATAAAACAGGTGAAAAAATGGACAGTGAGACAGACCAAGCAATGCAGGGCCCCAGCAATGGGAAATAAAGCCTACAATCACTGATTGGAAAAACTTTCAGGGGTTGAGGTGCCAGGAGAGGCTCACAGCCTCACAGGAGAATTCACTGGAGAGACCCACAGGGTCCTAAAACGTACACAAGTCCACCCACCTGGGAACATCACCAGAAGGGCCCAATTTGCTTGTGGGAAGTGGCAGAGGAGACTGAAATCTGGGAGAGAGCAAAACAAACACCACCGCTCCCTCTCTGACTTTGCCCCCACATACAACATCACAGCCCAGTGACTGGGTTGCCTGGCCCTGGTGAACACTAAGGCTCCACCCCTCATACATAACAGGCACGATGTGACCAAAACACTGTGGCTCAAGCAGAAGAACAGCTCAAAGCCCCAGAGCTAATACTTCTAAGTGACAAAGAGATAACCAACCTATCAGATGCACAGTTCAAAATACTGGTTATCAGCATGCTCACAGAACTGATTGATTTTAGTTGCAAATTAGATGAAAAAATGAAGGCTACACTAAGTGAAATGGAGCAAAGTGCACAGGGAACCAACAATGATGGAAACAAAACTGGGACTCAAATCAATGGAATGGACCAGAAGGAAAGAAACAACCAAACAGAAAAGAAGGAAGAAACAAGAATTCAAAAAAGTGAGGAGAGAGAGGCTTAGGAACCTCCAGGACACCTTTAAACATTCCAACATCTGAGTTATAGGGGTACCAGAAAGGGAAGAGAAACATCCACAAGTGGAAAACTTATTTGAACAAATAATACAGGAGAACTTCCCCAATCTGGCAAAGGAAATTAGACTTCCAGGAAGCTGAGA
Organism: Sturnira hondurensis; assembly: GCF_014824575.4. Taxonomy (NCBI): domain Eukaryota; kingdom Metazoa; phylum Chordata; class Mammalia; order Chiroptera; family Phyllostomidae; genus Sturnira; species Sturnira hondurensis. The sequence continues at coordinate 937,922 of NW_028076051.1, forward strand.
GAGTCCCAAAGAAGCTAGACCCAAAGAGGAACACACCAAGGCACATCATAATTGAGTTACTCAAGATTAAAATGAAGGAGAGAATCCTAGAAGCAGCAAGAGATAAGGGGACAGTCACCTACAAAGGAGTTCCCATCAGACTGTCAGCTGATTTCTCAAAAGAGACCTTACAGGCAAGAAGGGGCTGGAAAGATGTGTTCCAAATCATGAAATCCAAAGCCCTACAGCCAAGATTGCTCTATCCAGCAAAGCTTTGATTTAGAATGGAAGGGCAGATAAAGTGCTTCTCAGATAAGGTCAAATTCAAGGAGTTCATCATCACCAAGCCCTTATTATATGAAATGTTAAAGGTATTATCTAAGAAAAAGAAGATATAAATATGAACAGTGAAAGGGCAGCAAACTCACAGTTATTAACAACCACACCTAAAACAAAATCAAACCAAGAGGACAGCTAGATCGGGAGCAGAACCATAGAAATGAAGATCACATGGAGGGTTAGCAACAAGGGAGTGGGAGTAGGAGAAGGTGGGAGAAGGTACAGAGAATAAGTAGCATAGATGGTAGGTAGAAAATAGACAGGGGGAGGGCAAGAATAGTAGGGGAAGTATAGAATCTAAAGAACTTGTGACACGTGGACATGAACTAAGAGGGGAGTGTGGGGGAGGGGGTGTGCAGGGTGGAGGGGCATGAAGGGGGAAATGGGACAACTGTAATGGCATAATAAATAAAATATTTTTTAAAAAAGAAATGAATTGAGCAAAATTTGGAGCTCTGATATAAGACTGAGTTATGTTCAGAGACTCTGGATTAGGCCTACGGACAAGACAGGTATGTCCACAGCTGTAGAATATAATACTAGACAGAAACAATACCAAACATAGCAAACAGGAGGTAGCTTCATGAAGAGGCTTTATTGGTTGGAAGACTAGATTCATATCTTAACATCACCAGTTATTAACTGCATACACTTAGATCATTTATTTAACCTCTGTCTCATTCATAAAATGGAGATAATAAATATGTGTTTCATGGGTAGTAGTGATTATTGAAAGAGAAATTCATCTCAAGGGCTTAGCACATACCACTCAATCAATAGTAGCTATTATTATACCTAAGAATAAGAAAGCTAGATAGAGAAGATAGGAGATATTCCAATAGCCACTTTTTATTGCCAAACTCCTAAGTACATTCCAATAGATTTTGACCTACTGTTCCCACCCTGACCAAGGTCATGATAGATAATGAATGGCACTAACTTACTCTTACCTATAAATGCTATTAATATTATGGGTAAGTCCAACTTTTAAAAATCTAACTTCCTTATAATCAGAATTACTTTGCACTCAATTTAATTCTTTCTAGATTTATAAAACTATGTTGTTTAGCAAGGCTATGCTAGAGTATAGTGGATTAAAGGAAACCATTATTGAAGAATGGGAACTATGTCATGAAATTGAAAGTCTTATATCCAGTTTAACCCTTCATAATAAGTTAGTTTAGTATAAGCTCACTTGTGCTGCAGTGCCCACATTTTAAAATGCAGACTCCAATGCATTTCGCAGGTACATTGTGTAGTTTAATTAGATAATGTCTGGTAAGTATTCTAAGCTCCTCGAAAAATGGAAAAGGTCCCATTGCCATTGACAAATATTAATTATATGTACTTAAATGGGAACCTTTCATCTCAGGATGTGACTACACTTAAGTAAGTTGAATGACTGGTCTTTGGCATTTACATATTGCTTCATCAATTTTCAAAAACCTTCTTTGCACTTGTTAAATACCCCCAGAATTTTTGCACTTTGAGCTAAAGCTGGTACCCTTAACTTTTTAAGGAATGAGTTATGAAATTGATTTAAACACACCACATATACACACACTCACTCTGTATCTTGAGTGTCCAAATGACCATTAGCTCCTTCAATATAATTACCCTACAAGGCTCTAAATGTATTGTGATGCTTAAACCTTCCTTCAAATACTCTAGGGATAACTTTGGGGCTAGTTTATGAGCCACACAGGGGATTCAGCTTCCCTTGTGCATAATCACATATTGTATAATGAGAAAACGGAGTGCCAAAGAGGTTTGACAAGGCAAGGTTTGGATTTAGAAAAAGAAACTAAAACCAAAGTTCTCTAACTCCCTACATTTATCTACACTACTAAACATGAACCATTTTGGTCAAATCAGTCTAGTAACAGGGAAAAATTAAAGTCAAGTGTTTCAGTTAGTTGGCCAGTTTGTCCAACAGTATCCTTGAAAAATATGTCAGTATTGGCATCTTTCTTCTACAAACACAGAGATTAGATGACTCAACCAATGTTACCCAATAGAGATAGAATTCTACTTAATTAACTTAAAGAAATATTAAAAGCACTTCATTATATGGAATATGTTAAATAGAACTAGGTGCTTTGTGTTGGTTGAAATACTTCAAATACTTTCACCATGTATTACTTGTAGTGGGTGCTGCGGTGTGGCACACATATGTACCCTTCAGAACTCAAGCACTCATTCTCCTAACTGCTGGGAATGTTAGGAGATGAGAGCTGATGCTTCTCTTGGATTTTCCCTAGCTGAGGAAAACCACATTTCCCGCTGTCACATCCCATCATTAGTGTACTGAAGTCAGCTGATGCTGGTTCACAAGAGCTTATGGTTAAATCTTCAGGGATTTTGTGCACTCATTAATGTCATATTGTAACATAAAATTGGGCATGGCGCCAGTGATTACACCATTAAAATGACCAAATGCTGTAAATCAGGGCTTCCTCCCCCCAACTGAGGAGCTGACTGTTAAAAAATTATCACATTGCACCCCTTTCTCTGCCTCTGCCTACACCCAATGACTAGTCAACATGGAGATATAAAGGCCAACAATCCTTACCTAAATCCTAGACAACTCTAAAGGGCCATCCCAGCTTGAGAGCTCCTGTTGAAACTGGCTAAATCCTTTGTTGCAACTATATGACCATTCCATTTTTCTTTCTGCCCAATTTTACTGCCTTCTCTCCCTCACAGGTGATGTCCTTAAAAGCACTCCCACCCATGGTAAGCTTTGGCAGACATTTTTTTCCAGGGCACCGACTTGTGACACTGATTTAGAGCCCCATTGTACTCTGAACTGACTTCTATCGTGGCATGTACAATATGTATTCCCCTATTTATTTATGTTAGCCCCCATTATGAAACTGTGAGCTCCTAGGACCGTATGTTATCTATCTTGGTACATATTATGCATTAGATAAACATTGTTTAAATGAATTTTTGAAAATTTCAGAAAGAGAGGTTGTATACTTGGGTATGTTTTGTTGGTACCTTAAAAGACCTGGACATATTTAAATTGTAAGTATGGAGCAACAATTTGAAGTGACATCTGCTGGACAGGTAGATACTACCATGGTTGTTTTTAATGCTCAGTATCATTAAATATGCTCAAGACTTTACTCTCAGTCTGAATCTCTCCTTATAATGTTCCTTTCATTGGCCCACACTGAGGACACTTCAGAGAAAAAGTCAGAGGTTTTAATTGGAAATACCCCTAGAGAACATCTAGCTCCTCTCCCACTCCCATTACTTCATGGATAAAGAAATAGAAGCTTTGAGATGGAATGATCACTGGCTCCTCTGTATTTTTTATGACAAGACCCTGCTATTGAACATAATTAAAGTAGAAAGCATAAATACTGAATTCAAACAACTACATATTAATTTAATAGATTGCTTCATGAACAGGGATTTGTAGATGCATCTGCTCTACATGATGATTTTACTAAAATAGCTTTATTTCTTCAAAGTCACATTCATTAAAATGGGATATTACCTGCAAGTTGTTGTCAGGAAAGCATTAGTAGACAGAAACCTTAAATCCTAGGCAAGGCCTGGGTCAGCAAGTGATTGTTGAATAATACCAATTATAAATTTCCATTCTGATTATTACCAGTCAAGCTATTCCATGACCAAAACAAAGACCAGGATATACATTCTCCTGACATTCCATCTCACCAGGATATAATATTTGCACTTTCTCTGAGTTACCTGAGCCCTGCTCGAGCTGCCTTAGCAGCATTATGTCTTTATACTGTAGTACCCACAATGGTAGGCTGTTCAGGGCCTTCTCTTTTACCTTCAACATTTATAGCAGGCAATGTCATGAAACTCTAGGAGAAGCCAAACACCAAGTCACTCAACTCCTACTTCTCTTCTTATATTGAAATACTCTGTCTAATATTTCCTTGTAATAGAGGAACCATGTTTCTCAGAGAGCAAAGGTCACTTTTTTTATTTCTCATATTTTACTGGCTATGTAGTCCTTGGTGGAAGAGACTGTGCCCAGTCTCACACTTTGTTGGTAGAAATGATTCTATTCGCTTTTGCTGAAGAAACCCTTAAGAGTCATATGTACATTGTGAGCATACAATATTGCTCTGAACTCGCAGAAACCTCCATTCTATTGTCTTTGCTCTTTATTTTAACCATTTTGTAACATTTTCTACCATGAACATCTATTTTAACCTATTTTATTTTAACACATGTTAAGAGAGAGAGGATGGTAGTCAGGTCAGCAGAGGAGGAGGGTATGCAGTGTGATTTATCCCAACTCTCACATTTCTTCAGGATATACCTCATCTGGCCATACCATGAAAGAAATACATTCATACCTTCTTCCTCTTGGTTTTCCCCCATGCAGTCTATAAAATGGATATGTAAAAATAGGGTAGGAAGGTCTAGAATCTGCGTGTTTCCCAGCCCTCTCCCACCCCCCACAGTGTGATTCAATATAAGAGGCTCTCAAAGCATACTTTAAGAACACTGCACTAGGCAATGTGTGGCTGTTTCTATTGGCTGAGGACATCTTGCACATTTTCACTTGGGATCACCACTTACTTAGCTGCCACAAATGTTGACCAGTTGAAATACCTCAGCATGATGTCAGACATATATTACAGTCAATGGCCATTCCATGTACAACAGGTCATTTTTCTCACACCCAATACAACTGGTAGTGCAAGTGTATTTATTGCTGTCCAGTTTGAGATAAGTTTTTAATATTTCCCCACACCTTGCAACATGTTTTCTTCAACTTTCCTAAACTGCTCTACAGATAAGTCCTCTTAAATGCAGGAAACCTAGATGTTTACAGATTACCTCTCCTGCTGGGTCTTTAATATTTTTATTATTTGTGATAGTGGGCCCATTTATGAGAGCAAGTTTTTTCTTTCACTACTTATATTCACCTGCATGTATCTGTGCCAAATCCTATACCAATTTCTCTATCAGCACTATGGCTCTTGGCCAGAGTTTTATCATTATCACTATTGTTATTATTGTTAGGAAAACAGGGTCTGGTCTCATTGGATTGAAACCTCCATCAGGGCTCATGGTTAAAGAAGCCATGAGGAAGAGCATTATCTTTCCAGAGAGTGGACTGGATTTTGGCCACCATGCCCACTCAGTTAGATTCCCATGTGTAGGTTAAAACTTATATAACCACACACAGAAGCCCTGATTATAAATTGAGTTCTTTGTCTTTGATTATATCTTTATGACTTGACTTTGTCAGAAACAAATATAATTGGTAAGTGCCCTGAAATTTAAAGGAAATGAGCTGATAATCTGGGAGAGGCTGAATCCTCACTTCTCTAAGATGTCTTCATTTACCCCATTCTTTGGTGTTAATAATACTTACACTTACCTACTTGTTCTGTGAAACACATGTGTTGTAAAATTTGAAAGAAAATAATTATATCCTGGATAATCCTGAGTATTAAAGAGCTGTTCACGTGCAAATTGCATTATGGCTGCTTTCATTGTCTCTATAGTATCATCCCTTCTGTTTCCTCTCCCAAGAACCCACAACTATTATTATTGTTATTGTTATCATATTTACTATGAAATTTTATCAACATCTTGGTATTGTATAAGCACAATTTAGACCTGAGACTGAGAAAGTTCAGTCCTTCTAACTCCTGTAAGGTGTTATTTCCTAGTTGGAAACATAAATTCACAAGAGAAATAGCTTACCAGCCAGTAGTAGGCTAAGTTTTCTCTCCCTTTCCTCCCATCACTAGCTATCATAACTAACACCTCATGAAGCTGTAATTGCTGTTATGCTGAGCAAATCAGAAAAAAGCAATCTTCCAACCATTTCTGTTACTTCCAAATAGTGCCAGTTCTCACCAAAGGAAAGAATTTCTTTTCACTGTATTTTTTATATCACAAAAGGTCCTTCTCTCTGAAGGTTCACTTGGGAGTCTGCAGTGTTAAGAAGTAGCCTCATATCCAGCAGAATAGGAAAGGCCTGCCTTCCCCATCTCTTCTCAGCTATCACACAAAAAGCTTAGAGCCTTTTTCAGTCATGATAGATAATAGCTAGGAATACTTTAGCAGTCTGTCTTACCAGTTGAGAGGGGTTAAAAACTCATCTAGAGATTTGATCTGGTTTGTGCTGTGCCTGGTGTGTTGTAACTTTCCTCACTGCTCTGTTGGCTTGATCCATATTCATTGGCTCCTGGCTCAGTTTTTCACTGAGTATTGAGTATTCTGGGTATTGGCCAGGCCTTAAGCTGAGCCGTTCTCTAACATGCCCATTATTATGTTAAGAAATGACTGCGACTAGGACTAATCCTAGAAGTAATCAGTTTGACAAAGTAGTGTCTGAGCTATCTGTCCTAAAGTTGCACAGTGGTTACAATGAGGAAATGAGAAGTGTTCTCACAAATTACTGCCACTTTCCAGAATAAGGTAAAGTGGAGATTTAAAAAAATAGAATATATATAAAAAAAAAACCAAGTGTCACCGGGTTTGCAATAAGGTAAGTAAAATACTTTATTTAAAAGGTTAAGGAAGGACCTTCTTTTCCAAAATATACCCAACATTTCCTGAGTAGCTTCAGTAGGTCAGTCCAAAGTATTTCACAATTTATCCATTGCCTTTTCAAAAAATAAAATCATCTTTGAACATAAAACTTCTCTTGAAAGGGGAAAGATCAAAATTTAGGCAGTCTTATTTGAATATGCTTTCATTTTTCAGCCAAACATGCTGTTACTTGTGTGCTGCAGAGAAAGAAGCCCTGGTTCGGTGTGGAGGAAAGAAGGAGGGCATGCGTTTTGGAGTCTAGAGAAGACGGATTCAAAGTAAGATGTGATGAAACAAAGGCCTTGGGCATTTATGAGGGAAAGTACCAAGAAGGGTATGAGAGGAAAAATCTCAAGAGACAACAACAGACAAAATATATTGATGAGAATACCCCAATAAGAGATCCAAGGTGGCAGAGGTGTAAGCGGAAGCTACACTAACCTCCTCCAAGGACCAATCTGGAATTACAACTATATTGTATATAAATCATCTTGATTAACCAACTGAACACTAGCCAGAGAAAGGCCTTATAGCTATGGATAGACAGGAGAAACCACTACACCCCAAGAGACTGGTAGAGAGTACGAAGGAAGCACAAGCAGGCTGATAGGGCTCCTGTGGGAGGCAGCTGAAGTTCCAGAGGGAAATTTCACCTGGTGAGGGATTCTGCCTGAGAAATGTGGGGTCTAAATGCCAAGCTGCGCTCCCCAGCCTACATCACAAGAGCTGCAGACAGGAACTCAGATAATATCCAGCTGTGAAAAGCAGCAGGGTTTCTGTCTGCCAGGGAGAGAGATGCAGAGGTGCAAAGAACCTCTTAAAGGGTCAATGCACAAAATTTCATTGGCAGCCACTTACTCTGGGCTCTGGCAGAGGGAGGGCAGGGCGGACTAGAGATGCCTGAGGGGAGTCTAGGGTTGATGGCTCTATGGAAAGAATTGAAGAAACAGCTGCCAGGATCTCTGTATTGAGTTATTCTCCATACTGCAGGAGCCATTTTTCTCAGGCAGAACACTCCCCTCCTAGTGGCATCAGCCTCAGGGGAAGCAACAGCTCTGCCCAAAGGAATTACTCTGCCCCACCCTGTAGTGCTGAAGCCTGACTGCTGATTACAGCTTGAGGCTATATCACTGATAAGTTTAACAACTAAGGTGGAAAATACAAACAAGCAGCCTAAATGGCTGCTTGGCCATTTAGGCTGCTTGTTTGTATTTTAGGTTTCTTGGCCATCTTATATATATCATTACATATATATAATGGGCTAAAGATAGTCTATTCAATAAGTGATATTGGGAAAATTGGACAGATACATGCAGAAAAATGAAACTAGACCACCTTCTTACACCAACACGAAGATAAATTCAAAATGGATCAAAGACTTAAATGTTAAACTCAAAACCATAAAAATCCTAGAAGAAAACACAGGCAGCAAAATCCCAGACATTGCCGGCAGAAATTTTTTACTGTATATGTCTCCCCAGGCAAGGGAAACAAAAGGAAAAATAAGCAAATGGGACTAAAAAAAAGTTTTTGCATAGAAAAGGAAATCATCAACAAAATAAAAAGACAACCCACAGAATGGGAAAACATATTTACCAGTACATCTGATAAGAGGTTAATATTCAAAATTTATAAAGAACTTACAAAACTCAACATCAAAAAATAAAAACCCAGTTGAAAATGGGCAAAGGACCTAAATAGGCACTTCTTCAAAGAGGACATACAAACTTCCACCAAGATGGAGGCATAGGTGGAAACACTATGCCTTCTCCCACAACCAAGTTTGAATACAACAAAGGTTTGGAGAACAAAGACACAGCCAAAGAACAGAAAAATTGAATTATACGGAAGTCCAACAAACACTAACCTTTCACCCCGGACGGTAAGAGGGGCGGAGCCAGCAGTGGAGCAGGGTTGGGCAGGAAAGATCCTCAGACCTAGGTGTGCAAGTGGCCTGGACACAGTCAGGGTGTGGGGCAGACTGACCGTGATCGCATATTTGCGCAGAGTGAGATGGATCACGCAGGCCCCAGCGGGCGAGGGCTGACGGCGGTGGCGCACTTGCGTGCAGTGGGACGAAACACGCGGGCCCAGGTGACCATGGCAGCTGCCGCACCTGGGGGGGCCGCGGCAGGAGATGGCAGATGGACACCATTGCTCCTCGTTGACCCCGCCTCCACATACAGTGTCACAACCCAGCGACTTAGTTGCCTTGCTCTGGTGAATACCTAGGGCTCCAATCCTGCTACATAACAGGCATGAACAGCCCAAAAGATGGCGCAAGAAGAACTCAAAGTCCCAGAGCCAATAACTCTAAGTGACCGAGAAATTGCCAGCCTCTCAGAAGCACAATTCAAGACACTGTTTATCAGGATGCTCACAGAACTGGTTGATTTTAGTTGCAAATTATATAAAAAAATGAAGGCTACACTAAGTGAAATGAAGGGAGATGTCCAGGAAACCAATAGCGATGGAAAGGAAACTGGAACTCAGATCAATGGAATGGACCAGAAGGAAGAATAAAACATCCAACCAGAAAAGAATGAAGAAATGAGAATTCAAAAAAATGAGGAGAGGCTTAGGAACCTCCAGGACATCTTTAAACGTTCCAACATCCAAATTATAGGGGTACCAGAAGGGGGAAAGAAACAGCCACGAGTGGAAAACTTATTTGAACAAATAATAAAGGAGAACTTCCCCAATCTGGCAAAGGAAATACCCTTCCAGAAAGTCCAGGAAGCTCAGAGAGTCTCAAAGAAGGTAGACCCAAGGAGGAGCACACCAAGGCACATCACACCAATTACATTAGCCAAGATTAAAATGAAGGAGAGAATCCTAGAAGCAGCAAGAGATAAGGGGACAGTCACCTACAAAGGAGTCCCCATCAGACTGTCAGCAGATTTCTCCAAAGAGACCTTCCAGGCAAGAAGGGGCTGGAAAGAAGTATTCCAAGTCATGAAATCCAAAGACCTACAGCCAAGATTGCTTTATCCAGCAAAACTTTCATTTAGAATGGAAGGACAGATAAAGTGCTTCTCAGATAAGGTCAAGTTCAAGGAGTTCATCATCACCAAGCCCTTATTATATGAAATGCTAAAGGCACTTATCTAAGAAAAAGAAGATGAACAATATGAACAGTGAAAGGACAGCAAACTCACAGTTATTAACAACCACACCTAAAACAAAAGCAAACCAAGAGGACAGCTAGATCAGGAGTGAAACCATAGAAATGAAGAACACATGGAGGGTTAGCAACAGGGGAGTGGGAGGAGGAGAAGGGGGGAGAAGGTACATAAAATAGCATAGATGGTAGGTAGAAAATAGATAGGGGGAGGGCAAGAATAGTGGGGGAAGTATAGAATCTAAAGAACTTGAGACACGTGGCTATAAACTAAGGGGGGGAGAATGGTGGGGGAGGGAGTGTGCGGGTGGAGGGGAATGAAGGGGGGGAATAGAACAACTGTAATGGTATAATCAATAAAATATATTTAAAAAAACAAAGAGGACATACAGATGGTCAATAGACATATGAAAAGGTGCTCAACATCACTAATCATAAGAGAAATGCAAATTAAAGATACAATGACCATATGATCTCACTTTTAACAGGAACCTAAATAATAAAGCAAACAAGCAAGCAAAATATAACCAAAAGCACTGAAATAGAGAACAGGCTGACAGTAACCAGAGGGGAGAAGGGAGGGAATTTCAGGGGGGAAAGGTCTACAGGAACAAGTATAAAGGACACATGGACAAAAACTAGTGGGGGGTGGAAATGGGAGGCAGGCGGGGAGGGCTGGGTGGGTGGGCTGGGATGAGGTAAAAGACAGAAAACTGTACTTGAACAATTAAAATAAAATTTATAAAAATTAAGTTTAACCTGGCCGGTGTAGCTCAGTGGATTGAGAGCGGGCCTGAGAACCACACGATCGTGGTTCGATTTCCAGTCAGGGCACATGCCTGGGTTGCAGGCCAGTTCCCAGCAGGGGACTCATGAGAGGCAACCATACATTGATATTTCTCTCCTTCTCTCCTTCCCTTCCTCTCTAAAGATAAATAAATAAAATCTTTAAAAATAAATAAATAAAGTTTTTAAAAAACTAGTAAAGTTTGACTGAGAAAAAAAAACACACACAGTGAGCCCTGGCTAGAGTGGCTCAGTGGATTGAGTAAATGAAAGCACCAGCTTTGTGCCATTTTACACATATGCGTGCATGCATGCATGCACACACACACACACACACACAACTCTCTATTCCATGTTTCTGCTTCCAATAACAAATCATGGCAAGCTTAAATAGTTTATGTACAACTGAAGATCCAACTTCTTAAAATCTAGTCCAGCCCTGGCAGGTGTGGCTCATTGGACTTACTGCTGGCCTGCAAACCAAAGGGTTGCTGGGTTGATTCCCAGTCAGGGCACATGCCTGGATTGTGGGCCAGGTCCCCAGAAGGGGGTGCATGAGAGACAACCACACATTGATATTTCTCTGCTCTTTCTTCCTCCTTTCCCCTCTCTAAAAATAAATAAAATATAAAAAAGCCACAGTGAGATATCTTCTCACACCTGTCAGAATGGCTATCAATAAATCAACAATGAACAAGTGCTGGGGAGGATGTGGAGAAAGGGGAACACTTTTGCACTCTTGGTGGGAATGCAGACTAGTGCAGACACTATGGAAAGCAGTATGGAGATACCTCAAAAAAGTAAAAATGGATATGCCTTTTGAACCAGTGATCCCACTTCTGGAAATATATCTGAAGGAACACAAAACACTTATTTGAAAGAACATAAGCACCCTTATATTCATTGTAGCATTATTTACAATTGCCAAGGTCTGGAAGCAGCCCAAGTGTACATCAGTAGACGAGTGGATAAAACAACTATTGAACATTTACACAACAGAATATTACTCAGCCATAAATAAGAAGAAAGTTTCTCCCTTTGTGAAAATATGGATGGACCTGGAGAACATTATGCTAAGTGAAATAAACCAGACAGACAATGACCAATACCATTTGATTTCACTCATATGTGGAATCTAATGAGCAAACTGAACTAACAAGGAAAATGGGAACAGACTCATAGATGAAGAGCAGGATGACAGCTAGTGGCAGGGAGAGGTGGAGGGATTGAGCAAAAGGGAGAAAGGACTCATGGGCATGGACAATAGTGTAGTGAATGGTGGGGGTATGGAGTATAAAGGGAATATATGGAAATGGGAAAAATACAGTCAAGATTAAATCAAAAAAATAAAATAATAAAATGTGTAGATCTGAAAAAAACAAAATTGAAGATAAATAGCATAAATATACTAGGCATATAAAAAAAGAACACCCCTCTTTGGCTCATCTGAAACTGCCAGGTCCTAAGTGCATAGAGGGTATGTGGATACAGTTGCTCTTGATGCTCTTCTTCCTCACACAGGTGGTGAGAGCAGGCACTGACATTCATGAGCATTTTTAACTTCAGAGTTCTTTGTACCTTTATTCGGTTAATAAAATAGGCTCTGTTGAAAAAAAACACTCTTGGGGCCTATGTGCAAGTAGAAAAGGGAACCCATGAAGAACTGGGGAGTGATGTGCTACCCTAGGGCGTGAGGGTAAGAAATGTTTCGGAGATTGTAATATCCTGAGCCATGTTTTTAAACCTCAGCCAGGAGACAGCATTCACTGTGAATTCCCTCCGCCAGGCAAATCTGATTGAGAGCTTTCTGAATGCTTTGGCTGTCTTGTCCTGTGGTCAGGACGACCCCTACAGGTAAGGGATGGCTCCGAAGAGAATTTGCAACTTGATTAGCTGTATGCACTCAAATGTCCATCTGAGGAAGTTACTCCAGCATGAGCCTGCGGGAAATATTCCATCACAGTTAACAGCACCCGGATGGGAGATGGGAGTGTCTGAGAAAAGGTTGGGTAGCTATTTTTACTGTCTAATTCATAATTAACACAAGCCCAAGAGAAAATCCCTTTGTCCCAGATGTTTCTGAGGAGCACAGCTACCTCTGAGTAGCCAGGGTTGGCAGGACTAATAAATATATCCTGAGGCCATCTGGTGGTGAGAAATGAAACTGGAGAGGGCCCTGGAAGTCTGGCAGTCTTTTTTTAAATTTATTTTTATTTTTATTGTTCAAGTTGAGAATCACAAATTCAAAAGAGTAACTCAGGTCAAACGATGGTTCTCTGTTGATCCGTTCAGTGGCTAATCAAGCAGCAACCTCAGGCAGGGACTTTGAGAACAACTGATCACAAGCTCAAGGGCCCACTACACCTATCTTGTAGAAGAGTGCCCATACTTGCTGTGGGAGGGTTGTGAGGGCCAGGAGGTATAAATACCACAGGAACTTGAATGATGTAAGGTCATAGTGTTCTCACTGTCTTCTGGTAGTCTTAAACCAGAGTGTAAGTTGAGAGAAAGGCCAGGGTCTTGAGATCATAGCCCTCTTGTTTACAGCAAGCTAACAAAGAGATACTGGGAGCTTAGTGTGCTTTCCTGAGATAAACAGTGGTGTTTCCAAATGCCTGTCAATTAGAGAGAAAGATGCGTTACTCACATTATTCCTGAACCTTCTGGAAATATTGGTTATGAAAGAATGGCAAAGGAATAGCTATCTCCAAACTACAAGTTTCCTCCCCCTCCCCCTGACTGAAGCTCTTCTTTTTTTGTTCTTTCTGTATCCCTAGTGTTAGTAGATTGCACTTACATCCACAGGTGACCCATTTCGATTGCTCTAATCAGAAACCTGATAGCCAGCTGAGACTCTTCCTTATTCTCTGTCCCCACATTCAACACATCACCAAGTCCTATTGATTTAACTTCAGTAATAACTGCCCATCCCATGTGTTGTGAGAATTACAAAGGTTAACATACAGCAAGCACCTGTAACAGGGCTGGAATGTTGTTAGCATTATATTAGTGATATTATCATTATTATAGTTTTAAATGTGTCCACCTTTCTCTACCATACTGCCCTCTTGGAGAGAGACAAAAATGTAAACGGATAATAGCAATGCAGGGTAAAAAGTGCTATTATTGAAGTAGCCCAGACAGAGGAAGACAAAGAAGGTCACCCAAACCCAGATTTCAGGGTAGGGGAAGAGGAAGGAGAAGGGACATCTCTGTAGTTGAGTACTGAAAGAAAAGTCTAGGACAATGGGGTTGTGGTGGAGTAGGGGGTGTTGCTAAGAGCCTTCTAGATAGAAGGAACACCATGAAGTAAGATATACAAGATTTTTTAAAGGATATGTTAGATTTTCAGAATTATAAGCCATTTTTTCTGCTTGGGTCTATATTATTAGCCAAGGTAGGGGCCAGATCACCAAGAGTCATATATACCACTCACTGGTTTTTAGATTTAATCCTGTAGACAATGGATTTAAGCACAGAAATGGTATCACATTTCTGGTTTTAAGAAATCACTCAAGTAGCACTGTGGAGAATGGGTTGGAAGAAGGCAAGACCGGTTTGGCCAGTTTGAAACCAGCAAGAGATTGTGTGTGTGTGTGTGCATGTGTGTGTGTTTATTTCTGTTTGATTTTTTAAAGTAATTTTCCTTTTTTAATTTTTATTATTTTTATATCTCAATTCCTTTTGCTTCTCTTTCCTTCTTTCTTATGTTATTCCTTCTTCCTTTCTTTCCAATTTTATCTCTTCTACCTTCCTTAGTCTGTTTTTTTTGAAATACCCACAAATGACACAAAAAAACAAGAAACTGTGAAAATACCAGAGTTGGACCCCAAGAGGAAGAATCTCAACAGCTGAGACAGAGAGACAAGTTTCACTTTGCTATTACAGAGAACCTGCAAGATATGGCATATTTGTATTATTATTTTTCATTATTCTGACATCTTTTTGAATAATATTTTAAATTTTTTTATTTATCTTTAGGGAGGAAGGGAAGGAGAGAAATATCAATGTATGGTTGCCTCTCATGAGTCCCCTGCTGGGAACTGGCCTGCAACCCAGGCATGTGCCCTGACTGGGAATCGAACCATAATCGTGCAGTTTGCAGGCCAGAGCTCAATCCACTGAGCTATACCAGCCAGGGCTAAATAATATTTTTGTATTCCTCTTCTTTATGTTTAGTCTTCTTTGCTTGGCTGGTTATATTGTATCATTTGACAGGTTTCCCCTGTTTTCTCATTCATAGTTTATTGGTAATTTATTGTGCTTCACCTGTGTACCATCACTACTAAAGGTCGGATACTCCCTATTCTTGATATCTAGATCTCATAGATTCTATCATATGCTTGTTGCTGTAATATTATTATAAATAATAGCTGTTCCATACTATCGTAAATACTACACAACAGCCCTCCCAGATCTCAGCCAACTTCACAGTTTCCTTAACTATATTACTGTAGTGGTTAACTCTATCCTCTCACACACTACACCTATTTACTACCTTTTATTCTCACCTTACCTCATATCTGACCTCCCACAACCTCACTGCTTTTTATATCCAACTCACAATCCATTCGTTTACAACAAGAGACTTATTTACTTTCTATCCTTTCTAAAAAGTGATTGGTTGGGTGGAATATAACAGTTAACACTACACATAAATAAAGGATCACCTATCTCTTCCTTACTATGCTACAGTAAATAGCATAGAATACTCTCTTCCTGTCTTAAACCACTCTGCCTTACCCATACAACTGATCACAAAAAAACAGTAGGTGAAATCGGTGAACACCAGGATACCCAAAGGAGACTGCACCAATGAATCTCACAGGTATTCTACCACAGAAGTTTACACTATAAATGCAGGGAGTAAGAGCAGATCAATTTAAAAAGATGAGGCAAACAAGAAGAGTCACACAAACAATGGAAAGACAAATAAAAAATCACCAAATGAAAAGAAAGGAGGAAGCTTCAGAAAGAATGCTACATGAAATAGAGTCAACTCAACTGTCAGATATTGAATTCAAAGCAATGGTTATCAGGAAGCTCCATGAGCTGACAGCAAATTACCAGAAACTACAGGAAAACTACAATGAACTCACCACAAACCATACCAACATGAAAAAGGAAATAGAAACTCCTAACAACAAGGACCAAGAGGAAATGAATAATACAATTTCTGAACTGAAGAACACAGTGGAGGGAATCAAAAGCAGGATTGATGAAGCAGAAGATCAGATCAGCAAGCTGGAAGACAAAGTAGAAAAAGAGTGAGAAAAAGAGCACACTTAGAAAGAGCGAGAAAAGGAAAAGAGGCTCAGAAAGAATGAAGATGGATTGAGAAATACAACACAATTTAAACGTAACAATATCCAAACAATAGGCATACCAGCAGGAGAAGAGAAGCAAGGGATAGAAAACTTATTTGAAAAAGTAATGATGGCAAACTGCCCAAATTTGATGAGAGAAAAAGTCACACACATCCAGGAAACACAAAGAATCCCAATCAAGAGGAACCCAAAGGGGCCTGTTTCAACAAACATCATAATTAAAATGCAAAATTCCAAGACAAAGAGAGAAACTGAAAGGCAGCAAGGGAGAAAAAGGAAGTAACATACAAGGGAGCCCCAATAAGGTATACACCTTATTTCTCAATGGAAACACTCTAAGCCAGAAGAGAATGGCAAAAAATATTCCAAGTAATGAAAACCAGAGGAATACAACCAAGGCTACTTTACCCAGCCAGGCTCTCAATCAAGATAGAAAATCAAATAAGGAGCTTCCAAGGCAAAACAAGGGAAAAAGAATACACCTCCACCAAACCAGCTCTGCAAGGGCTAAAGTGACTGCTTTAAGGATAGAAAGGAAAGGAGAGAGAGAGACAGAGAAAAAGACCCACAGGTACAAAAATGACAATGAATAAGTACCTATCAATAATAACCTTAAACATAAATGGATTAAATGCTTCAATCAAAAGACATAAAATAGCTGAATGGATAAGAAAGCATGACCCACACATATGCTGCCTACAAGAGACACACCTCAGGACAAAAGATCAACACAGATTGAAAGTGAAGTGCTGGAGATAAATTTTCAAGCAAACAAGCAGGAAAAAAGGGAGGGTAGCAATAATCATATCGGACAAAATAAACTTCAAAAAAAAAGGGCCATTAAGAAAGACCCAGGAGGTCACTTTATAATACTCCAGGGAAGAATCCACCAAGAACACATGAACATTGTAAATATATATGCACTCTATGTAGGAGCACCCAAATATATACAGAAAATCTTAGAGGACTTCGAGAAAGATATTGACAGCAACACAATTATAGTAGGGGATTTTAACACAGCACTGTCAAAAATAAACAAATTTTCCAAACAAAATATCAATGAAGATATTGTGGCATTGAACAATGCCCTAGATGAAATGGACTAAACTGACATATATAGAGAGCCTTCCATCCCAAAGAAGCTAAATACACATTCTTTTCAAATGCACATGGAACATTTTCAAAGATAGGTCACATGATAGGACACAAAACAAGCCTCAACAAATTCAAGAAAATTGAAATTATATCAAGCATTTTCTCTGAAGACGATAGACTGAAACGAGAAACCAACTTGAAGGAAAAATCTCAAAAATACACAAAGTGATGGACATTGAATAGCATGCTATTAGACCATGAATGGGTCACGAATGAAATTAGGGAAGAAATCAAAACATTTCTGGAAACAAATGAAAATGAAATGACAAGTCAAAATTCATGGGACACAATGAAGGCAGTCCTGAGAGGGAAGTTAATAGTGATACCAGCCTACCTAAAAAAGACAGAAACATTTCAAACAAACAACCTAATCTACACCTACAAGAACTCGATGAACAACAACAAAGACAGCCCAGCGCTAGTAGAAGGAAGGAAATAACCAAGATCAGAGAAGAATTAAATGACATAGAGATAAAAAGCATCATGGATGGAACTGGAAAGCATTATGCTGAGTGAAATAAGCCAGGTGTTGAAGGACAAATACCATATGATCTCACCTTTAACAGGAAGCTAAACAACAAAACAAACAAGCAAGCAAAATATAACCAAAGACACTGAAATAGAGAACAGGCTGACAGTGACCAGAGTGGAGAGGGGAGGGAATTTCAGGGGAAATAAGGGAGGGATTTAGAGGAACCTATATAAAGGATACATGGACAACAACTGAGAAGGATGGAAATGGAAGGGAGGGGGGAGGACGGGTGGTGGGATGGAATGGGAGTAATAGACAGGAAACTGTACTTGAAAAATAATTAAATAAAAAATTGGAGAAAAAAAAAACACAAATCTAAGGATCAATGAATCCAGGACTGATTCTTTGAAAAGATAAACAAAATTGACAAGCCTTTAAGCAGGCTCATCAAGAAAAAAAGAGAGAGGACCCAAATAAATGTAATCAGAAATGAAAGAGGAGAGATTACAACTGATAGGTACCACAGAAATACAAAGGATTGTAAGAAATTACTATGAAGAACTGTATGCCAAGAAATTTAAAAACCTAGGTAAAATGGACATCTTTCTAGAAAAATATAATCTACCAAAACTCAGTGAAGAAGCAGAAAGCCTTAACACACCAATTACAGCAGAAGAAATTGAAGCAGTAATTAAAAAACTTCTGACACACAAAAGCCCTGGACCAGATGGTTTCACAGGAGAATTCTACAAAGCATTTAAGGAAGAGCCTACCCCTATCCTTCACACACTATTCCAAAAAATTCAAAATGATGGACGATCCTCAAAGTTTTTTTATGAAGCCAAC
This sequence comes from Sturnira hondurensis, assembly GCF_014824575.4. Lineage (NCBI taxonomy): Eukaryota > Metazoa > Chordata > Mammalia > Chiroptera > Phyllostomidae > Sturnira > Sturnira hondurensis. The sequence goes on from NW_028076051.1 coordinate 956,490, forward strand.
ATCATCCTAATCCCAAAATCAGATAAAGACAAAACAAAGAAAGAGAACTCCAGGCCAATATTTTCGATGAACATAAGTGCTAAAATCCTCAACAAAATACTGGCAAACCACATCCAACAATGCATTAAAAAGATCATACACCATGACCAAGTGGGATTCATCCCAGGGATGCAAGGATGTCTCAACATTCACAAATCAATAAATGTAATACACCATATAAACTAAAGCAAAGGCAAAAATCACATGATCATATCAATAGATACAGAAAAGCATTTGATAAGGTACAACACCCATTTATGATAAAAAAACACTCAGCAAAGTGGGAATGGGGGAGCATTCCCCAAATATAGTAAAGGCCATATTTGAGAGACCTACAGCCGACATCATACTCAATGGGCAAAAACTAAAATCTTTTCTACTAATATCAGGAACAAGACAAGGTTGTCCACTTTCACCACTTCTATTCAATATAGTATTGGAAGCCCTAGCCACAGCAATCAGACAAGAAAAGAAAATAAAAGGCATCCAAATTGGAAAGAAGGAAACAAAATTGTCATTTTTTGTAGATGACATGATAGTGTACATAGAAAATCCTATAAACTCCACCAAAAACCTGCTCAACCTAATAAATGAATTCAGCAAAACAGCAAGATAAATAGTCAATATCCAGAAATCAAAGGCATTTTTGTATACCAACAATGAAACAGCAGAAGCAAAAATCAAGAAAAAAATCTTATTTGATATAGCAAAAATAAAAATAAAATATCTGGGAATAAACCTAACCAAGGGGGTAAAAGACCTGTACGCAGAAAACTACACAACACTGAAGAAAGAAATCAAGGAAGACACGAACAAATGGAAACATACGGTGTTTGTGGATCAGAATAATTAACATCATCAAAATGTCCATACTACCCAAAGCAATTTACAGATTCAAAGCAATACTTATTAAAGTACCAATGGCATATTTCACAGACATAGAACAAACACTTCAGAAATGTATATGGAACTATAAATGACCCTGAATAGCTGCTTCAATTTTCAGAAAGAAGAGCAAAGTAGGAGGGATCACAATACCTGATGCCAAACTGTATTACAGGGCCACTGTAATCAAAACAGGATGGTACTGGCATAAAAACAGGCACATAGACCAATGGAACAGAACAGAGAGCCCAGAAATAATACCCAAGTCTCTATGATCAATTCATATTTGACAAAGGAGACAGCAATATAAAACAGAGTAACAGTAGCCTCTTCAACAAATTTTGTTCGGAGAACTGGACAGCAACATGGAAAAAAATGAAATTTGAGCACCAACTTATACCATACACCAAAATAAATTCAAGGTGGATAAAAGACTTAAATATAAGCTATAACACCATTAAAGTCCTAGAGGAGAACATTGGCAGGAAAGTCTCAGATATTTCATGCAGCAGCATTTTTACTTATATGTCCCCCAGAGCAAGGGACATGAAGGGAACAATAAACAATTGGGATATCATCAAAATAAAAGGTTTCTGCACAGCTAAAGAAAACAGTATTAAAATAAAAGAGAACCAACTGCGTGGGAAAACATATTTGCCAATGATACCTCAGATAAAGGTTTAATCTCCAAAATAATAAAGAACTTACACAACTCTACCCTAAAAAGGCAAGCAACTCAGTTTAAAAAATGGTCAAAGGACTTGAACAGATACTTCTCCAAGGAGGACATACAGAGAATTCAGAGACACATGAAAAGATGCTCAATATCACTAGCTATCAGAGAGATGCAAATTAAAACCACAATGAGATGCCACTTCACACCAGTCTGAATGGCCATCATAAACAAAGCAACAAACAACAAGTGTTGGAGAGGTTGTAGAGAAGAGGGAACTGTAGTGCACTCTTGGTGGGATTGCAGACTGGTACAACCAGTATGGAAAACAGTACGGAATTTTCTAAGAAAACTAAAACTGAATCTGCCTTCTGACCCAGCAATTCCACTGCTAGGATTATATCCTAAGAACCCTAAAGCACCAATCTAAGATAACCTATGCACCCCAATGTTCATAGCAGCACAATTTAAAATAGCCAAATGTTGGAAGCATCCTCAGTGCCCATCAGTAAATGAATGGATCAAAAAACAATGGTACATTTACACAATGGAATTCTATTCAGCAGAAAGGAAGAAGGAGCTCCTACCCTTTGAGACAGCATGGATATAACTGGAAAGCATTATGCTAATCAAAATAAGCCACGTGGTGAAAGACAAATACCATATGATCTCACCTTTAACGGGAACCTAAACAACAAAACAATTAAACAAGCAAAATATAACTGAAGACACTGAAATACAGAACAAACTGACAGTTTCCAGAGGGGAGAGGGGTGGGAATTTCAGGGGAAAGGGGGAAGAGTTTACAGGAACAAGTATAAAAGACACATGGGCAAAAACTAAAGGTCAAAACTAATGGGCAAAAACTAAAACTAAAGGACGGTGGGGGGGGTGGACAAAGACTAGGAGGGCTGGGTTGGTTGGCTGGGATGGGAGTAAAAGACAGAAAACTGTACTTGAAAAACAATTAAAAATAAATTTTTAAAAAAGGCAGAGGAAAAAATAAATAAAATTCAAAACAATTAAAAATAAATTTTAAGCTGAGAGAAAGGAAATCATACTGAAATTTTACATGAAAAGTCCAGAGAAACAGCAAAATACAGGAGACAGTGGTATTTTATGATCCGAGGAAGATAAAACTTGGAGAATGAAAAGTGTCTATCACAACCTACACTCTGCTGAGTTTCCATGTAAAGATAGAAAGGAGTCTGTCCATTGGATTTGGATTCAGAGAGTAAGGATGCAAGTTGAAGAGCCACAATAAGTCAAAACTGAATAGGAATAAGTGAAGCAGAGTCAGCAAATGTAGAGGATTCTTTCAAGATTATGCAGGGAAAGCCTTTCTCCATCTGACCCTTCCCTTTCTGTATACCTGTACCTCCCACCATTCTCACCTGATGCTACAGTAAATTTCTCATAGTTCTACAGAAATATATCACATAGTCTATTAAGCATAGGACTTGAAAAGTGCCATTTATTCTGCCTTGAATCTCCTCCTCCCATACTCCACTTCTGAATTCTCCTGATGAACTTCACCTCCAAGAGCCAGTTGAAGTGATCCCTACTCTGTGCAGCCTTAGTTAACACCCCTAGGTTGAATTCATTGTTTTTCCACCTGTGCCTCATACTTATATTCATTAGGGAAGAGTCACTCTGATTTATACACTATCCCTATTTCTGTTGTATATTGTGACAAGAATACTGATATTCTTGATGTCTCTGTATTTATAGGACCTCATACTTTCAACCACAAGGAGCTGGAAACACTGAGGGCAACTCTCTATGTAGAACACAGCCCACTGGATTGGAAATTCTTAAATATCCTATTCACGGCTCTAATGGCTAGCAAAGTTCCCAACACAGAGTAGTTACATGTTTGTGAAATGAATTAATAAACATTAAAGTTGATCTAAGGTCAAGAATAGCCACATGACATAATAAGACAAATTAATTGCTTGGGGTGATGGTAATGAGAACAATCCTTAATAAATTTTTATCATTTTTAATCCTCACCTGAGGACATGCTTATTGATTTTAGAGATGGGGCAAGAGAGGAAGCGAGAGGGGGTGGGCAGGGAAACATCAATGTGAGAGAGAAATACTGATTGGTTGCAGTTCATACAACTGGGGGAAAAACTGCAACCTAGGCATGTGCCCTGACCAGGAATCAAACCAGTGACCTTTCGGTTTACAGGATGATACTCCAACCAACTGAGCCACACTGGCCATGGCCTCACTAAATTTTCAGTTTTGACCAAAGATAAAAGTAATGGCATGGCTCTCTCTAGGGCTGATAATCAGCATTGGTGTGTACTGGTCAAGCTGAGCTTGGTCGTTTATTGACAGAAACAACCTGCTTACACCAAATATGTTAGTTATTATCTTGACTCTCACCATTAATTTTATGAGAAAGCCTGACTTCTCAAGAGACCAGTCAAGGGCATACCTCCTGAAACTTAAATACCTACCACAATAGAATGCCACATTTATAAACAGGTGAAGGCTGGTTAAAAGTAGGGTCAAAAAAGAGTTGGGCAGGAAATGTTTCATGCTTGAAATGTTTCAGGAAAACAGCATGAGTCAGAGGCTGAGGAGTATGTAGGATGGAGAGGGAAAACTTTCAGCTTTGCTTGGAGGCGGGAGTGAAAATGTGGTTCTGAACTGCCATACATACAAAGGAGCTCAAATTTATTCCTAGACCTTTAAAAGTAATCCAGTCCAACGTCTCTCCTGCCAAATAGATTTGTTCATGTGGTATGTTGAAGGCACGAGGTTAAAATTCACCATGGATGGGGTGTAAGTTGTGAACTCAGCCTTCATAGAGCCCCAGCCTGGCACTGCAATCTGAGCTCTAGTCAACAGACACATCCTTCCCTTCCCACCTTCTCCTAATCCCAATCTTTTATGTGTCATGGCAAATTCTGGGAACCAAGGCACTCAAGGAATAGCTACTCCTTCTCTGGAGTAGCATGGAAGGGGCCCTTATATTTGGTCTGAATTGTAACAAGGATGTTGGTCTGTTTGATATCTCTGTTCTTATAGGACCTCACTCTTTCAACCATTTGGAGTGAGAAACAGTGAGAGGAAATACATATGAAAAATAAAGCTCTATTCACAGGAACCTGCCACCTCTTCTCCCCTAAACACACCTAGTTTGATGGGTTCTCTCCCTGAAGTGCTACATTTAAGCCAGACATTAACATTCAGATAACAAAGGCTAAGATAATTACTGAGTTCTTGTTATGTATCAAAGACTAGGTGAAACACTTTTCATGTATTATGTTATTTTAAAAACTTGATTTAAAAAACCTAAGCACACAATGACCTGGAAATTGTGGTACCATCCTCATTCCATTCAGTTTGGGCCTTTTGAGAGATGGCTATGCTGCAGGAGCCTGAAGTCATTGTGGATGGCGGCCAGTGAAAACTGAGCAAAAATGAACTAAAGAGACGCCTGAAAGCTAAAAAGAAAGTAGCAGAGAAGGAGGCCAAGCAGAAGGAGCTCAGTGAGACACAACTAAGTCAAGCCAATGCTGCTGCCACCGACCATACCACTGAGAATGATGTTGGTGCCAAGGAGGAGGGCCTGGATCCAAACCAACACAACAAGATCCTCAGCCAAGCAATCCACTGACTAAAGGTCAATGGGGAAGACCCATACCCACACAAGTTCCATGTAGACATCTTGCTGACTAATTTCATCCAAGAATACAGTCACCTGCAGCCTGGGGACCACCTGAATGACATTACCTTAAAGATGACAGGTAGGATCCATGCCAAAAGAGCATCTGAGGGAAGACTCATCTTCTCTGACCTTCGAGGAGAGGGGGTCGAGTTGCAAGTCATGGCCAATTCCAGGCATTATAAATCAGAAGAAGAATTTGCTTGTATCAATAACAAACTTCATCAGGGAGACATAATTTGAATTCAGGAGAATCCTGGGAATACTAGGGAGTGGAACTGAGCATCTTTCCCTATGAGATCACACTGCTGTCTGCTTGCTTGCATGTGTTACCTCATCTTTGCTTTGGCCTCAAAGAAAAGGAAACAGTATTATCAGAGATACTTGGACTTGATCCTGAATGACTTTGTAAGGCACAAATTTATCATCTGCTCTAAGATCACCATATATAAAAGAATTTTCTTGAATGAATTGGAATTCCTAAAGATTGAAACTCCCATGAACATCCTCTAAGGAGCTATGGCCACACCTTTTATCACTTACCACAATGAGCTGGATATGAATTTATTTGTGAGAATTGCTCCAGAACTCTACCATAAGATGCTGGTGGTTGGTGGCATTGACTAGGTTTATGAAACTGGATGCCAATTCCAGAATGAAGGAATTGATATAAATCACAATCCTGAGTTCACCACTTGTGAGTTCTACATGGCCTACACAGACTATCACAATCTCATGGAAATCACAGAAAAGATGGTTTCAAGGATGGTAAAGCACATTACAGGTAGTTACGAGGTCACCTACCATCTGGATAGCCCAGAGGGCCAAGCCTACAAGGTCGACTTTACCCCACCCTTCTGGAAAATCAGCATGGTAGAAGAGCTTGAGAAATCCCTAAGGATAAAGCTGCCAGAAGCCAACCACTTCAAAACTGAAGAAACTCACAAAATTCTTGTTGATACCTGTGTGGAAAAAGGTGTTGAATGCCCTCCTGCGGCTTGATCAAGCCTGGGACCAGAGCTAGGCTTGTGGATATGCTTTCTGGGGAGTTCCTGGAAGTGATGCATCAATCATATGTTCAACTGTGATCACCTGAAGATAACAAGCCCTTTGGCCAAATGAAACTGCTCTAAAGAGAATCTGACTGAGCCTTTCAGCTTTTTGTCAAGAAGGAAATATGCAATGGCTATACTGAGCTGAATGACCCCATTAACAGCAGCAGCTTTTCAAAGAACAAGCCAAGGCCAAGGCCACTGGTGATGATGAAGCTATGCTCTTAGACAAAAACTTCTGCACTGCCCTTGGAATAAAAGCTGTGCCCCACAGCTGGTTGGGGCATGGGCCTTGATCAAGTCGCCATATTTCTCACAGAATCCAATAACACCAAGGAAGTACTTCTGTTTCCTGCCATGAAACCTGAAGACAAGGAAAAAATGTAGCAACTGCTGATACATTGGAAGGCACAACAACTGGCACTTCTGTCCAGAAAATGATAACTGAAAGTCACATAACTCAGGCATATTTGTACTTCTGCAAAAGATCAAGGACTAGAAGGGAATTCTCATATGTTGCTATTCATTTGACTATCACAGTTCAGTCACTAGAGAGAGAAAAGGAATTAAGAGTCCCTCTTTTACTTCTTGTTACCAAATAAACCATTCATCTCCAAAAATAAAATAAAATAATATAATATAGTATAAATAACAAATTTAAAAACTAGGCACACACCTTTTAGGTATTATTATCACCCTATGTACATACAGATGATGAAACTTGAGGCTCAGAAAAGGTAAGTAACTTGCTTGAGGGCGCACTGTGGTAGAATGGGGCATTGTCCCCCAGTTGATTGGGCACTGTAGTAGACAGCCTGCCGGCAGCCTCTGAACTATAAAGTCACCAAGACCAACATTATTATACCTTTTATGCTACTAAGAGTGAATTTGAATGACTCACTTATTGTTTAACAAAAATCTCTAAGTTCCCCATGAAAAAATTAATTAGACAATCGAGGCAACAGGTGGAGTAAATTCAGAGGAACAAATATAGATTTATTACCCAACTGGAAGGAATTTGCTGCTAGCATTCAAAACTAGCCTTGGGACAGCCCACTTAATGCCTCACTCAGGGTTCAGTGTTGCACAACTGGAAGGGGATCGTGATCACCAAATTACATTGTGTTCTAGTCTTTTAGAATGGAGGTCTTACGAGTACAACCTTCAACATGTTTGCTCTGACCCTCTGTTTCCTTGTCTGCAAAACAGAGGTAAATTTAATTTAATGCTTTGATGTAAGAGAATAAATGAGATACAATACTGACCTTTTGTTCTACTAAAAGGTAGCTGTTTGGAAAAAAGACTGCATTGGGAATCAGAAGGATTCTATCCCAAATCCATTTCTGCCACTGACTCACCATGTAACACTGAAGAATTTGTTCTCCCTTTCTAAATCTCTCTTTCCCCCTCTCAGCTGAACTAGAAAATCTGTAAGTCCCTTTCTTCTCTGAGGTCCACTTATCCTTGGATTCCATACTTCTTCTAAGTAGTAACTTTTCTAAACCTCCACACTACTAAACTGCTTTCTGAATTCATTCAATGTTCTGTAGCCTTTGCTTTTTCTTTAAATTCTTTTTTAAAGAGATTTTATTTATTTATTTATCTTTAGAGGGGAAGGAGAGAGGGAGAGAAACATCAATGTATGGTTGCCTTTCGTGCATCCCCTGTTGGGAGTTGGCCTGCAGGGAATCTGCCTGCAACCCAGGCATGTGCCCTGACTGGGAATTGAACTGCGATTCTCTGGTTTGCAGGCCTGTGCTCAATCCGCTGAGCTACGCCAGCCAGGGCCTGCTTTTTTAATTAGTGTTTCTTTTTTACTGGATTCCTCTAAGTGATTTGTACTTATTTCTATATTACAGATCTAGTTCCTGATAATTTAAAATATGTTCTAGAATCCTCTATCAAGTACCTACAATGTAAAGTGCTCTCCCACCAATGCTGGAGTGGTGCTACACAGAAAATCTGGGTTCCTAAAATCATTTGCTATCTTATTATCATTATTAACAAGTACACGTTGAGAACATGGTATGCACCAAGGCTGAAACTACAAAAAAGTGGAGGAACATAGGGCCTGGGCAAAAAAATCTCCCTAGGAAAAGCAACTATGTGTATCAGTAGGAAGACAGCAATAATGTCCACCAACATGGCTCATATGTAAGGCCAAACTTGTAAGCTCCATGCTTGCTTTTGCTCACTGTTGTATTTCCAGTGCCCTACATAATACTTAATATGTAATTGGTAACTAACAAATATTTGTTGATTAAGTAGTGAAAAAGAAGCATGGAACACAAATGAAATATTTTATATTATTGTTCTTTAAAAGGCTCTATTTTAGGCCTCATGCAGAAAGCATGTTTGGGAAACTTATCTAGTAGGTAAAATGTGTCTTCAAACTTCTAATCCAGCTCTTTCTGCCCTCTCTATTAATGGGAAGGAAAAAAACTCTACAAAAAGAAGCTCTGTAATTAATTTCTACTGATATGTAAAAACAATAATATTTGGAACTTTTTCTTACTCATCAACCAACGATATTGTACAGGGTTGAGAAGAAGTTTATGCCAAAGTAATTAATCTCTAATATTATAATTTAAATTTCAAGCATCATTTACAGGTAAGCAAAGGAGGATGGACCACTTTCTGATTAGAAAAATGAAAGGACTTTTCATGCTCTGCAGATCAAAGTGATCAACTGTCTATGCTAGGTGTAAGGCTGGGATTCTTATATTTACAATCCAGGTCATTCCTCTTAAGCACAATGAATACCTATCCAAAGTTCTTAAAAGTTTGCTTTTCAACTGTACATTAAAAGCTCATACACAGTGATGAATAGTAACTAGGCTTTAGGGAGTGATCATTTGTAATATATACAGGTGTTAAATTATTATGTTAAACACCTGAAACTTATATAATTAAAAAATAGGATCTCTGTATCACATATGGCACTGGTCACTATATATCTAAAATTGTGGAGGAGACAAGATGGCGACGGAGTAGGATGGAGTGGATTCCATTTCCTTGTACACATGGGAGGGGATCCTGGCTGATCTGCGGAGGAGCAGTGCAGGGAGCCGGCAGTTCCCCCAGCACATATGAAAATAAGGGACCAGAAATCATGACGGTCTAGGAGGATCCAGATGGTAGGGAGACGGCGGCGGTACAGTGGAGTCTCAGGGAATGGAGCAAAGACCAGAGCAGCTGGGCCTTCTGCGGTGCACAGCCCGGGGCCCAGTGCCCTGCTCGAAGTGCCTAGCGTGCCTCTGTGGCAGCCAGCTCCTGGTGCACCCCACTCAGACTCTTTGAGAGCTGCCGAAGGGTCCTTGGGAGAGAGCTGGGTGATCAGCTCCCTCCCTCCCCGGCCAAGCAAGGTTGGGTTCCGGGAGAGACTTGTTTGCCAGAGTTTGCAGAGAGGGTGCTGAGGACAAAGGGCTGAGATCAACCGAGGACTCTGTGTTCGCCAGCCCAGGAGAACTGAGAGGCACGGTGTGGGCTCTGACTCCGATAGTCACTGGTCTGGCTGGGGGAATGGGCTGTTCTGAGAGATATAGGCTTTCTAAAGGAGAAAGTCCTTGTAATGTAAACTGAAGTTTCCTTCTACTACAGTAGACCGGTCTGCTCCCCACCCAGCCTGGCAGTGAACTCGAGGTTGGGCGGAGGGCCTGGAGTTGCCCCACAGAACTGGGTGGGTCTGTGCCTGAATCCGCCGGAACCAAGCAGCCTGGCTGGCTCGCGGACACACCAGACAACCCAGCCCACAGTGGTAACCCCTGGGGAAAGAGCTCTGTGAGGAAGTCCTAGATCCCCTTTGTAGGGCGCTGAGGAGAGGAGCTGGTTTGGCTCCAGGGAGAGCTCTCCCAGAAAGACAACACTAATTGTCCCTCAGCCTGCTGCAGCCAGAAAAACTGGCTTGCCCAGTTTGAAGCCAAGAGATGTTTTTGTTTGTTTGTTTGTTGGGTTATTTCTTTTTTTAATAATCTTTTATCTTTTTACTTTTATTATTGTTTTATCTTTCAATATTTTTCCCCTCTTTTATCTTCTTTTCTGTTTTATTCCTTCTTCCTTTCTTTCCAAACGTATTGCTTTTTCCTCCCTTCTCCTGCCTTTTTTGTTCTTTTACCCACAAGTGACACAAACAACTTGGAACTGCAAAAAGACAAGAGCTGGACGCAAAGAAGAGGTTTCCCAACACTAGAGACAGACAAATTTCACTTTGCTATAGCAGGTAAGTCACAAGTTGCTGAATATTTGTATCATTATATTTTTTATTATTCTCACTTCTTTTATTTTTTTCCCTGTATTCTCACTTCTTTTATATTTTAATAGTATCTTTGTATTGCTCCTCTTTCTGTATAGGCTTCTTAGCTTTGGCTGGTTATATTGTATCATTTGACAGGTTTCCCCTGTTCTCTCCTCCACAGTGTATTGCTAATTTTCTATACATCACACCACTTGTTTTCCTTTAGCACACTACCCAAAGTTCTATACCCCCTATTCAAACAGATCACATAGAGAAGGTCATATGATTGTTGTTCTAATATTATTGTAAATAATAGCTATTCTATACAATGGTAAATACTTCACAACACATCTCTCAGATCTTAGTTCACCTCACAGTTTCCTGAATTCAATTACTGGAGTAATTAACTCTATTTACACAAACACTACAACTATTTATTATTCTTTACTCTCACCTTACCCAAGAATCTGACTGACTGCAACCTCACTGCTTTCTAGATCAAACTCACTAGCCTTCCCGCTCCAACAAGAGACTTATCTTGTGTCCATCCTCTCTTGAAAGTGGAAAATTGGGTTGAAGATAATGGCTAACACTATACATAGCCTAAAGATCTTCTATCTCTTCACTACTAGCTATGACTGTAAATATCATAAAATAGTCTCTCCCTGTCATAAAACATTTTGTCTCCCCCTCCAACTGATCACAAAAATAAAAAAAGGAGTAGGTTGAAGCAGAGAACACCAGGATAACCAAAAGACTGAACCACTGAATCTGCTGTGCACTACCTGTGTGTGTCTGCTAATGGTTGGACACCTGTTCCTGCAAGATCATAAATAAACACCTCACTTTCACCGTACTCCAAGCTTCTCAGTCCTTTGTTTGCAGATGGGGTAAGCAAATTTCTTACAAAACTAATGTATCTCAATTAGAAGTCTGAGCACTCAAGTGAGCTGTGTTTTTTCTCCATTACAATCTTTCTAATAAGCAAGAGTTGTCAACTACTCACCATGTAAGTCAGTGTTCACATGTTTTCAGTTTACCTTCTCCATGCAAATCTCTGGAATGGCTACCCAGTGTTTCCATTTCACTGCATCTTCTATGCATTCATAATACCACCAAAGAGTTCAGGCTGTTGATAAATTCCATTAATGGGGTAAATAATTAGGAGATATAGTAAAACTTTTGTGAATCACTCTTCAGCATCCCTAGACCAAGAAGACCAGGATTAGGATTTAGAGACACACCTTTTTTTCTGTTAAAATATTTTTTTTACTAATTATTTTATTGTTGTTCAAGTACAGTTGTCTGATTGTCCCCCCATCTCTCCTCCCTGCCACAGCCAACCCACCTCCCTCCCTTGCTTCCACATTTCCCCTTGGTTTTGTCCATGTGTCCTTTATAGTAGTTCCTAAAAACACTTCCCCCATTATCCTCTCCCACCACCCCTCTAGTTACAGCCAAATGGCGCTTAATTTTAATATCTCTAGTTATATTTGGCATGCTTTTTTCTTTTGTTGATTATGTTCCAGTTAACGGTGAGATCATATGGTATATATCCCTCATCGCCTGGCTTATTTCACTTAGCGTAATGCTTTCCAATTCCATCCATGCTTTCCCAAAGAGTAGGAGCTCCTCCTTTCTCTCTGCTGCATAGTATTCCATTGTGTAAGTGTACCATATTTTGATCCACTCATTTGCTGATGAACACTTAGGTTGCTTCTAGCACTTGGTTATTGTAAATTGTGCTGCTATGAACATTGGGGTGCATAGATTCTTTTGGATTAGTTTTTCAGTGTTCTTAGGGTATAATCCCAGCAGTGGAATTGCTGGGTCAAAAAGCAGTTCCATTTTTACTTTGCTGAGGAACTTCCATACTGTTTTCCACAGTGGCTGCACCAGTCTGCATTCCCACCAACAATACACTAGGGTTCCCTTTTCTCCAAAACTTGCTGTTTGTTTATTTGTTTACAAAGGTCATTCTGACCAGTGTGAAGTGGGATCTCATTGTTGTTTTAATTTGCATCTCTGATGGCTAGTGATGCTGAGCATCTTTTTGCATGTCATCTTTTCATATGCCTCTACATGTCCTCTTTGGAGAAGTGTCTGTTCAAGACTTTTGCACAGTTTTTAAAATTTATTTATTTATTTATCTTTAGAGGGGAAAGGAAGGAGAGAGAGAGAGAAATATCAATGTATGGTTGCCTCTCATGCGTCCCCTGCTGGGAACTGGCCTGCAACCCAGGCATGTACCTTGACTGAGAATCGAACCGCAGTTGTTTGGTTGGCAGGCCCACACTCAATCCATTGAGCTACACCAGCCAGGGCTTTTGCAGGTTTTCTAATTGGGTTTTTTGTCTTCCTGGAGTGGGGTCATGTGTATTCTTTATATATTTTGAAGATCAAACCCTTGTCCCAGTTATCATTGGCAAATATGTTTTCCCATGTAGTTGGTTCTCTTTTTATTTTAATGCTGTTTTCTTTATCCATGCAGAAGCTTTTTGATATGATTAGCTCCCATTTGTTTATTTTTTTCTTTATGTCACTTGCTTTAAGAAACATATCAGTGAAGATGTTGCTGCTTGGAATGTCTGAGATTTTCCTGCCCATGTTTTCCTCTAGGACTTTTATGGTCATGACTTATATTTAAATCTTTTATCCACCTTTAATTTATTTTTGTGTATGGTATAAGTTGGTGATTGAGTTTTATTTTCTCACATGTAGCTGTCCAAATCTCCCAACACCATTTGTTGAAAAGGCTATTTTACTCCATTGTATGCTTCCTCCCCTTTTGTCAAACATTAATTGACCATAGAGGCTTGGGGGTTTTTTGTTTTATTTTTCTGGGCTCTCTGTTCTATTCCATTGGTCTATGTGTCTGTGCTTATGCCAGGACCAGGTCACTGTTTTGATGATAGTGGCCTTGTAATACAGTTTGATATCAGGTATTGTGATCCCTCCTGCTTAGTTACTCTTCCTCAAAATTGCTGCAGCTATTCGAGGTCACTTATGGTTCCATATAAATTTCTGAAATGTTCATTCTATATCTGTGATATATGTCATTAGTACTTTAATAGGGATTGCATTGAATCTATAAATTGCTTTGGGTAATATGGCCATTTCGATGATGTTAATTCTTCCAATCCATGAGCATGGTACATGCTTCCATTTGTTTGTGTCTTCCTTGTTCAGTCTTCTTTCTTCAGTGTTGTGTAGTTTTCTGAGTACGTGTTTTTTACATTTTTGGTTAAATTTATTACTAGGTATTTTATTTTTCTAGTTGCTATATCAAATTGCATTTTTTTTGATTTCTGCTTCTGCTGTTTCACTGTTGGTATACAAAAATACCTTTGATTTCTGAATATTGACTTTGTATCCCACTGCTTTGCCAAATTCACTTATTAGGTCAAGTAGTGTTTTGGTGGAGTCTATAGGATTTTCTATGTACACTATCATGTCATCTACAAACAATGACAGTTTTGATTCCTCCTTTCCAATTTGGATGTCTTTTATTTCTATTTCTTGTCTTATTGCTGTGGCTAGGACTTCTAGTACAAACTCAAATAGCAGTGGTGAAAGCAGACATCCTTGTCTTGTTCCTGATCTTACTGGGAAAGCTCTACATTTTGGTCTATTGAGTATGATGTTAGCTGTAGGTCTCTCATATATGGCCTTTATTAGGTTGAGAAATGCTCCCTCTATTCCCACTTTGCTAAGTGTTTTTATCATAAATGGGTACTGTACCTTATCAAATGCTTTTTCTGCATCTATTGATATGATCATGTGATTTTACCCTTTTATTTTCTTCATGTCATATATTATGTTTATTGATTTGTGAATATTGTACCATCCTCGCATCCCTGGGATGAATCCCACTTGGCCATGGTGTATGATCTTTTTCACATATGGCTGGATACAGTTTGCCAATATTTTGATGAGAATTTAAGGGTCTATGTTCATCAGTGATATTGGCCCCAATTTTTTTCTTTGTTGTGTCTTTATCTGGTTTGGGGATTAGGATGATGTGGGCTTCATAAAAAGAGTTTGGGAATTTTCCATCATTTTGGATTCTTTGGAATAGTCTGTGAAGTATAGGGGTTAGCGCTTCCTTAAATGCTTTGTAGAATTCTCCTGTGAAACCACCTGGTCCAGGGCTTTTGTGTGTCGGGAGTTTTTGATTGCTGCTTCAATTACATCTGCTGTTATTGGTCTGTTCAGGCTTTCTGCTTATTCCATATTCACTTTTGGAAGATTATATCTTTCTAGAAATTTGACCATTCACCTAGGTCTTCAATTTTTTTGGCCTACAGTTCTTTGTAGTAATTTCTTGCAATTCTTTGTATTTCTGTGGTATCAGTTGTAATCTCTCCTCTTTCATTTCTGATTGTATTTATTTGGGTCCTCTCTCTTTTTTCCTTGATGAGTCTGCTTAAAGGCTTGTCAATTTTGTTTATCTTTTCAAAGAAGAAGCTGCTGGATTTATTGATCCTTGGAGTTGTGCTTTTAGTCTCTATGTCATTTAATTCTATTCTGATCTTGGTTTTTTCCTTCCTTCTACTTTCTCTGGGCTGTGTTTGTTGCTGTTCCTCAAGTTCTTGTAGGCATAGAGTTATGTTGTTTATTTGAAGTGTTTCTTTTTCAAGTAGGTCTGTAACACTATGAACTTCTCTCTCAGGCCTGCCTTTGCTGTATCCCATAAGTTTTGGATTATTGTGAGCTAATTTTCATTTGTTCCCAGAATTTTTTTTATTTCTTTCATGATCGCATCCTTGACCCATTCATTGTTTAATATCATGCCATTGAATCTCCATCAGTTTGAGTGTTTTTGAGATTTTTTTCTTAAAGTTGGTTTCTAGTTTCAGTCCCTTGTGGTTAGAGAAAATGGTTGATATAAGTTCAATTTTCTTGATTTAGTCAAGGCTTGTTTTGTATCCTATCATGTGACCTGTCTTTGAAAATGTTCCAAGTGCATTTGAAAAGAATGTGTATTTTGCTTCTTTGGGATAAAAGCTCTCTATATATGACTTTTTATTTTAATTTTTATTTAATTCATGTTCAAGTACAGTTTTCTGTCTTATATTCCCAGCCCTGCCCCCCAGTGCTCCCCACCCCCCTCCCTTTTCCTCCTCCCACCTTAGTTATTGTTCATGTGCCCTTTATACTTGTTTGTGTGAGTCCATCCCCTTTTCCCCTGTGATTCTCTACCCCCTTTCCTCTGGACCCTGTCAGCCTGTTTCGTATTTGAGTGTCATTGGTCATATTTTGCTTGCTTGTTTGTTTTGTTGTTTAGATTCTTGTTAATGGTGATATCATATGGTATTTGTCTTTCACTGCCTGGTTTATTTCACTCAGCATAATGCTTTCCAGTTCCATATATATATATAACTTAAGTCCATTTCATCTAGGGCATTGTTCAATGCCACAATATCTTTGTTTATATTTTGTTTTGAAGATCTATCCATTTTTGACAGTGAAGTGTTAAAATCCCCTACTATAATTGTGTTGTTGTCATATCTTCCTTGAAGTCCTCCAAGATTTTCTTTATGTATTTGAGTGCTCCTGTGTTGGGTACATATATATTGACAATGTTTATCTCTTCTTTTTTAAATATATTTTATTGGTTGTGCCATTAAAGTTGTCCTATTTCTCCCCTTTCATTCCCCCCACCTTCAACACCCCTTCCCCCATTCCCCCCTTTAGTTCATGTTCATGTGTCACAAGTTTTTTAGCTTCTACATTCCCCATACTATTCTTGCCCTCCCCCTGTCTATTTTCTACCTATTATTTATTCTACTTATTCTCTGTACGTTCTCCCCACATCTCCTCCTCCCACTCTTCTGTTGCTAACCCTCCATGTGATCTACATTTCTGTGGCTCTGCTCCTGATCTAGTTGTCTGCTTAATTTGCTTTTGTTTTAGATGTAGCTGTTAATAACTGTGAGTTTGCTGTCCTTTCACTGTTCAAATTTTTTAACTCCTTTTTCTTAGATAAGTCCCTTTAACATTTCATATAATAAGGGCTTGGTGATGATGAACTCTTTGAACTTGACCTTATCTGGGAAGCACTTGATCTGCCCTTCCATTCTAAATGAAAGCTTTACTGAATAGAATAATCTTGGATGTAGGTTTTTGGATTTCATGACTTGGAATACTTCTTTCCAGCCCCTTCCTGTGTGCAGGTCTCTTTTGAGAAATCAGCTGACAGTCTAGTGGGAACTCCTTTGTAGGTGACTGTCCCCTTATCTCTTGCTGCTTCTAGGATTCTCTCCTTCATTTTAATCTTGGCTAATGTAATTGGTGTGATGTGCCTTGGTGTGCTCCTCCTTGGGTCTACCTTCTTTGAGACTCTCTGAGCTTCCTGGACTTTCTGGAAGGGTATTTCCTTTGCCAGATTGGGGAAGTTCTCCTTTATTATTTGTTCAAATAAGCTCTCCACCTGTTGCTCTTCCTCTTCTCCTTCTGGTACCCCTATAACTCAGATGTTGGAATGTTTAAAGGTATCCTGGAGGTTCCTAAACCCCTCCTCATTTTTTTGAATTCTTGCTTCTTCATTCTTTTTGTTTAGTCATTTCTTTCTTCCTTCTGTTCCACTCCATTGATTTGAGTCTCAGTTTTGTTTCCATCACTATTGGTTCCCCGTGCAATTTGCTTCATTTCACTTAATGTAGCCTTCATGTTTTCATTTAATTTGCTACTAAAATCAACCAGTTCTGTGAGCATGCTGATCACCAATGTTTTGAACTGTGCATCTGATAGGTTAGGTATCTCTTGGTTACTTACAAGTATTTTCTGTGGGGCTTTGAGCTGTTCTTTTGCTTGAGCCAAAATGTTTTGGTCTGTTCGTGCCTGTTACGTGTGAGGGGCAAAAGCTTAGATGTTCACCTGGGCGGGTCAGCCCAGTTACTTGGCTGTGACTGGGGGCAGAGTCAGAGAGGGAGCTATGGCATTTTTTCCACTCTCTAGAATTTCGGTCCCCTCTGCCGCTTCCCACAAGCAAATTGAGCCCTTCTGATGTTGGTTCCTGCGTGGGTGGGCTTGTGTTTTTTCTAGGACTGTGTGGGTCTCCCTAACGAACTCTCCTGTGGGGCTAGGAACCTCTCCCAGCACCTCAGCCCCTGAAAGTTTTTTCAATCAGTGCTTTTAGGGTTTATTTCCCATTGCTGGGGCCCTTGGTTGTGCAGTCTGTCTCACTGACCATTTTTAAACCTGCCTGGTTTCTCTGCACGCAAATGTGTGTCCACGGTCAGCCAACCAGCCGCCTTGTGAGCCTTACTGGGCTTTCATCTGTGTCCACCCATGTGGCCAATCACCGCTTCCTCCTGCTGGGACCCCTCTCTGCCACCGCCAACTCCACACCTCTTACCAGTCTGGATGCATATTTCTTTTTTTTATTTATTTAATTATTTTTCAAGTACTGTTTTCTGTCTATTACACCCATCCTATCCCATCCCCTGTGCTCCCACCCTCCCTCCCATTTCCACTCTTCTCAGTTGTTGTTCATGTATCCTTTATATATGTTTCTCTAAATCCCTCCCCTATTTCCCCTGAAATTCCCTCCCCTCTTCCCTCTGGTCACTGTCAGCCTGTTCTCTATTTCAGTGTCTTTGGTTATATTTTGCTTGCTTGTTTGTTTTGTTGTTTAGCTTCCTGTTAAAGGTGAGATCATATGGTATTTGTCCTTCAACACCTGGCTTATTTCACTCAGCATAATGCTTTCCAGTTCCACCCATGTTGTTGCAAAAGGTAGGAGCTCCTTCTTTCTTTCTGCGGCATAGAATTCCATTGTGTATATGTACATGGATGCATGTTTCATTGTTGTCAGACTTTGATACAGTTTACTTTTCTGTCTGTTTGATTGTGTTTTTGTTTCTAAATGTTTGGTGTCCTTAAATTTGGTTGTGCGAGGAAGCACAGTGTTTCCACCTACACCTTGATCTTGGCCAGAAGTCTGTTGGATTCTTGATGGATTCTTCCCTTAAGTATTATAAAGTGATTTTCTGGGTCTCTTTTTTGGCTCTTTTTTCTGAAGTCTATTTTGTCTGATATGAGTATTGATACCCTGGCTTTTTTCCCCATCTATTTGCTTGGAAAATTTGTTTCCAGCCCTTCCCTTTCAGTTTCTGTAGGTCTTTTGTTCAGAATGGGTCTCTTGTAGGCAGCATATGTGTTGGTCATGATTTCTCATCCTTTCAACTATTCTATGTCTTTTTTTTCTTTTCTAAATATTTTATTATATTTATTTATTTTAATTACTTTATTGTTGTTCAATTACAGTTGTCCACATTTATTCCCCACGAAGCCCCACCACCCCAGACAAACCTACCTGCCTCCCTTGCTTCCACCCTCCCCCTTGGTTTTGTCCATGTATCCTTTATAGTAGTTCCTGAAAACTCTTCTCCCCACTGTCCCATCCCACCTCCCCTCTGGCTATAGTTAGATTATTTTTAAATTCAATGTCTCTGGTTATACTTTGTTTGCTTTTTTCTTTTCTTGGTTGTGTTCCATTTAGAGGTGAGACCATATGGTGTTTTTCCCTCATCACCTGGCTTATTTCACTTAGCATAATGTTCTCCAGTTCCATCCATGCTGTTGCAAAGAGTAGGAGCTCCTTCTTTCTCTCTGGTGTGTAGTATTCCATTGTGTAAATGCACCATAGTTTTTTGATCCAATCATTTACTAATGGGCACTTAGGTTGCTTCCAGCACTTGGCTACTATAAATTGCTCTTCTATAAACATTGGAGTGCATAGGTTCTTTTGGATTGGTGTTTAAGGGCTCTTGGGGTATAATGTATGTCTTTTTATTGGGGAATTTAATCCATTTATATATAAGTTCATTATTGTTAGGTACTTATTCATTGCCATTTCTTCGTACCTGTGTTCCTCTCTCACTGTTTGTCCTCCTGTTCTTAAAGTAGACCCTTTAGCATCTCTTGCAGAGCTGGTTTGGTGGAGGTATATTCTTTGAGGCTTCTTTTGTTTGGGCAACTCCTTGTCTGGCCTTCTATTTTAATTGAGAGACTTGCTGGATAGAGTAGTCTCAGTTGCAGGCCCTTGGTTTTCATTACTTGAAATATTTCTTGCCATTCCATTCTGGCTTGGAGCATTTCCATTGAGAACTCAGCTTCTAGTCTTATCGGGTCTCCCTTGTCTGTTACTTCCTGTTTCTCCCTTGTTGCCTTTAAGATTCTCTCTTTGTCTTAAAAATTTGCCATTTTTATTATGATGTGTCTTGAAGTGGGCCTCTTTGGGTTCCTCTTGTTAGGATTCTTTGTGTTTCCTAGATTTGTGTGACTTTTTCTTTCATCAAACTAGGGAAGTTTTCCGTCATTACTTTTTCAGATAGGTTTTCTATCCCTTTCTCTTTTTCTTCTCCTTCTGGTATCCCTATTATAAGGATATTATTACACTTCGTGTTGTCCAGCATTTCCCTTAACCCCTCTTTGATCTTGCTGAGCCTCTTTTCCTTTTCTTGCTCTTTCTCAGTGTTTTTTCTACCTTGTCCTCCAGCTCCCTGATCGGACCCCCTGCTTCGTCTAGCCTGCTTTTGATTTCTTCTACTGTGTTCTTCAGTTCAGAAATTGTATTCTTCATTTCCTCTTGGCCCTTGTTGATATTTTCTATTTTCTTTTTCATGTTCATATAGTTTGCAGTGAATTCATTGTAGTTTCCCTGTAGTTTTTGGTAATTCTCTGTGAGCTCATTTAGCTTCCCAATAACCATTGCTTTGAACTCAATATCTGATAGTTGACTTGCCTCTATTTTATTCAACATTCTTTGTGAGACTTCCTTCTTTCCTTTCATTTGGGGATTGCATCTTTCTTTCTTTGTCTTCTCACTGTGAGACCCTCTTGTTTGCCTCAGCTTCTTAAATTTATCTGTTCTGACTCCCTGTGTTTATGGTATGAACTTCTGTGATAGAATACCTGTGAGATTCAGTACTGCAGTCTCCTTGATCTCTTGAGCTCACTGGTCTTGGGCTGTCATTTATGTTGGGTCTTTATGTGTCTTTGAGTTTTGATTGTTGTTGGGTCCTTCCTTGGTGGGTCCTTCCCTTTGGCCTATTAACTGAGAGTCACTATGTCCACCACGTCTTGTATTCTGTTGTGCAGGTGTGGACAGGTTGTGTTGAAGCTGGTTCTTCCATCTGTATGAGGATTTGAGGCTTCTCTCTCACTGTTGTTCGGTTGTTTGTTCTGGGTAATTTCTCCACCTTTTAGTTGTGTTTCCAGGTCAGTCATTGGTGGAGGTTAGTGTGGCTTCCACTTCCTCCTTCACCTTCTTCTGTGTTATTTGTTGGTGGTTCCTTTGTTGGTGGGTTTCTTCTTCCAGCAGGTATCCTGCTGTTGACAGCTCCCACCTACTTATCTGATTTTTCAATGTTCTCTATGGTTTTTGGTCTCTAATCTTCATATATGCTGGGATACCATTGGCCGTTCACACTGTTCCTCAGAGGATCAGCTATATGTGCCACCCATGCACAGGGGAAAGTGGACTTTACTCACACCTATTTTGCCACCATCTTCCTTCTAATATAGAGAGACACACTTTTAATCTTTTATAGTGGTATCACCTGTAGCAGAGTTAGTGCTAACCTAAATGCATTGACCCAGAGATTAACAAAAATTTAGATCCCTCTGTATATATGTGTCCTCCACAGCTTACTGTCCTCTTCTACCTTTCAAAGTCAGACTCACATACACAGTAATTTGTACCTCTGTGTTTTTCGTTCTTCCCTTCTGTCTAAAAATCATACATCAGTATTTCTCCAGGACAGTTTTTAAATGCCAGAACATGCATTAGCTGTGATTCTAGCCCAGGATGTGAGAGATGATCTAGGTTGGCTTCCTGCATAACTGAAAGTAGGTGAATTTTTTCTCTTTCTCTTCTCCTTAAATGCTTTCACTGACATTCCTTCTAAGAGAGACTTCCAACTTCCTCTCACCCCTCTGCACATTCTCCATACTTTAGATCTATCTCCTTTCTCTTATTAGTCCTCTTTGTCATGAACACCATTCATTCTGCTCCCTGTTCTGGATTCCTAAACTAGGAACTAAGGCGTTGATAGCTAAAAATGACTTCTATTAAATGAGAGCTCCTATATGGCAGACATTTTAAAAATAACAATTTTATTGAGACATAATTCATTCTCAATGTTATTGGGACATAAAGTTCATTCTTTTAAAGTGTAGAATTTGTTGTTTTTTAATATATTTACAAAGTTGTACAACCATCATCATTATTCAATTCCAGAATATTTTAATTACCCTAGTAAAGAAAACCTTCACTCATTTAGTATTCAATCCCCTTTCTTCCCCTCCTAGTCCCTGTCAACCACTAATCTACTTTCTGTGTCTGTGGCTTTGCCTATTCTGCACATTTCATGTAAATGTAAACATACAATATGTGGTCATTGTGATTGGCTTCTTTCACTTAACATAGTGTTTTTAAGGCTTATGCATATTGTAGCATATGCCGGTACTTCATTTCTTTTTATGGCTGAATGACACTCCATTTTATTGGATGTGCCACATTTCATTCATTCATTTATCAATGGATGGACATTTGGGTGGTTTCTACTTTTTGATTCTTATGAATAATGCTTCTATGAACATTATATACAAGTTTTTGTGTGAATATATCTTTTCAGTTCTTTTGAGTATATACCTAAACTTAGAATAGCTAGGTCCTGTGAAAACTCTATGTTTAACTTTTTGAGGAACTGCCAAACTGTTTTCCAAACAGGCCGTCTCATTTTAAATCCCACCAGCAATATATGAGGGTTCTTGTTTCTTCATGTTCTTGCCAAGACTTGTTATTATATTTTTCTTTTAATATGGTAGGCATTTTACATGTATATTATCTAAGTTTATATCCATAACAGCCATGAAAGTAGATTTTATTCTCTCCATTCTGTAAATCAGAATACCAAAACTCTGATAAATTAGACAATAATAATATTTATTGACTACTGATAATGTAACAGGCATTCTTGGAAGTTCTGTCTCCTTTAATCTGTACAGTGACCCCATGCGGTAGTAATTGAATTCCAATTCCAGAATTGAGCTATTCTGTGGGTTTTACATAGCAAATCACTGAAGCATTACAACAGTCTTATAGGGTTGCTATCATCATCCACACTTAGTAAATGGGAAAGTGAGGCACAAAGAGTTCAACTGAAATTACAAGGACACATAGCTGATATGTGGCAGAGCCAACTGTGAAAATAAGTGGTATAACTTTAGAATCCAAAGCTCTTAACCACCGCCTCTTAAAAGAAATCACAGGGTGGGTCTATTGAATTTATCCGTGGACTCAAAAATATCAATTGGCTCTCTCAGCTTCAGTGACAGTATAATTAATGATGACACTGGAATAGAAATTCAAAACCATTTGGGTCCCAAGGAAAATTCTTATTTCGCAGGTTGCACCTGTGGGAGTTCTATCAAGACATCTGGCTGGTTCCGCCAAGATGGAGGCATAGGTGGAAACACTGTGCCTTCTCCCACAACCAAGTTTGAATAAAACAAAGGATTGGAGAAACAAAGACACAACCAAAGGACAGAAAATTGAATTATACGGAAGTCCGACTACATCTAACCGTTCAACGGGGACGGTAAGAGGGGCGGAGCCAGCAGTGAGCGGGGTCGGGCAGGACAGGGCCCCCGACCCAGGCGCGCAGGCGGACGAGAACCAGCTGGGGTGCGGGGCAGACCGCGGGCGCATATTCGCGCACAGTGAGACAAACCACGCAGGCCCCAGGGGGCGAGGGCTGACGGCGGTGGCGCACTCGCGAGCAGTGGGACGAAACGCGTGGGCCAGGTGACGGCAGCAACTGCGGCACCGGTGAGGGCCGTGGCAGCAGGCGGCGGACAGGACGCCATAGTCCCTCTTTGACCCCGCCCCCACATACAGCGTCACAACCCAGCGACTTAGTTTCCCTGCAATACCGGTGAGAGCCATTGTTGCTCTTTGACTCCGCCCCCACATACAACGACACAAACCAGCGATTTAGTTGCCCCGTTCTAGTGAACATTTTAGGGCTCTGATCCTGCTATGGAACAGGCAAGAACAACCCGAAAGATGGCACAAGAACTCAAAGTCCAAGAGCCAATAACTCTCAGCGACCAAGAAATTGCCAGCCTCTCAGAAGCACAATTCAGGACACTATTTATCAGGATGCTCACAGAACTGGTAGATTATAGTCACAAATTAGAGGAACAAAGTCACAAATTAGTGAAACAAAGTCACAAATTAGTGGAATATATGGCTAAACTAAATGAAAAGAAGGGAGATGCACAGGAAACCAATAGTGATGGAAAGGAAACTGGGACGCAAATCAAGGGGGTGGGCCAGAAGGAAGAACAAAACATCCCACCAGAAAGGAATGAAGAAATGAGAATTCAAAAAAATGAGGAGAGGCTTAGGAACCTCCAGGACATCTTGAAACGTTCCAACATCCGAATTATAGGGGTACCAGAAGGGGGAAAGAAACAACCACGAGTGGAAAACATATTTGAACAAATAATAAAGGAGAACTTCCCCAGTCTGGCAAAGGAAATAGACTTCCAGGAAATCCAGGAAGCTCAGAGAGTGCCAAAGAAGTTGGACCCAAGAAGGAACACACCAAGGCACATCATAATTACATTAGCCAAGACCAAAATGAAGGAGAGAATCCTAGAAGCATCAAGGGATAAGGGGACAGTCACCTACAAAGGAGTACCCATCAGACTGTCAGCGGATTTCTCAAAAGAGACCTTCCAGGCAAGAAGGGGCTGGAAAGAAGTATTCCAAGTCATGAAATCCAAAGACCTACAGCCAAGAATGCTTTATCCAGCAAAACTTTCATTTAGAATGGAAGGACAGATAAAGTGCTTCTCAGATAAGGTCAAGTTCAAGGAGTTCATTATTACCAAGCCCTTATTATATGAAATGCTAAAGGGACTTATTTAAGAAAAAGAAGATGAAAAATATGAACAGTGAAAGGACAGCAAACTCACAGCTATTAACAACCACACCTAAAACAAAAGCAAACCAAGAGGACAGCTAGATCAGGAGTGGAACCATAGAAATGAAGAACACATGGAGGGTTAGAAACAGGGGAGTGGGAGGGGGAGAAGGGGGGAGAAGGCACAGAAAATAGCATAGATGGTAGGTAGAAAATAGGTAGTGGGGAGGGTGAGAATAGTGGGGGAAATATAGAATCCAAAGAACTTGAGACACGTGGTTATAAACTAAGGGGGGCAGAATGGTGGGGGAGGGAGGGTGCGGGTGGAAGGGATTGAAGGGGGGAATAGAACAACTGTAATGGTATAATCAATAAAATATATTAAAAAAAAAAAAAAAGACATCTGGCAGACAGCCTGCAGTGTGTGGAAACACCACCCAGGCCTCATTAACCAGTTGACTGGCTGCATCCTCTCCAGTATCAACACACCTTCCATGACAGCCATGATTGGATAGCCCCAAAATGAGACACCCCTCAGCCTATTTACTAAAACAAACATGCCCACCAAGCCCATTGCAGATGGAGATGATCGTTGGGGACTTTGAGATTATGGTGGTACCTCAGGACAGAGTCAGCTCAGACCAAATTATGAATCACTCATTAATACTACTCAAAAACAAAGTGAGCTCTCCATCTCTCTTCTGGGGTAGCCTTGTCATGTGGTCCTACCTTGAGAGGTCTGGGGGGGCTGGCAACCTACTCTCTCTGCTCTATCTCTGGAATGACATCATGGTGGTAAAGGATGACATCGACCATACCATGTCTGTTGTTACCTCAACCAAGAGCAGGCTGGCCCTGTGGCATCGGTACAGCCATGCCATGGATTACCTGTCCCAGATGGTCATCAGCTACATTCTCAAGAGGCAGCTGTACATCAATGCCTTGGGCTAACAGCTACACAGCCCTCTGCTCCACTGTCCCCTTGTCCTCTGCCAACACATTGACCCTTCCAGTCTCTGTCAGTCCCCTGTTTCTCTCCTGCCTCTCAGTTTCTCTATCTCCCCATCTTGACTTTTCTCCTTTGCTGACTCAACCCCACCCACAACAGTCTGGGAACCTGCAGAGAACCATGGCATCCATTATTCCACAGTCATCTTTGGACAAACTTTCCTCTAGTCTCTGGGTTAGGGGTGGTTGAGAGAATAGGAGTGGGAATTGGGGAGAAGCGCAGTCCATCTTCCAGCATGCTCTAGAGAGTGGCTTTGATACCCACCCTCCCAGTATGCTCTGGGGAGGCAGCTTTGGCTTTTGCACTCCCAGCATGCCTTTTACCAAAATGGGCTATATTTTTCATTTCTGTTTTTTGTTTTGTTTTGATTTTTATTGCTATTGTTCATGCCTCATAAAACCTGGATAAAATAAGGCATAAAAATTTGGGTTCCTTTTGAGTCTAAAAAATGTAAAACTTCAAATCCACTTATGAGTATAATCTTAGGGATCATTTCTGCAGACCCTTTAGAATCATGTGTCAGAAACACCAGCTACACTGTCTGGTTAAATATTGTCCTCCAAGGGTCTTGTTGACATATAGCACCAGAATGTTCATGAGATTCTACTGGGTTTTATTAAAACTTATATCACTTCTTGTTCTATTTCCCCAACATGAAAGCCAAACAACGTATAGAATTCATCACTACTGAATGAGCTTTAATTCCCAAGGAGCCATGGAATGAAAAGATCCATAAT
The DNA here is from genome assembly GCF_014824575.4 of Sturnira hondurensis. NCBI lineage: Eukaryota > Metazoa > Chordata > Mammalia > Chiroptera > Phyllostomidae > Sturnira > Sturnira hondurensis. Next base: position 982,744 of record NW_028076051.1, read on the forward strand.
GTCTTCCTTTCTCCCCACAAGACTGAGTGTGAAGCCAGACACACCTCTCTAGCTTCCCTCTTAGCTTTAACTACAAAGACAGAAAAACACAGTCCCTTAACACTACAGGAAACCCTCAGTTATACACATCATGGGAAAGTGGTAAAGAATTTCCATGATGTTAGCCTGGTATCTATGTATTCCTTTTAAGAATGAGACACAGGATGCACAGCTCTGCAGGACTTGGGCATGAGCTATAAAACTAAGTCCAGAATGATGTGTTCCTAGTTATTTAGAGCAAGCTTTGGACAAATAGTTCCTTGCAGTCATAAGTCACATAAGAACCTGGGGAGCCAGGGAGGTGAGAGAAGATGACTAAGAGTGTGAAAAGAAAATTACAGGAAAGAACATTAGACAAACATCCACATTCTACCACAAGAGCTACTGTGTCACATATAACTCCACTGAGAATAAAGAGGAAGACAAAATTTAACAGTTGGTGTGAACTCTACATGCGAGTGACTGTGTTACAAACAGAGGAAATGCCCTCTCTCATTTCAATCATCACAAAACCTTATGATACATGTAATATTTTTTCCCCACTTTCAACAAATGAGGCTTAGGAAGAGCTGGTAACATGCCCAGGCTCAGGCTAGATCCAAAGTTAGATACATCTGATTCCAGTGCAAATTCTAAATTGTAATTTTTAATCTCTGTTTAAGTGTTTCATATGAACGCTATCCCATCAAAAATTCTTTTGTGAAGTCACCAGTAATAACAAAGTTCTCTGCTGCTTATAGTGTTTAGTAAGATATATATTTATTCTTAAAACAAGGATAGTTGTGGCCAGCAGGCAATATAATTATTACTAATTTTTGAGCACCCTTCTCAACTGGCAATATAAGCATGTAACTTCATTTTATTTTTCACAACAACCATAAGAAGTGGGGACAGATCTTGCCCACACTATAGAGATGGAGAAAAAGATAAAGTCTAGAGAGATTATGTCACTCGGCCAAGGTTACACAGCTAGTAAATGGCAGAGTCAGAGTTCAAATTGAGGGAGCATGGCTTCAGGGCTCAACACAATAATTCTGCTATATTGCTTCAGATACAAAGAAGCTATGGGAAAATATTCTGCTTATCTATCTGTTTATCTTATCTACTTATTTATGACATTATAAATATGTTTATTTTTTTAGTCTTGAGGAAGAGGTGGACCTAGATTTCTGCCACATTCAGTTCAGAAAACTTGACCAGAATAAATCTCAGCGCTGCCCTCTAGTAATCAACTCCCAAACTGACATTAAAGCTGAGACTAATGACCCTATAGAGCCACAGAATGACATTATTATACAAGTATTCTCAATTGCTTCTTTAAAAATGGAAGTACTTGAACAACAATAAAATAAAAAGAGAAGAGGTGTTAAAAGGAAGTAAAGGAGGGTAAAGGGGGATAAATGGTAATGGAAGGAGATGTAACTTAGATTGGTGAACAAATAATACAATATTATGTGATATAGAATTGTAATGCTGAAACCTATATACATTTTTAACCAATGCCACCCCAATAAATTCAATAAAATTTTAAAAATTAACACACATGTTGCATAACCACTGTAAAATATCCACTTGAAAAGTAGAGAACAACCCTGGCTGGTGTAGCTGAGTGGATTGAGCACAGGCCTGCAAACCAAAGAACTGCAGTTCGATTCCCAGTCAAGGTACATGCCTGGGTTGTAGGCCAGTTCCCAGCAGGGGACGAACAAGAGGCAACCATACATTGATATTTCTCTCCCTCTCTCCTTCCCTTCCCCTCTGAAGATAAATAAATACATTTTTTAAATGGAGAACAGTAAAAATCATAAACATGTTTTGTTTTCAATGAACATGATATTTTTCCTAAAATTATAATCAAACCATTTATACAATTCTGTAAGTTTCAAAAAATGAAACCATAACAATGTAACTTCTCACTAATAACCCAGGATTTGGAGTCAAGGCCACCTGCCTTCAGACTGCAGCATTGCCTTTCCTAGCTATGCAGCCTTGTGCTAGTTGATGATAAATAGAGCTACAACACAGAACTGTCATGAGGGTTTAAAAAGATGATGCATATTATGTGTCTGACACATAACATGGTCAAAACATGGCATTTCTTAACCAGAATATTTTAAGACTATGCTAAACCTTGGTCAGTCTTGCTTTTGGAAGCCCTACTGCACATATATACATTAACATGTACCCACATCCTACATTAAATATTTTTTCTAAAAATTTGAAGTAATTTTTTGTTATTGTTTTAAGACTTATTTATTTATTTATTCTTGAGAGAGGGGGAGGGAGGGAGAAATAGAGGGAGAGAAACACCGATGTGTGAGAGAAGTATCCATCAGTTGCTTCCAGCACACACCCTGATAGGGGACCTGGCCTGCAACCCAGGACTGTGCCCTGATCTGGAATCACACCAGCAACCTTTCACTTTGCAAGATGATGCCCAATCAACTGAGCTAGACGAGTTAGGAGTTTAGTTTTGTTTTTTAAACTTCTTACTCTTTTACGATATAAATTCATCAGGCAAATATCCTTTAATGTTATGAATATCTTTTCTTGTTTTGTTTTGAATTTTTTTTTCACATTTTTTTATTGTTCAAGTAGAGTTGTCTCCATTTTCCCCACCACCACTCCCCCCAACCCAGTCATCCCCAACTCCCACCCTCGATCCTGCCCCCCTTTGGCTTTGTTCATGTGTCCTTTATGCATGTTTCTGAAAACCCTTTCCCCCTTTTCCCTCATTATCTCTTCCCACCTCCCCTCTGGTAACCGATAGTTTGTTCTTAATTTCAAAGTCTCTGGCTTGCTTGTTTGTTTTCTTCATTAGGTTCCACTGACAGGTAAGATTATGGTATTTTTACTTCACCATCTGGCTTATTTTCCTTAGCATAATGCTCTCCAGTTCCATCCATGCTGTTGCAAAGAGTAGGAGCTCCTTCTTTCTTTCTGCTGCACAGTATTCCACCATGTTAATGTACCATAGTGTTTTGACCCATTCATCTACTGCCAACTCTCTATGGTGAATTAATATTTGACAGAGGGGGAAGAAGCATACAATGGAGTAAAAATAGCCTCTTCAACAGATGCTGTTAGGAAATCTGGGCAGCTACATGCAAAAAATGAAACTCAATCACCAACTTACACCATACACAAAAATAAATTCAGTGGATAATAGAATTATTATTATCCACTCATGGATAATATATTCAGATATATTTGGTAGATAATAGACTTAAATATAAGTCATGACACCATAAAAGTCCTAGAGGAAAAATCAGCAGGAAAATCTCATATATTCCATGCAGCAATATTTTCACCAATATGTCCCTTAGAACAAGGGACATAAGGGAGAGAATAAAAAAATGAGACTTCATCAAAATGAAAAGCTTCTGTATGGCTAAAGAAAACAGCATTAAAATGAAAAGAGAACCAATCATATGGAAAAACATATTTGCCAACGATACCTCGGACAAGAGTTTGATCTCCAAAATATATTTTAAAAACCCACATGACTTCACTCCAGGAAGAGTAACAACCCAATTAAAACATTGGCAAAGGACTCAAACAGACACTTCTCCAAGGAAGACATACAGATGACATATGAAAAGATGTTCAGCATTACTAGCCATCAGAGAGATGCAAATTAAAACAACAATGAGATACCACCTCACACCAGTCAGAATGGCCATCATAAACAAATCAACAAACAACAAGTGAAGTAATATTTTAAATTTAGCTTTTGGAATGTATTGTTAATTATGACTTCTTAGCAGAGATTAAATATACTCAGGAATCCTTGCAAGCCAACTATTTTTCCAATGTTTTAAAATTTTCTGAATACAAAAAGAAATTATTTATAAAATTTATACATTACAGTTTTTGACACGTAGTTAAAAATTTATTTAGCAGCAGTTATCTTCATATTTTTTACCAAATAATTTGTACCAAGCTTCAAATACCATTGTAGGTTCTTGAAAAGTTCAGAGAACTTAGTCTTTGTGCCTATAGCGCTTAATCAATTAAAATGAAAGTTTCTGGCTAACATTATTATCATTCCACTTATGTACTATTTTATGGCTGTGGAATATTTAATTTTGTATATGAGCCAAAATTAACCACACCTCTAATAATATATCTGTAGGTTGTTTCCAATTTTTCCCTGTTATAAATGATGCTACAGTGAATAACTTTTAATATAAACCTCTTTCAGTATATTAGGATTATTACCTTAGAATAGTTTCCCAGAAGTAGAATTACTGGGTCAGAGTGTATGAAAATTAGTAATGACTCTTGACATACATAGTTTATTTAACTTTCAAAATATTTGGATCAACATATGTTCTCCCCAAAAGTGAATAAATAAAAGCATCCACTCTATTGCTCTGTCACCAGCTTCAAATTGTCTAAAATTTATACTTATTAATTTCACAGGCAAAAAAATGATATCTGGTTTTAATATGCATTTTTGGATTACTAAGGACTTGCTTAAAAATAGTTTTCCTCTAATTTTGTAAGCCATTTGCATAACCTGTGTTGTGAATTGTCTCTTCCCCCAATTTTAAGGTTCAGTGGTAGGCAGAGAACACCGCAAAATTAGTATCTTGCCCAGTTATGCAGAAGTGGGTAATTAGTAATACTACATAATAACTAATACTATAGAATGTACTAATACTATGGATTGGTTTACTCAACTTTCACTCCACCCCAGAGTCCAATGCAGCTAGGGTTTGGCAAGCAAATTAGATATCACCAAGGAGATGCAATTATGTGAAGGCTGGCAGGTGGAAATGGGCTGATAAGCAAGAAATAGCAGTCCTGTCTGTTATATGAGATTTTTCTGCAGTGTTTCTTCTCCAACATCATGGGTATCAAGAAGAATTAAGGGTTTACCCTCCAGAAAAGGCAACAACAGAAGTTTTTCAACCTAGTTTGTAATCATTGGAGTAAAGCTATGAATGTTCTTCAGCTAGCTCCCTGGGTATTTAGCGACAGCTGCAGCAGCTGCAGAAGTGACAATGGCAGATTCTTGGTTCTGGCAGAGCTCTAGGGGTAGCATCAAAAGTAGTAGCTCACTTAAGGTTTCAGTTCCTTATTTTTCTGTGTTTATTCTTTTAAATCCAGAATATATCCCTCTCTTTAGACCCTTCAGCACTTTTGTAAGTATTCAATTCTGTATTTTCAATTCTTCTTATAAATTGTTATGAACTTTTAAACATGCAATATGTGTCTATTATAGTTTAAAATGATATGATATCTGTCTGGAAAAAGTCCAGCCATTAAGAATAAGAATGAGTTTGCATGACATCGATGTAACCCAGCAACCAATTAGAGTGGAATGGAATATGCATGTGTGAACAATGACGACTTCACTGTACTAGTCAGGGGATGCAGTAGACACTGTTGAGTGAACATGTGTACTTGTGTGGTCCTCACATTCAAAATGACTGAGTGAATAGAGCAACGAATCTGCATTAAATTTTGCATTAAGCTTGAATACTCCTCCGTGGAAACTATTGGGATGATTCAGAAGGCTTTCAGGGATGATGCAATGAGTGCAGAGCAAATAAAAATGTGGCACAAATGTGTCAATGATGGTCAAGAATCTGTTGAAAGGGATTCAAATTCTGGAAGGCCTGCAACAAGCAGAACACCTGACAATGTTGAGCGCGTACAGGCTGCAATCAACAAAGATCAGTGACTGACAGTGGGAGAACTAGAAGCTGATCTGGGGATTCCAAAAACTGCTTTGTCAAGGTCCTTTTAACACAGAACCTTGTCATAAAATGTGTCATGGCAAAATTCACTCCATGGCTTCTGCTACCAGAGCAGAAGAAACATCATGCTGCAGCTGCTAATGACTTTATTCAAACTGCTACCAATGAACCAGAATTCTTCAAGAAGGTCATAACTTAGAAGGGGAGTGAGGCATCATTGTCCTATGTACAATGTTTCTTGTATTTTGTATCTTCTTCAATAAATGTCTGTTTTTCATAATGCATGGTTGGATATTTTCTGGACACACCTCATGTATACCCTTTGACCCAGCAATCTCACTTCAAAGATTCTATTGCATGGAAACAAAAGCACCAGGACTCATTGCCACAAAGACATTTATTGCTGTGTTATTTTTGGTGGTGAAAAAAACCCTGGACACAACCTGTGCATCCATCAGTAGGGGAATGACTAAATTCATCAATACAGCCACACTATGGAATATTCAGATCAAACTGGAAAAAAATACTGTGTGTATCTTAGCCTAAAAATATGTCATGAAATGTGGTATAGTTAATGAAACAGGTATAATTCGATTTTTCTAATAAAGAAGTAGAGACATCTCTTCTGGCTTAAACTTCATAAAGTGGCATCTGTCTCCTGTACTGAACTCTGACTGATAAATACATCATGACCATCACAACTAAACATTCCATGTTTATATTTAAAGTATTATAAAAATTAGTTTTCAGTCAAGTTATAGGCCACCTAAATGAGATATACAAGAAAAATTTTGGAGGCCAAGTACTTATTAAAATATTGTACTACACAAGGAACTTCTGCTTCAAGATGGAATAACTTATTTTTTATTTAATTATTGTTCAAGTACAGTTTTCTGTCTTATATTCCCAGCCCTGCCCACCCAAGATGGAGTAACTTATAGCAAACCAATGCTTTGCTGAGAACTAAAAAAATCAGGTAAATTTTATAAAAAATCATTTTCGAAAGCACCAGAGACCCAGGACTTCAGACATGAGATCCCAGAAAGTCAGAAAACTCACCAAACTAAATCAAAGTTCTTACATGTTGATATTTTTCCCCTTAGGATATTACTTAATTCTTGGCCCAGATCCTGGATACAGGGTAGCTCTTAAGAGGAGAATTAGGTAATATCTCAGGACTGAGAGGGGAGGTAAAAATTGGAATTTAAGTTCTGCCAAGGCCAGTTAAGATTTGAGAGGCCACAGTCTAGAGAAAGGAGAGGCATAGAAAAATAAGCCTGACATCACAGGAAATTTTCAAGTAAGTTGCACAGGGAAAAAAAAGTTGAAGTCAAGCGGAGTGGCTAAAAAGTAGTGTGGAGTTTGGGGAGTTTCACAGAACTCAGGAGACAGAGACTGGAGTTCAGAACTTCTCGAGGAGGAAGGTCCATAGGAAATACCCACAGCCAGTTCTCATTTGGGACCACTTGGAGATCCAAATCCTAGGAATGGGGCAAACTAGAGAAAGGTTGAGTCTAGCGAACACTATAAACCTGACTCATCATTTCAGTGGTTGATTGGATTAAAGTTATTTGCCGTTCTGCTGCCTTGCAAAAAAAAAAAATAGGGTGAATCCCCTCTGGAGAAACATAAAATCATCTAGAACCTGTATACCTTTTCAGTCACAAAGTTTGGCAGCCAGTAAAAAATTAGTTGATTTGCAAAAATACAAGCTGGAGAAGAAACAAAACCCAAGCAATAGAAACAGATTCATAGTGATCCAGTTGTGGCAATTGTATGACAGGGACTATAAATATTTAAGAAAATAAAGAACATAGTGAATTTCCTCAGAAAGCTAGAATCCAGTTTTCAAAAGAATCGAATGAAGATTCTAAAATTAAAAAATATATATGTGATGTAGTGGAACCTCGGTTCTCAAAATTAATTCATCCCAGAAGGCATTCAAGAACCAAACTGTTTGAGATGGAAGATGTTCAAAAACTAAGGTTTGGCTGTAACTAAAATTAAGAATTCAACAGATGGGCCACATAAAGCCTAAGGTTTACTGCTACTTTACAAGACATGCCAAGTGCCAGCTATGTTATTTATTTTGGAAGGCCCCCCTCCCACAATGTATGTAGCATTTAGGGACTGTCAATCAATATGCCCTGTGCTCCTTTGATCCTCAGGTGAGTGTGAAGTCCAAGACAAGTCAATAGGATTCTCTTGAGCAATTGAGTCTCAGGCTGAGCAACACAAAGATGAAAAACAGTTTTAGCTGATTCACACTGCCAGTGATGCCCTGGAAAAGTGACCCTCTATTTAGATCGCAGAAAATATCTTGTTCCCAAAACCTGGTTGTTTAGATTTTCTTTCTATGAAAGAAAATCTAACCCATTACCTCCCAAATAAATTATTTAGTTAGCCAACATATTAGTTTAAGTATGTAATAAACAAATTTTTAAATCTTGGTGGCTTTTTAAAAAAATGTCAATTGTTCATCCATGTCTAATCCAAGATGAGTCAGCAGGAGGAATATGCTCCATAGTTACTCAGGGACTACTTTGGTTATGTTCTCTTCTAGGTCTTAGGAGTTGCTATGGACCGGGCATTCGTGTCTCCCCAAAATCAATGTGTTCAAGCCCTAATCCCCAATGTAATGGTGTTTGGAGTAGTGCTGATGGGGACACTGACCCACAGTGTCTGCAGCATTATGGATGAGATACAAGACAAATTCACAAGGACTACAGAGTCCCGAGGAGAAAAAGGGACAGCATGGCTACTCTCTCAAGGGAAGAGCACCTCAGAGCAGCCTGACCACTCTCTCAAGTGGAGAGCGCACTGACCCTTGCCTTGACAAGCTTTTACTGGGTTTCAATTTGCACAGGAATACAGGTAGAGTTCATTAATCATTGTCAAGCAGTAAGGATCAAACAATAGATAGCATACAAAGAACTATGAGAGCTTATTCTGAGTCAGGGTCTGTTAGCTAAAGGGCTACAAAACTTTGGGAAACAGGGACTTCCACCAAGATGGAGGCATAGGTGGAAACACTGTGCCTTCTCCCACAACCAAGTTTGAATACAACAAAGGTTTGAAGAACATAGACACAGCAAAAAACAGAAAATTGAATTATACGGAAGTCCGACAACAACTAACTGTTCAAGGGGACGGTAAGAGGGGCAGAGCCAGCAGCGGAACTGGGTCGGGCAGGAAAGATCTTCAGACCTAGGCAGCAGGCATCCCAAACCAAGTCAGGGTGTGGGGCAGACTGACCACGGTTGCACATTCACGCACAGTGAGACGGACCACGCGGGCCCCAGGGGGGCAAGGGCTGACAGTGGTGGCACGCTCTCGTGCAGTGGGACGAAACGCTCAGGCCCGTGACAGTGGCAGCTGCAGCACACGGGACACCATAGTTCCTCGTTGACCCCGCCTCCACATACAGTGTCACAACCCAGCGACTTAGTTGCCCTGCTCTGGTGAACACCTAGGGCTCCAATCCTGCTACATAACAGGCATGAACAGCCCAAAAGATGGCGCAAGAAGAACTCAAAGTCCCAGAGCCAATAACTCTAAGTGACCAAGAAATTGCCAGCCTCTCAGAAGCACAATTCAAGACACTGTTTATCAGGATGCTCACAGAACTGGTTGATTATAGTCACAAGTTAGAGGAACATATGAAGGCTAAACTAATTGAAATGAAGGGAGATGTCCAGGAAACCAATAGCGATGGAAAGGAAACTGGGACTCAAATCAATGGAATGGACCAGAAGGAAGAACAAAACATCCAACCAGAAAAGAATGAAGAAATGAGAATTCAAAAAAATGAGGAGAGGCTTAGGAACCTCCAGGACATCTTTAAACGTTCCAACATCCAGATTATAGGGGTACCAGAAGGGGGAAAGAAACAGCCACGAGTGGAAAACTTATTTGAACAAATAATACAGGAGAACTTCCCCAGTCTGGCAAAGGACATAGACTTCCAGGAAATCCAGGAAGCTCAGAGAGTCCCAAAGAAGTTGGACCCAAGAAGGAACACACCAAGGCACATCATAATTACATTAGCCAAGACTAAAATGAAGGAGAGAATCCTAGAAGCAGCAAGGGATAATGGGACAGTCACCTATAAAGGAGTACCTATCAGACTGTCAGCAGATTTCTCAAAAGAGACCTTCCAGGCAAGAAGGGGCTGGAAAGAAGTATTCCAAGTCATGAAATCCAAAGACCTACAGCCAAGATTGCTTTATCCAGCAAAACTTTCATTTAGAATGGAAGGACAGATAAAGTGCTTCTCAGATAAGGTCAAGTTCAAGGAGTTCATCATCACCAAGCCCTTATTATATGAAATGCTAAAGGGACTTATATAAGAAAAAGAAGATGAACAATATGAACAGTGAAAGGACAGCAAACTCACAGTTATTAACAACCACACCTAAAACAAAAGCAAACCAAGAGGACAGCTAGATCAGGAGTGAAACCATAGAAATGAAGAACACATGAAGGGTTAGCAACAGGGGAGTGGGAGGAGGAGAAGGGGGGAAAAGGCACAGAAAATAGCATAGACGGTAGGTAGAAAATAGATAGGGGGAGGGCAAGAATAGTGGGGGAAGTATAGAATCTAAAGAACTTGAGACACGTGGTTATAAACTAAGGGGGGTAGAAGGGTGGGGGAGGGTGTGTGCGGGAGGAGGGGAATGAAGGGGGGAATAGAACAACTTTAATGGTATAATCAATAAAATATATTAAAAAATAAAATAAAATAAAATAAAACTTTGGGAAACAAACTCATTTCCTGCTCGGACTCTTATCATTTAATTGAGAGTATTCTTAGCAGAGCAGGTTTCTCAGGATTTTATGTATTCTTTCTTAGGCCTGATCACCTGGGGAACCCGCCCTTTCCAGCACAGGGCTGCACCACCCTCTGTCATTGTTCAGGCTTAAGTCAGAGGAGGCAAGATAGCCAAGAAATTAGAAGGCTTCTCACAGATAGAATGAGGATTCAGGCTATGTCAAAGCTGAGGGGTGAGGATCCATCACCCCCTTTTGCTATAGCCCCCCAAGTCCTTCCCTGGGGGCTCCTCATGATTGTGCCTGTCTTAGGTCATTCTTCCCTTGAGGAATCTTACCCATCTTTGGCTAACCGATCAAGCACTGGGGGCCAGGCAGGGTGAAGTAAAAGGAGCAGAAGCAGCCCTCCTGCCAGGAAGATCAGCTTTGTCTCCTTAGTGGCTTATGGTCCGAAGGTCACTCACTCAGCCTTAGCCATGGGAGGATTACAGCTTCTGAAATCAGGCAGGGTCATTCCCAACATAGGGCCCTTTGGGAAGTAATTAAGTTACAAAGGTGGAGCACACGTGAATTGGATTAGTGCCCTTATAAGAAAGGACATGGAAGAGACATATGAGAATGCAGTAAGGAGTCCATCTGTAGGCAGGAGGAGGGTCTTCTCTAGGCTGATACTGTAATCTTGGACATCCCAGATCCAGAACTGTGAGAAGTGAATTTTCTCAGTTTATGCTCTTTTGTTATGGCAACTTAAGCTAAGACAGGCATCCTCTAAATTAACTGGAAAAATTAAATGTGAGAGGCTTTTGTGCAAAATGACACATATCACTTCTACTCATATTTCATTGGCCAGAACTCAGTTACATGGCCACATTTAGCCACAAGGTAGGCTGAGAAATGTAATCTAGATGGACATCCAGAAAGAAAAGAACACTGATACTGAACACCTGCAGTCTATACCACAGCCAAAGTCAGCCCTGTTGTTTACAAAGGACCCTAATCAATACAGATACATAGGAGTTTAACAGGGCTTAAAGAGGAGGGCAATCAGATAGAAGAACTAGTATAAATGAAGAGAATAGAAAATCATCTGGTTTGGCTGCAGTGTTGAAGGAATAATTAGCATTGTAGGTCATCAGGAGGATGTGACCCCTGGTTCACCTGAAAGCTGGACCCAGGCAATCGGGGGCTCCTCGCCCCTCCCCCATCCTTGGAATGTGCATTTCACTGGCTTTCCCCATGCTAGCAGCTGCTCCAAGGACACAGCCTTGAGATGATTATGTGTTAAGACCATCTGGATGATGTATATGACTGATCCCATTTAAGTCCCCTATTGACACTTTTAAGATTCTGGTGGCAGGTGCAGAAATCTACTTTTGTTGAAGCTGAACAAGACAAGACTTAAAGTAAGTTCCTTACATGTTAAACTTACCAACCACCAATCTGAACAGGCCTGCCTCTCTCTTCAGTCTCTCCTTTCCCTCTGTGTACAGGGGCCAGTTTGCAAATCAACAACTGAGAGCAGTTTGAGGCAAGGTTCTAAGAAGCAAGTAGGGTCCTGAATGCCAAACTTAATTCTGTACATCAAGGGTTGACAGACTATGGCCTATGGGCTAAATCCCAACTTCCCTATGGTTTATTTTGTAAGTAAAGTTTTATTAGAACACATCAATGATCATTTTTATGGATTTTCTATTAATGTTTTGCTATACAATGGCAGGAATGAAAAATGGCAATAGAGAACATATGACCCACAAAGTCTAAGAATATTTACTATATGGCCTTTTGCATAAACTGTTGACTTACCCCTGCCATAAGGCAATTGGGAGCCATTAAAGATTTTGAGCAGGTGAGCAGTATGCAAGATCACAATGGCACCACTACAAAGAGGTAAATTAGAATATGTGACTGGGTTGTCTGGTTTGGGTTCAGAGGAGAAGACAGTGCAACTGGAGAGTGAGGAGTCAGGTAGGCCATCTAGGAAAGTATTACAATAGTCTAAAAAGTAATAATAGCAGGTGCCATCTATTAAATGGCTACTATTTGACAAGCATTGTGATGTGTACTTGGCAAGCATTATAAGATTTTAATCTTCACAACAGCCATATAAACACACAGTATTTTTATTTTCACTTCACAGATGAGAAAACTGAAGGTAATAGGAGTTATATTTCTTCTCAGTCTCTTCTGACTATTTCCCTTCTTTTTCCCCTTAGGGGGTTGTATTCTTCAGGGAAGTGACAAATCTGGATTCCAAAACAAGATCGACTAAGTCCAAGAAGCACCCTGGATTTCCAGCCAAGATGGAGACATAGATAGATACATTGTGCCTCCTCGCACAACCAAAAGAAGGACAACAACAAATTTAAAGACAAAAAACAACCAGAACTGACAGAAAATCAAACGGTATGGAAGTCCGACAACCAAGAAGTTAAAGAATAGACATTCATCCAGACTGGTAGGAGGGGCAAAGACCGGCAGCCAGGCAGAGAGGACTCTCAGCAAGGCAGTAGCTGGAGGACCAGGGCAGGCAAGGCAGCGACTGACAGACTAAGTGAGGTGGTAGCTGGCAGACAGGTTGGCCCCACATTCACGTGCAGATAAACTGGAAGGAACAGCTGGGAAGTGAGACAGACTGCACTACTCAGAGCTCCAGCACTGGGAAATAAAGCCTCAAAGCCCCTGACTAAAAACACATGTGACGGTTGAGGTGGCAGTGGGAGAAACTCCAACCCCCACAGGACAGATCATTGGAGAGACCCACAGGGTCCTACAATGTACATAAACCCAGCCACCCAAGGATCAGCAACAGAAGGGCCCAATTTACTTGTGGGTAGTGGGACAATTGACTGAGAACTGGCAAAGAGCAGAGCAAGCAGCATTGTTCCCTCTCAGACTTCAGACTTTTCCCCCACAGACAGTGTCACAACACAGCAACATGGGTTGCCCCACCCTGGTGAACACCTAAGGTTCCACCCCTTACCACTTAACAGGCACACTAAGACAAAAAAAATGTCCCAAAGGAAAGAACAGATCAAAGCTTCAGAAAGAATACAACTTAAGCAACAAAGAGATAGTCAACCTATCAGATGCACAGTTCAAAACACTGGTAATCAGGCTGCTCACAGAATTCGTTGAACATGGTTGCAAATTAGATAAAAAAGTGAAGACTATGCTAAGTGAAATAAAAGAAAATGTACAGGGAGCCAACACTGACAGGAAGGAAACTGGGACTCAAATCAATGGTGTGAACCAGGGGGAAGAAAGAAACATTCAACCAGAACAGAATGAAGAAACAAGAATTTTAAAAAATTCGGAGAGGCTTAGGAACCTCCAGGATATCTTTAAACATTCCAACATCTGAATCATAGGAATGCCAAAAGGAGAAGAGGAAGAGCAAGAAATTGAGAACTTACTTGAACAAATAATGAAGGAGAACTTCCCCAATCTGGAAATAGACTTCCAGAAAGTCCAGGAAGCTCAGAGAGTCCCAAAGAAGTTGGAACCAAAGAGGAACACACCAAGGCACATCAGAATCACATTAGCCAAGATTAAAATGAAGGACACAATCCTGGAAGCAGCAGGAGATAAGGAGACAGTTACCTACAAAGGAGTGCCCATAAGACTTTCAGCTGAAACCTCAAAAGAGACCTTACAGGCAAGAAGGGGCTGGAAAGAAATACTCAAAGTCATGAAAGGCAAGGACCAAGTAATCCAAGATTACTCCATCTAGCAAAGCTATCATTTAGAATGGAAGGTCAGATAAAGTGCTTCCCAGATCAGGTCAAGTTAAAGGAGTTTATCATCACCCAGCCCTTATTATATGAAATGTTAAAGGGACTCATCTAAGAAAAAGAAGATTAAAAAATATGAACAGTAAAATAACAACAAACTCACAGTTATTAACAACCACAACAAAAACAAAAACAAAAAGAAACTAAGCAAACAACTAGAACAGGAACAGAACCATAGTAATGGAAATCACATGTAGGGTTATCAGTGGGGGTGTGGGAGGGGGAAAGGTACAGAGAATAAATAACATAAATAAATGGTAGGTAGAAAACAGATGGTGGAAAGTTAAGAATAGTATAGGAAATGTAGAAGCCAACAGACTTATATGTATGACCCATAGACATGAACTAAAGGGGGGAATGCAGGTGGGAGGGGGTGTGCAGGGTGGAGGGGAGTAAGGAGGATAAAATGGGACAACAATAACAACAACAAGAAAAGGAAACATGATTCAAATATTTTTTGAAAAGACTAAGTCCAAACCCCAGTTTTACTATTTGTTTTCTATTTGACCTTGGGCAAATTACTTAATCTCTCTGTGCATCAGTTTCCTCATTAGTAAAATGATGTTAAAGATCAAAATGATACCTCCTAGGGTTCTAGCAAGGATTGAATGAATTACTGTATGCAAAGCACCTAGCGTAGTATCTGGCACTAAGTAAGAGACATAAATCCATTTGCTATTACAGCAGCTATTTAAATAATGTCATTATGTTCAATAGCATTTCTTTATAACATGGATATGAAAAAAACATTGACTCCTAACTAGGGCCACTGTCCGTGTGGAGTATACATGTTGGCCCCATGTCATTGTGGGTAATCTCCAGGTACTCTGGTTTCTTCCCATATCACAAAGACATGCATGTTAGGTGTGCTGGCTGGACTAATATCCTAGTCTAAGTGAGTGTGAATATGTGTGAGTTGCTCAGTGATGAAAGGGTGTCCTGTTTGGAGTTGGGTCCCACCTTGTGCCCTGAGTTACCCAGATAGGCTCCAGCCACCTGTGACCCCAAACAGGCATCAGAAGACTGAAAAATAATCTTACTTGTTTTTATTCATCTTTCTGAAATATACATGTAACACATTTATTTCAATGTCTAATGTTAGAAGTGTTTGGGGTCATTATTTAAAATTTTGGTGATATCTTTGTGACCATAAATATGCCTGGGAACTTAACTCTTGTTTCTATCAATCATCCTGGGGTAAAATTGGTTTCATTATATGTCATTTCACTTAAAGTTGCAGTTTCCAAGAACCTCTGTTAAATGAGGAATTACTGTATTTTTTTCCAAGCTCTAAATCTTGGCTTCCCCCAGGATTTGGTCCAGGACCCATTTTTCTTCACTAGTCACACTCCCCTTGTTACCCTTTCTAAAATTTCCTCATCCCATGGCACTTATTTCTCATTACCTTGTTTTGTTTTCCTCAGGGCACAATCTGGAATTTTCTTATTTATTGTTTTGTTCATGTATTTATAATAATCTGTCACCCTTGCTGGACTCTAGTCTTGTTCATTGCTGAATCCTCAGGGCCTAGAGTACCTGGCACAAAGTTGATGCTCCATAACTATTTATTGAATAAGAGAATGAACTTATCAAGTAAGTGGCAGATATAGAATTCAAATGAAGGTCTCATGAGGCCAGTGCCCATGACTTTCATCACCATGCCATGAAACTAGAGAGGAGAGGGTGGATGGAAGAAACATTCACGCAGCAGAATGGAGATTAACAGCAATTGATTTGATGGCAGTGGAGGTAGAAATGGAAAGTTTTGTGAGTCAAATATGATTTTGAGATTTAGGCCTGAATAACAGGGTGTCACCTGCTTAGCCGTCATAGTTGAACTGTTAGGAAATACTTACAATTAAGGGAACTGGAGAAGGAAAGGGACAAGACAGAAAGGGAATAAACAAAGGAGAGGGTCACATTAGGGTCTCAATAGGAAACAGATGGACACTCATAATAGGAAAATTTAAGGAGAGTTTAATAAAGAAATTGTTTTAGGCAGAGTGTAGCAAAACCACAAGGGGGAGCGCCATATGCTGGAGTTGTTAAAATCCTGAGGCTAGAAGAAATGTGGGAAGTGATTAGAGAAACCAAAATGATTCCTGTAGGAGGACAACTCTGAAAAGAATTGTGACCTTTGGTAGATGGACACAACCAGCTCTAGATGACCCTATGAAGAAGGAGCTGAAGGCAATAAACAGCTTAACCTCGCTCTCCTATCTCTTTATGATACCCTGCCATGAGCTTCCAATGGACAAACCTAGCTAGCAACTAAGTGAAGAACAAGGGATCCAGTTGATGGAGTCTATAAAGGATAACCGCTCTGGGATGCAAGCAGGGTGGAACAAAAAGTACAGGAATGGATCTGTAGAAGCAAGTGAAAGATAATCTAACACAGTCCACCCCTTATGCTCCTCAGTGTCCACTGTTGTCCTTTGTCTAGCTGAAGACTTTTTTCATAAGCACAAGATCACACTAAGTCCCACAAGCTACTGTGTGATCACAGGGTGATATCAATTCAGTCATATTTCCACTTGAACTTACAATAGTCACCAGTAGTGCTTTTCATATAAGGAAGTAGGGATGCAAACAGGATTGAAAGTGGTAACATAATATACAGCTGTTACAATCTGTTTTTGTTTAGGTAATAAAACCCTTCTTCCACCAGCCATTCTATATTCCCCTTATCCTCTGCTGGAATGCAGGTTAGATAAGGTTTTTAACTTGTGAGAAAATAAAACAAACTTTTCATATGTAAAAGATATGAGTTACTTGTAGTTTTATCTATATTATTGGTTTGGCTCAGTTTCCATTTGACCGATATAAATTGGACAAAGGAGAATAGTAACAACTCAAGGAATCACCTGGGTTCCAAAAACAGTCCTCCTTTCTCCCACTGTGTATCAGCAACCCAATTCTCTCTCTCCTACCCACCCTGGTAACTTGGATCAGCAACACCAGCTGGTGCAGGTGTGTCCAAAGTGACCAGGTGATGTCATCCCTACTAGAGATAAGGGAGTCTACTAAAGTAGGAGAGTTGTCTTTTCCCCATCTTCTTGTCAGTATCTAATTGTATCAGTATTTTTGAATGGTGCCAATATGAGGAGAAAAAAGATATGCTGTCCCATCATTTACAATATTTTATATCCTTGACAACTTATGAAGTTGGACACTTCTCATATGTTCTTTATATTCCACTTCTGTTATTTGCCCATTCCCAACCTCTGCCATAATCTTTGGGTTGTAGGCTTTTTCTTAGATAATTTTAGGAGTTCTTTGTATAATAGGGCTATTGATCTGTTTTCTTTAATTTGCATTGCAGATATTTTCTCTCAGTGGGATTTTTACACAGTCTTTTGCTCCGCAGTATGTTGTCAAATTTGTCAGTCTTTGTGGCTAAGTTCCTGTCTCAATTAAGAAGGCCTCTCCCACTCCGAAGTTATACAAAACATTCTTCTTCGTTTCTTCTAAGGTTTTATATGGAAATTAAAATATTTAATCCATCTGGAATTTTTTATTGTTGTGGCACAGTCTAACAGTTTGATCCCTGTCATCTATCCAAAGTACATTCTTTCTCAGTGAAAAACAATGGTTGCATTGTCATATATTTAGTTCTATCTGTGCAGGTGGCAATCACAGATGGCCCAACCCAACCCGTAGGCAGTTCCGTACAGCTACCAAAACAGACACAATATTTTCCTTTTACCTTAACTTTTCTGTTTCATTGCTGTGGAAGACCAAGATCTTTCCCAGGCAAGTCTGGAGGAGAATAAGGCCTGATGTTGCCACTGTACTCACAGTAATTCCCATAGTATTCATTGGATTTTGCTAAGCAGTTTATCAGTTTGAGGTAGTTTCCTTCTAAGTTTGTTTCTTAGAGGTTTCGTTATTAGCCATGCCTGCTGGTTATATTAAATGTAGCTTCATTACCTTTTGATACAATTATATAGTATTCATCTCCTTTGATTTGTGTATGTAATGAATTATATTAATATATTCCCAATTTAACCTTATTTGCATTCCTCAAATAAATCCTGCTTAATCAGGATGAATCAGTTTTTTACTGCTATGCTGGAATCTATTTGCTAATATCTTATTAAAATATTTTACATCCATATTTATAAGTACAAAAGTGGCTTATAGTTTTTTATTTGTTGTGCTTTGTTGTCACATTTAAAGGTCATGTGTAGAATAAATTGGGGCGATCTATACAAATCTGGGACAGTTTGAGTAACACAGAATTTTTTTTTCTTTGAGGGGTAGCTAGAACTCAGAAATTTCCATTTTTCCCCTATGGTTACTGGTCTGTGCAGATTTCCGACCACTTTCTGAGTTAATGATGATACTCTATGTCATGCTAGAAATTTGTTAATTATCTTTAGGTTTTCAAAGTTGTTTACAACATTGCTTATAATTTTGTCTTAAAATTATTTCAAAGTTTGACTTAAGTGGCTATGTCTCCTTTACTCATTAGCAATAGTGTACATTTTAATCTTTGCTCTTTTAAAAAAGTTAGGTTGCTAAAGGAGGTGGCTCATTTTATAGATCTTTTTTAATTTAATTCTTGTTCAAGTACAGTTTTCTGTCTTATATTCCCAGCCCTTCCACTCCCCGTGCTCCCCACCTCCCTTCCATTTCCACCCCCCACCTTAGTTATTGTCCATGTGTCTTTATACTTGTTTATGTGTTTTATTTATTATCCTTTGTGTGTCTGTGCTTGTGAAGGATGCGGTGGGGGGCTGTGTGGTGGTGGTGGTAGTTTCTATTTCTTTTCATTCCTATCTTTGTTAATTATTAATACTTTAAGTTAGGGTTTTTCCCTATTTTTAAGTTAAATTCTGAGTTCATTTATTTTCAGTTTTATTTGAATAATAAAAATATTTGACAGCATATATTTTCCTCAAAGTTTAACTCTAACCACACGCATAGATTTTATTTTATGAAGTGTTCTTTAGTTAATTCCTATATTATTTGTAACTTCAGTTTTGATTTCCTGTTTGAGCCAGTGACTGTTCAGAAGAGTATTTCTTCCTTTCCAAATATTAAATTTTGGGGAGTTATCTGTTTCGTTTCTTGTTTGTTTGTGTTTTTTAAGATTTTATTTATTTATTTTTAGAGAGTGGGGAAGAGGGGGAGAAAGAGAAGGAGAGAAACATCAGTGTGTGAGAGTTACATCAATTGGTTGCCTCTTAGATGCCCCAAACTGGGGATCTGGCCTGCAACCCAGGCATGTGCCCTGACTGGGAATCAAACCCGTGACCCTTTGGTTCACAGGCCAACACTCAATCCACTGAGCCACACCAGCCATGGCAATTATCTGTTTTGTTAATTTCTTTTCCTTTTATTTTAGTCAGAGAACGCAGCCTATAGATTTGTACGTTTTGGAAGTCATTAGGCTTTCTTTTTAGCCAAGTACATGTTTGATTTTTAGAAATGTTTTATGTATATATGTTAAGAATGTGTATTCTGTGTAAGGTTCAATTTTATATTAAATTGAACTTGTTGATTGTATTACTCAGATTGTTTATATCCTTGCTTATTTTTGTCCCTTTTGCTTGTGAAATAGCCAAAGAAGAATATAATTTTTCCCAGGTACTATTAGGCTTTCTTTTAAAATGTTTTTGTGTTCCTAGTTTTTTTTCTATGTATTCATTGCTACATTGTTTAACACACAAGGTTTATGACATGAATTCTCCATGGAATGTGCCTTTTATCATTACGAGAGCACAATTTTGTTCTGCTTAATTCACTTGGCTTTGAATTTCACTATTTCTAATTTTAATATTGCTATTCTTGCTTTATGTTTGTGCTTGTGTGGTATAGTTTTTCTTTAGCTTTATTTTCAGCCTTTCTTTTTTCAGGAGTAGTCATTATAAATAATATATTTATTGACTTACTTACTTACTTACTTATTTTTAAACCAAAATTGAGAGTCCTTTTCATTTTTTGAAGAAAGGGCAATACAATCCATCCTCACTTATTGTGATAGATATATTTGATCTTATCCCTTCCTTCACATTTTATTTGTTATACTCTTGTTTCTCCTTTTCTTGTTTCCTTACTTTTACCAGATGTATCAAGTTTTTAAAAACTTTCTTATCCCTGTCCCACTCCCTCTCCCCAAGGAATTTAGAAGTCTTCTAAATATAGTTCTGTTTTGCTAGCAGTTACATTTATTTTAAGCATTCATAGTTAATCTGTTTCTCTTTATATATACTAACATTAAATAATCATGTTCCCCTCATTGTGCCACACATTTTGTGACTACTGCAAAGTGAATTGATTACAGAGGACTAATTGTNAATTGAAACTGGAAAAGACACCGACATTCGTGCTCCCTGTCACACACCAAACCCAATAAGCAGAGAGAAGGGATTGAATCTTTACGGGCACTTTATTCAGATGGCCGGCAGCCTGAGAAGATGGCGGGTTCACACCCTAACAGACTGTCTTACATTTTCATTCAAGTCAGCATTTTTATAATGGAATACACAAGACTTGGTGAGGGGTTTTGAAATTCAGGGAAAATTAGGTGAAAGAAAACTGCAGCATTCCCGCCCTGGGTGGTTAGCTGTTCCCAGGGGTGGGTGGTTAGCTGTTCCCAGGGGTGGGTGGTCATCTGTCTCTCCCTGGAACACAATGGCCCAGATGTGTCCGCTTGTTCCCCAGGCACTAATCTTCAGCAGTGCCCCAGGAGTTTGGCTGTCTCTCCCGGGAGTGGTGGGTGGGTAGCTGCAGTTCCGGAAACAATAGCTTTAACATATGCATTACCTACTAGGCTTATTAACTATTTACCTTAAACTAAAATTTTCCAACTCTTGAGTGCCCTATCATTCCCCCACTGTTAGTTTTAAAATATCTTATTTCTATAAGATCAGTTAGGTTGGAACAGCAGAGTCCTTCCACATATTAGAAACCATCCTGTGGGCAATTCATCTTCACCCCTGCTGAGAGAGGGCAAAACAGTTTTTTTAGCACAGTTGACAAAAGTTGCACACTGTCCAGCTGGGGCTACATTAGTGACCTTCAAGGAAAACATTTCCCCGTCCTTTATAGTTACCACTGGTCCCCAATTACAAATATCAGAGTAGGTCATTTTCTATTTGATATGCTCAAACACAGTATAATTTCTAAGGCTTTCCAAGGGAGTGCAAACACCTACAAGGAATGAAATGAAAGCTTGTTCAACATAAGTTCCTCCTGCAAGACAAAAGTCAGAAATATTCAGAACATTTTTTTTGCTAAATATACCCAAATATTTTCATCTCATTGGGAAGGCATGAGTAGCCCATAAACACTGTTTTTTGAAAGATGACTTCTAGGTCTTCTTGAGGTTTGGCGGTCCATTGTCCCTCCAGTGCTTTTATTCTGGTGTGATGAATCCACGGTTTTATTCCTGCCAGCTTCACCACGGTCGGGGTGGTGAGGAGTACGTCCCAAGGTCCAGTCCACTTTTCTTCTGGTTGGCTCTCTGGAGATGCTGTCATCCAAGTCTTGAGTAGCACTTTATCTGCAGGCTCGAACGAATGCAGCAAACCTGTGGGGGAGAGGTCTCTGATACAGGCAAGGTCATTAATTACAGCTAAGGTCTGACTTAAATGTTGTACATATTTCTTTACCTTCGCTTCTTGATCTCTATACATATCTCCCACCCCAATCATGGCCGGAAATGGTCACCTGTGTACAATTTCAGAAGGACTCAATTGAATCCCACTTCGAGGAGCCACTCTTATCCTGAGCAGGGCAATAGGCAAAGCTTGATCACAATAAAGATGAGTTTCTTGACATAGCTCGGCTATATTTTTCTTCAAGGTGTGATTCATCTTCTCTACCATCCCAGAAGCCTGAGGCCTCCATGCCATGTGGAGTCTCCACTTGATTCCTGAAATTTACCAAGCTACTGTATAATTTCTGAAACAAAAGCAGGTCCATTATCCCTCTGGATGCTGCCAGGGAGGCCAAAGCAAGGGGTTATTTCGTTCAGTAAGGCTTTCACTACCTCCAAGTCTTCTCCATTCTCATAGGATAAGCTTCCACCCATCCTGAAAAGGTGTCAACAAAGACTACCAAATAGTTCCACTCTCAGACCCTTGGCATCTGAGTAAAGTCAAGTGGGCACTGTCCTTGGTATTATGGGGATCGGTCCTGCGGTTGTTCTTCTGGCACACAACACATCCAGCCATTGCTTTTCGTAAGGCTTTAGAAATTCCAGGACCTGTGAGCCACAGTTTGACATAGGTGGTTAATGAGTCTCTTCCATAGTGTGTGGCCTCATGCAAATGCTTCATGACCGGCTCTACTCAATGTTCAGGAAAACAGCATACTTCCTTTCTTATTTTTTTTCCATCCACTATCAGGTCTTTCTTCATCAAACCCCAACCCTTAGGTTTCTCTAAGTCTGCAGTCGGATATTCAGGGTCGAATTGTGACAAGTCTAGACCAGGTACCAAAGACATTATAAACGTTCCTTTGGCAGCCTCTTTTGCTGCCCCATCAGCCAGATCGTTTGCTCTAGCCACTGCAGTGTCCTCTTTCTGATGCCCTGGGCAGTGTATAACTGCCACCTGTAAAAGTGCCTGAGTGGCCTCTAATAATTTTAAAATTTCTGCTGCATGCTTATTCTCCTTTTTTTAATAAACACTTTTTATTGTTGTTCAAGTACATTTTTCTGCCTTTTCCCCCCAGCCCTCCCCAGCACCGCAGCCCTCCCCACCTTCCTCCCCTGTTTCCACCCCTCCCTTGTTATTGTCCACATGTCCTTTATAATTGTTCCTGCAAACCCTTCTCCTTTTTTGTTGGGAACCGCTCTGCCTGGTTTCAGGAGTTGTAACTGCCCCCCACCCCCACCATGGCTAAGGCTGAGTGAGCAACCTCAGGACTGTGAGCCACTAAGGAGACAAAGCTTATCTCCCTGGCAGCAGCGCTGCTTCTGCTTCATCCCCTGCCCCCCAAAGCTTGGTCGGTTAGTCTATGATGGGTAAGACTCCCCCAGAGGAGGGGCAACCTAAGCCAGACACGATCACTTGGGAGGCTATGAAGGAAGGACTCAGGGGTTTGCAGCAAGGAAGGTGTGATGGACCCTCGCCGCCCCCACCCCCAGCTATTCTGACAGAGCCTGAGCCCCCATTTCCGTCTGGGAGAAGCACTCCCTGGCTCTAATCCACTTAAGCCTAAAAACTTATGATGGGGGAGGCGGCGCAGCCCCTTGCCAGCTAGAGGGGGAACTGGGATGATCGTGCATAAGAAAGAATTCCTAAAGTCCTGTGAAGCCTCCTCTGCTAAGAGTGCTTTCATTCATATGATAAGGGTCCGAGCAGGAAATGCGTGCATCTCCCAAAGGTTTTGCAACCCCCTTACCTGACAGACACTGACTCAGACTAAGCCCTCAGATTTCTTTGAGATGTTATATACTGTTTGATCCTTGCTGCCCGACGTTGATTAATGAGCTTTACCTGTATTCCTGTGTGTTCCGAACAAACCTAATGAAAGCTGTTGAAGAAGAGGTTCTTGGTGTTTCTCCTCGGAGAGCTTGACCACCTCTCCTCCCCAAGCAGATCATGTCTTGGTAGTTTCACTTTCATCTGTGGTGGCCGGGGGTGGGGGTGGGGCACACACACAGGAGATGGGGGGAATGGGGACTTGCTGGCAAAGTTGCCCCCACATCTGGCACCCAGGACAGGGACCTCAGGATTCGGGGACCTGCTTCCACCAGAGGCTACAAGCCACAATGACACAGAAGACATGCCTAAGAGGATGGAAATTAGCGCTTCATCCCCAGAGGAACCAGGGGCACCACTCAGTAAGGCCGCCAGGCATGTTAAGAGGGGGGAAAGGTTCCACAGATAAGAGGAAAGGTTACTGTTACCACCCCTTGAGTGGTTTTCTGCTCATTTCTCTCCCCTGCACTCTCCTTCATAATAAGAGTCTTACTCCCTCTCGCCCACCCTGGCTGGTGTAGCCCAGTGGATTGAGCGCAGGCCTGCGAACCACATGATCACAAACCACAGGATCATGGTTCGATTCCCAGTCAGGGCACATGCCTGGGTTGCAGGCCAGTTCCCAGGGGGGGACACAAGCCAGGCAACCACACGTTGATATTTCTCTCCCACTCGTTCTCCTTCCCTTCCCCTCTTTCTGAAAATAAATAAGTATCTTTTTAAAAAAGAGTCTTACTCCCTCCCAAGCATTCGCTGAGGTTTTCAGGCTTGAGAGGAGAAAGCGACGACTCCCCCTTTTATTAGCTTTAGTGGCCAGGTATTTTATGAGCATTTCAGCTTCTAGCTGAGGCGCTGAAGAAAAAAGGAACTTCCTCCCTCCAGCTGGAGATACCTGGTGTCCCTACGTGGGTGGGGGCCTCAGGGAGGTGTCTGGGGTCCAATCCCTAAGATGTGCAGGGGCCTCATAGGGAATTCCATCTCAGGTAAATCTTTGGGCTCCAACCGGGGGTACAAGATAAGGACTGGCCATCTGGCGCTCCGAGCCCTCCCAGCAGAACCTGAGACCGATAAGCAGGACTCAGGGTACCCCAACTATTCGGTGCTCCTTTTCCTGATGGTTCTCTCACCAACAGAACATTTCTGACCCACTACACTTTGCTCCCTAGCAAGAGATAGGATCTAAAGAGTGCAGGCAAAGAGAGTGATTGAATTCGCCACCTCTTGTGGCAGAAGGAATTTTAGGGGGGAAAAATTCTTTTGTTTGGGACTGGGCGGAAAGCTCGCCTTCTGGAGGGATCCCCGGAGCAGAAGGACTGCGCAGCTCCATGCTCCTCCCCCGTGTGGCAGCAATCTTTGGAGGGATTGAGCAGCAGTCCCCTCTTCCGCTCCTGCTCTCTGGGGTGGGAAGCACCCCTGGAGTGATCACGAGACAGTTCCTCCCTCCCGGCTATGGGGGGCGGGGCGGGGTTGCAGTGGTGCGCTGGCAGCGGCTGGCTGAGGGGGCCAGTAGTGGCGGGGCGCGACTGCGCCAAGGGGAGGCAATAGTGCGCCACTAGTGTTTCTGATTTACTACCAGCTGTTCGATAGCACTAGCAAGAGATAAGATTTGAGAGAGTGGGCGACTGCCGCTTTGCAGCAGGAGGAATTTCAGAAAAGGCTCATTTATTTGTTAAGGAATCTCTCTAAGAGCCATGGGCAATGGACTTTCTAAAGGTCACAAGCAGTACCTTAAGCAACTCCAGCAGCTTCTCAAAGCTTCAGGCAGTCATATTAAAAAGCAGAACTTAGTTAACTTAATTCATGTTATTAAAAGATATTGCCCCTGGTTTCCCAATAAAGGGACTTTAGATTTAGGAATATGGGGAAAAGTGGGACAGAAATTGACGTCGCTCCAGGAAAGTGGCACCCCTATCGGGCATCAGAATCTTTTTACTTGGGGCATGGTGAGGACTGCTTTTAACACCCCTTCATATTAGCAACTCAGATACAAAGCCTGAAGGGGCAGGAAAAAATCCCTGTCAGATGAGGGTGGAGGAAGCTACTTGTTAGGCCTCCCGCCTCCCGGTTGGGAAGGCCTAAGTCCACTCCTTAATAACAAGGAGATACCTTCCCCGCCCCCGCTCCCTCCCTCTGCTCCTGATTGGGGAGGGGGGGGGTGAACTTTAGGGCTCAGGATCCCCTTGTTGATTTTTCCACCCCAGCGGTGGCACCTACTGAAGCTCCTTTGCCGGTAGGGTAACCAATACCATGTCTCAGTGTCTTCAAGGCGCAATTAGGGACAGGGACTTGGCAGTCCTTCGATGCCTTCCCTGTCATTACCCGGCAAGGCAGGCAAAATCCGGTGTATGAACCTCTACCTTATTTATGGGACATTCAAAGACTTAAAGAAAGGTGTAAGAGAAAATGGGCTCCAATCCCCTTATACAGTAGGATTATTAACAGCTATATCAGAAGCATTTTGAATGGCTCCCTGTGACTGGATTGCCTTAGCCAGGGCAGTTTTAACCACCGGTCAGTTTACTGTCTGGCTCTCTGAGTATATGATAAGATGGCACCTTCGGGCAAATGAAAATGAAAGGGTAAGAAATCCAGTCACTCAGGATATGCTTTTAGGGCTAGGGCAACATACTGGACCGGATCAGCAGGCAGGCATGGGCCCTCAGACTTTTACCCAATGCTCTGCTGCGGCCCTTCGAGCCTTCAAGGCCATACCCCCGATGCTAAGCCCCGCAGCACTGGGTCCTGTGTTAATATTACACAAGGGGCCAATGAAACATATCTAGATTTTATTGACAGATTACAAGAGGCAACTCAGAGACAAATTGAAAATCAGGATGTGGCAGACGCACTCCTACTGCAGTTAGCTTTGGAGAATGCCAATAGTGATTGCAAAGCTGTTCTTCAACCCATTCGGTTTACTACTACCGATGTTGGCCAGTTTATAAAGGCCTGTCAAAATGTAGGAACGGAACAGCCTAAAGCAGCATTGCTTGCCTAGGCCTCGAAAGGTGAAATTAAGTGTTTCAACTGTGGCAAGGCTGGACGCACTCGGAGGGAGTGTCGTATTAAAAATAAAAAACCAAAACTTCCTACAAAAGAATGCCCTCATAGCCATAAAGGCAAACATCGGGCCAATCAATGCAGGTCCATGTATGATAAGGATGGAAACTTACTGCCCCCAGGCCAGGGAAACGAGGAGTGGGGCGCGAGCTCCGGTGCCACAAACCCCAACAGGAGCTGCAACCACAGCAATCAGGTGTTGTGGACTCAGGGAGATGCCGAGTCTCTGGCCTCCACGCCACCACTAGGGGAAGCGCAGGGTTGGACTGGGTCACCACCTCCAAACTCACCTTAAAAGAGTGAGATGAGGTGGTCACTGCTCCAACAGGAGTATGGGGGCCATTACCCCTGGGACTAGTAGGGCTGATTTTAGGATGGTCTAGTATGGCCACTAAGGGCATCCTTGTCCAACCTGGAGCTATTGATTCTGACTATCAAGGAGAAATGAAGATTATGCTCAGGGCACTGAGGGTATTGTACCATTCCAGCTCAGACCCGCATTGCCCAACTCCTCCTCCTCTCTTACAAAGTACCAAGCACTTAAGAAGTAGTTAGGGGGGAGCATGGCCTTGGCAGCAATGATAACCAATCAATATTTTGGACTGCCTCCATTGATCTAAAAAAGCCTATGTTGAACATTCAGGTAAAAGACAGAGAATTCCATGGCCTCTTAGACACTGGAGCTGACGTGTCTGTTATTTCCAGCCAATACTGGCCCCCAGAGTGGCCATTAATTGAAACAGACACTTCTATAACTGGAATAGGGGGCGTTTCTCAGCCCGGTAAAAGTATGTGGACTCTCAAATGCTTTGGTCCAGATGGGCAAGTTGGACGGATCCAACCTTACATCCTCCCCGCCCCACTTAATATCTGGGGCAGGGACCTCCTCACTCAGTGGGAAATGCAAATCACCCTGCCACCTTTCCCTTAGCAGCCACTGTCCAGGCTTCTTCTTTGTCCTCACTTGGTTGTCTGACACACCTGTGTGGGTTAATCAGTGGCCGCTGAAGAAGGAGAGGCTAGAAAAACTTCAAGAGCTTGTACAACAACAATTAGAGGCAGGGCACATAGAACCGTCCAGTAGCCCATGGAATACTCCTATTTTCGCAGTTCCCAAGAAAACAGGGAAATGGAGACTCATATATGACCTTAGGAAAATTAATGAAATCTTACAACCCATGGGAGCCCTTCAGCCAGGAGTTCCAAATCCAGCGTGCATGCCCAAGGAATGGCCTCTTATTGTCACTGATTTAAAAGGCTGCTTCTTTACC
The DNA here is from genome assembly GCF_014824575.4 of Sturnira hondurensis. Taxonomy (NCBI): domain Eukaryota; kingdom Metazoa; phylum Chordata; class Mammalia; order Chiroptera; family Phyllostomidae; genus Sturnira; species Sturnira hondurensis. Next base: position 1,010,820 of record NW_028076051.1, read on the forward strand.
ATTCCCCTGGCAAAGAAGAACTGAGAGAGGTTTGCCTTCTCAGTCCCGGTACTTAATAACTCTCAACCACTAGAGAGGTTCCAGTGGAGGGTCCTGCCACAGGGCATGTGAAATAGCCCCACCATCTGCCAACATTTTGTTCATCAGGCCCTTTAGCCGGCACGGACTCAGTTTCCCCAATGTATCATTTCTGATTACATGGATGACATCCGAATTGCTGCAGCCTCTGAGGAAGAGCTGAAGCAAGTTTACCTCTGTCTTGAAAGCAATGTCTCCTCAGCGGGACTGGTAATAGCCCCAGAGAAGGTACAGCATTGTTCAGCCTTGGCAGTATTTGGGACATGTCTTTTTTCACCATACCATTAGGCCTCAAATAGTTCAGATCCAAGTACCAGACCCTTTAACACTTAGCAGCCTACAACAGCTCTTAGGCACCATCCCCTGGATCCGTCCCAGTTTGGGGATCACCACTGGGAAATTAACTAACTTATTCAACACCCTTAAAGGAGATCCAGACTTAAATTCTCCTAGATCCTTAAGTGATCAGGCTAGACAGGAATTAGATTTAGTTAACCAATACCTTTCTTCCAGGCAACTCACTAGGGTAGACAGACAGCGACCTGTCAGACTTTTTTGCTTTCCTACACTGAAGATGCCCACTGGGTTGATGGGGCAGCTGACACCCAATTTAGAAATGATTGAATGGTTATTTTTATCCCATCAACCCCAGCGCACTATTACCACCTATAGTACTGCACTATGTCAGCTTATTATTAAAGGCCGTGATAGAGTTATTCAGCTTTTTGGCCACGACCCAGCTGTTATACTCGTTCCGCTCACCCAAAGTGCATCTACAGCAACTTTATAGTCAATCTTTATCATTTCAGTGTGTGCTCGCTGATTTTGTAGGCAATCTTAATATTTATTTACCTTCTGACAAACTTCTCCAAAACCTCCCCATTCCTAATATTCCTATGGGGGAACAAATCGGCGCCACTCCTATTCCTAAAGCTAGGACCGTCTTTACTGTCAGTTCAGGAAAAACAGGGAAAGCTGCTATCACCTGGAAAGAAGGGAATGAGCGGAAACTTTTTCTTTCTGGAGGGCACTCCTCCACACAGCGGGCAGAAATTTCAGGGGCTATTCTTGCCCTCCGACATTGGCCCAAAGAGCCTCTTAACTTCCTTTGTGACTCTGGTTATACTGTGTATACACTCCTTCATATAGATCAGGCTCTATTAAAAGGGTCCGTTGAGCCTCAGTTACTAAGTTTATTTTTAACCTCGCATAGTCTCTTAGATAAAAGAAAGCGTCCTTTATTTGTTACTCATACCTCATCTCATTCGGGCTTGCCTGGACCTACAGTAGAAGGTAATTCTCGGGCCGATGCCTTTGTCAGCCTAGCAGATACTTTTCAATCTGCAGTAATGTCTCATCAATTTTTTCACCCAAATAGTCAGGCCCTATGTAAAGAATTTAATATTCTGAGGGCCCAGGCAAAGCAAATTATCAGAGAATGTCCAGATTGTCAAGCGCTCTCAAAAGCGCCTCCTACACTTGGAATTAACCCTAGAGGGCTGCAACCTCGAATGATTTGGCAGACAGATGTTACTCATCACCCTCCTTTTGGAAGATTGAAATACTTACATATATCTGTAGACACTTACTCAGGTGCTCTACACGCCACTCCCCTCTCCAGGGAGTCAGCGAAGAACATTAGAGCTCACTGGCTTGAGGCCTTTGGCCACCTAGGCCGTCCACAAGAAATTAAGACTGATAATGGTCCAGGATATATTGCGCAAGCCACTCGGGCTTTCTTAGAAAAATGGGGAATTCGACATAAAACAGGTATCCCCTATAATCAAACCTACAGCTCAAGCAATTGTTGAAAGAGCTCACCAGACCTTTAAAACATTGTTAAACAAAAAAAGGGGGGAGTCAGGAAACATGCCCCAGGAATTTCACCATGCTAGCAATATATATGTACAATTTTTTGAATTGTGATGATAATCTGAAGTCACCCATGGGCACACACTTTATACAAAACAGGCCTACAGGCCCATACCCTTTGGTCTTATACAAAGACCCATTAGGGGAAGGAAAATGGGAAGGCCCAGTCGAGCTATTAACATGGGGAAGAGGATATGCTTGTGTTTCAAGTCCCTCAGGTCCACCACTGTGGCTCCCGGCAAGAAGAGTGAAACCATACCATACGAGACCCACCCCAGCAACAGATGGGGTAGCTCACCAGGATTCGACAGCTTGAACAGAAAGCAGACTGGCTGAAGGAACAGACGGAGCAGATGTCCCCAAGGACCATGGCAGAAGAATCCCACCACCACAGGAGGAACTCCCCAGATCAACCTCAGGGAGTAATTTGGGGTGACCTAAAAACCCTTCAGACAAGAGCAGGGCAGATTATCCAGCAAGTGAGAGTCAGGGATGCTCCAAAGAACAGGTTCCTAGCTTATTTTTCAGTTGCTTTTTCAAACTTCACCAAGGTAGCCCTAATCTTGGGCCTGCTCACCTGCCTTGGAGAGCTAGCTAGGTTTAGCCTCTGAAACTGAACATATATATTGGAGCCATGCTATAGACCCACCTATGTTTAAACTTCATACTTGGTGGAATCCTGAGCCTCCCTTATCTAGTAATGATACTGAGTGGACCGGAGGCACCTGGCTCTCTCCGGACGAACCCCTAGAGGAAAGGCATCATTGGCCGTCTGCTCCGGAAGGCACCGTATGTGTCTCTAACCATTTGCCTGCTTGCTTTTCTGTGCTAACCAGCACCCTCTGCTTGCCTATTCTGTCTAAGTGGTATGCTTATGCAATAACTAATTATACCACTCAGCAGTCTCTGCCTGCAGTAAATCTTCCCTTAGTTGAAGCAATAGAATTTATAGGAGAAAGGCAAGGAGATAGTACCAAACCACCCAATCTTCCTTTATGTCAAATAGATGGTGGATCAACCAAGCCAGTCACTTGGAAACCATGCGGTGATCAAACACCATCATTAATTAATATCACTAGCACCTGTCTAGTAGCAGAAAACCAGGGTGCAAATGGAAGATTTATGCCATGGCAGGCTCGGCAATTACAAACCCTATGCCCCTCGCACTGTACAATGAACTTGGCTGGCATAGCGGAGGGCCAGGAGCCCCTGTTCTCAGAATAAAGGGTCTTAATCATACTAGCCCATGGCATACTTCTACTTGGAAGGTGGGGCTCCTTTTTGCTGACCGCCAGAGAGGACAATTTCAACTCACCCAAAAGAAAGACAATGCCTTTGGTTACTTTAACATTTGGAATATTAAACGTACCTGGGTTACTGTATGCACTTCTCATCCTTATCTATTTGTAGCCATTCCTGGTGCACCTTGACTTGTGTATAATGAGACCTCTACTGTATATGCTTGTGCCACTACTCCTGGCATTATATATAGCAGCTGTTTAACCTGTGCGAATGTCACTCAATTAAATCTTACCACCATCTTTGTCATTCGCCAACAGGCCCAGGCCTGGGTTCCTGGTAACCTTACCCGGGAGTGGGCTGATCCAGGAGGAATAAGTGCTCTCAATAAGGCCCTTGCCCATGTCAGAACCCGCCAATTTATAAGGCATGCTTATTGCCTCCATAGTTTCTGCTATCGTAGTAATAATTGGGGTCACAACTACTGCATCTGTAGCCCTTACTGAATCCATTCAAACCGTGCATGTGGTTGATGTTCTTCTCACTAATACTACTCAGCAAAAGATTCCACAAAGCCAAATTGATCAGGAGATTCTTACTCGGCTCTCGGCCACAGAATCTGCCATTGTCTGGCTTGGAGAGTGACTGGATGCTCTCGCCCCAAGGCAACAGCTTACTGGTGATGCTGTTTTTCTAAACTCTGTGTTACTACATTAAGGTGGAATTCCAGTCAACATTCCTGGGCAGATATTTGTCATCACCTGCAGGGAGCGTTTTCTACCAATCTTAAAGGACAAATTGATCAACTCCAGCTTGAACTCCACCAGCAGCTCAGGGACATCAAACACCTAACTGAACAGGAAGTGTTCCAGACTCTGAACCACAGTCTACAATGGATGAACCCTAAGAACTGGTTTGATGGACTGAATTTACAAGTTTGGGTTATGGCAGCCCGTGGGTGCCTCCTTGTTTTAATCCTTATTTGTGCTTTACAATGTATACGGAGGTTGTTTTCTCGTGATTGCATTTGAGAACAGCAAATAGTGAGTTTCACAGGCCTAACAGCTTCAACTGATTTCACAAACAAAAAAGGGGGAGATGTTGGGAACCGCTCTGCCTGGTTTCAGGAGTTGTAACTGCCCCCCATGGCTAAGGCTGAGTGAGCAACCTCTGGACTGTGAAGTGCTGCTTCTGCTTCAGCCCTTGCCCCCCAATGCTTGGTCAGTTTGTCAGAGATGGGTAATACCCCTCAGAGGAGGGGCAACCTAAGCCAGACACGATCACTTGGGAGGCTATGAAGGAAGGACTCAGGGGTTTGCAGCAAGGAAGGTGTGATGGACCCTCGCCGCCCACCCCCCCAGCTATTCTGACAGAGTCTGAGCCCCCATTTCCATCTGGGAGGAGAGCTACCTGGCGCTAATCCACTTAAGCCTAAAAACCTTTGATGAGGGAGGCGGCGCAGCCCCTTGCCAGCTAGAGGGGGGGCCGGGGTGATCAGGCATAAGAAAGAATTCCTAAAGTCCTGTGAAGCCTGCTTTGCTAAGAGTGCTTTCATTCATATGAGAAGGGTCCGAGCAGGAAATGCGTGCATCTCCCAAAGGTTTTGCAACCCCCTTACCTGACAGACACTGACTCAGACTAAGCCCTCAGATTTCTTTGAGATGTTATATACTGTTTGATCCTTGCTGCCTGACATTGATTGATGAGCTTTACCTGCATTCCTGTGTGTTCCGAACAAACCTAATGAAAGCTGTTGAAGAAGAGGTTCTTGGTGTTTCTCCTCGGAGAGCTTGACCACCTCTCCTCCCCAAGCAGATCATGTCTTGGTAGTTTCACTTTCATCTGTGGTGGACGGGGGCGGGGGGGCAGGGTACTTGCTGGCAAAGTTGCCCCCACACTTTTTATTTGGAGGTTAACAGTTCTTTTTCTTTCCAGATGGAACCATGTGCATGCAAAATTAGGAAATCTTACCTTGAGTCGATATACACATTCACTCTCTTTTCCTGCAACAATTACATCGCCCTTGTCAATGTGATCTGTTCAGCTTTCTGAGCACAGGTTCCCGGTTGCAAGGCCTTGGCCACCACTACTCCTTCAATAGCCACAACTGCATGGCCAGCCTCTCTGTTTCCTTTGTCCATATAACCGCTTCCGTCTGCACAGAGAGCCCAGTCTGCTTCTTCTAAAGGATGGTCCTGTAAACCAATTCTGCTAGAATACACTTCACCAGTTATTTCAACACGGCCATGTATGAGTGCAGCCAAATTGGGCTCTCAGAGAAGAGAGGCGGGATTTAAACTTGCAGTTTTGAGGGAGACATTGGGATTGTCGAGAGCAATGGCTCGGTACCTGCCCATTCTTCCAGCAGTGAGCCACATATTTCCCTTTTGCACCATCAAGCTCAACACTTGCTGGGGAGCATAAATGGTGATAGGCTCTCCCAAGGAAAACTTTGCAGCTTCCTGTAAGAGCTGGCTGGTGGCTTCCACAGCTTTCCAGCAGCCTGGCCACCCCTGGACCCTGTGATCTAGTTTCCTTGACAATTATGCAATGGGTGAAAAATGTCACTAAGCATTTGGGTGAGGAATCCTAGGGCAATGCCCTGTCATTCATGCACATATAATTGAAGGGGCCGCAGTAGGTTTAGAAGCCCCAAGGCCAGTGCAGAAGCCAGGTGTGCCTTCAGGGACTCAGAAGCCTGAGTGCACTTCTTTGTCCACTCACTCTAAAGGGCCATATTCCGCTACCTTCAGAGCCTCATACAGTGGTTTAGCAATGAGCCCAAAGTTTGGAATCCAAATGCAGCAGTCACTCACCAATCCCAGGGAGCTCCTTAACTGTTTCCTCGTTTGGGGAGCGGTGCTCTGTGGACTTTTGTTGCACCGCCTGCACCATATTCAGACCTTTCTGCTCCGGGATGCCTTTCCTCCTTCCCTCAAGGAGGCATCTCTTATAATGCTCTAAGAAAGGAAGGCACTTCCCATTAGGGTCCCAGTTGGGCTCAGTTAGAGGTACTGCCCTCGTAGGGTTGAGAGCCCCATCTGAATTTTCTTGGTGTCACCTCCGAGACTCTTCATTTGCCTTATCCAACACCAGCTTCAGCTTATCCCCTGTAAGCAAAATATTTAATAAGGCTTGGATGTCTGCCCAATTGGGATGATGAGTGGCACAACTGATGCAACCACGTGAGTTATTTTAGCAGGATCATCCCTATGAGAAGGCTTTGAGCTTTCCCAGTTTAACAAATCTGATGTAGAAACAGAGTATGTGCCCAATAATATCCAGCAGGCTGGCCCTCTGGCCCTACTGCCCCCACTGGAAGTCACAAAGGATATTGCTCTGCTCCAGCAGGGGCTTGTCCTTTGCCGAATTTGGTTCCCTGGCGGGTTCGAGAGGATGATACCAGTTCAGGCACACTTTCCCTGGTTCCCTCAACTAAATAAGGAGGAAGATCCCCTGGGGCTGTGGGAACTCTGCTATGCTTGAAGCAGTCATAATATATAGATCTTCCTGGTCCCTTTCCTATGAGCCTCTATCTTTCACACGCAAATTCCCTTTTCTCTGAACCATTAATTTGTTTCCTTTTAATTCTGCATCTTTATCCTGTAAACTCATAAAAAACTTCTAGGTAAGGCATTTTGTCCCACTCCCCTGATTTATGACAAAACAACTCTAGCTACAGTATAATATAGTAATTTAAAGGCCCATTCAGTGACCAGCGCTCTCTCGAGTCCAAATTATACAATACGTAAGCCGAACAGTATTACGATAAAAACCACATTCACTCTACTCATACGTTTATAAGTCGACCAATTAGCCAGAACTTGCCCCAGTGGGCTATTTCCTGGAACAGAGGCTCCCCCACCCATTCTACCAGACAGAGCTCCATAAGACAGAAGGTACATAAACCAGATCAGATGTCATTTCCCAGACAGAGCTTCATAAAACAGATGGTACCTTAACCAAATTGGAAGACATCCTTTTTCACCCTACAGAGCTCCATAAACCAATGAATGGTACCTTATCCAGATCAGATGTCCTTTCTCAGACAGAGCCCTGTAAGCCAGAAAGGTACCTTAGCCAGATGACCTTTACTGACATTTTCCCAGAAGTCCCCACTGTTCATTGACCTCAGCTTCAGGGTAAGGGGCAGGGTGAAGAAGGAAACAAGCTGAACAGGTATGGAATTGAGCTAAAGGATAAGGTGGCTTAGAATAACCTAGCAAGAAAAATAAAGCATTTGATACAGGAGTCAAGGACCAGAGATTGGCTCCATTTGTGGAAACTGGGCACCCTAACTCAGTCTAAGATAGCCAAGCATTGGAAAGGCACACGGTATGTGGTAGGGAATGACAAGAACGAGTGCCAGTATATAAAGTTTAGCCTGAGAGCAGCCAGGAATGGGGGTGGAGAGCAGCTGTCAAGGTGATATATTGTAATAATCATCTGTCCATTAGGCAGCTGAAAGGGAGAGGTCAGGTAAATACACTATGAGGCCACACATTGGCTCACAAGAAATAAGTTACAAGTTATGTTAAAAGAAGGACTATGACTCTCTATTGCAAATCAGATTGGAGGAAGTGTTGTCAACAAGGACATCGATCCTTGTAGAATCCACAGTCTACAGTGGAAGGCTTCCTCCCCACATATCAGAGTTCATTCAACCCCACCACTCAGTGAACGGAGAGATAATCAGTTGACATATTGTTTGGCAGGGCAAGTTGCAGAGTAGTGCATAGGGTTTTACATAAAATATTTTATCTTACCATAGGAAAAAACAAACACACGCACATTTGTAAAAATGTAGAGAAGTATGGAAGGATATACACTAAGCTGTTAACACTGTCTAATGGAGGGGGTGTGATTGGCGATGGAGGTGGACAAAGTGGCCTATTTTTTCCTTCATATTCCTCTGTATCACTTGTTCAATTATCATGTGATTAAAAAAATTATATCCCCTGGCTGGTGTAGCTCAGTGGATTGAGAGCGGGCCTGCGAACCACAGGATCGCGGTTTGATTCCCAGTCAGGGCACATGCCTGGGTTGCAGGCCAGTTCCCAGCAGGGGACCTATGAGAGGCAACCATACATTGATATTTCTCTCCTTCTCTCCTTCCCTTCCCCTCTAAAGATAAATAAATAAAACATTTTAAAATTATATCCACTAGAAAGACTTGTGCAGATCACCTACCTTCCAAACATCCCTGTAATAATTAAAACCATAGGACCACCTCTTTTCGTTTAACTGTCTCATCCTTGGTTTCTTTAATTCCTCCTGTCTTTCATTTTTCCTTCAATGTTTCCTTTCCCTCTTCTTTTAGCAAATGTGAATGTATGTCCAATGCTCAACCATCCACCCCTACATCCTTTCTTCTCCATTCTTCTCCCTTCATTCATGTTCATGATTTCAATGATCATGTCTATGTTGATGCATCTTAACATCTAAGCAAGCCCTCTATGACCAAATACCTACGGGCTAGTGTCAAACACTTTCAACCGAGTGCTTCTGCAGTCACTGCTTTAAATTCAACATGCTCAACCTTCCCCATTCTCATTTACCTTTGATAGCTCCTTCTCTCTTCTCACCGAATGCAGCTAAATATCCTATTTGATGTTTCTTCACAATGTCTCCTAGATGCATCGCTCTCTATTTTCACTACCCGAGTCTAGTTCTCAATATCTCTCACCTAAACTTCTAAATGATCTTCAAGATGTTTTTCAGTCTCTCCTCCTTAAATCCCTCCCAAACTGCCAAACAGCTGTTTGTGACAACATTGTTTGCATCATACTAATTTCTTGCTCAAAAACCTAATGATAGCTTCCTACTATTCACTGATTTGACTCAAAATTGCTGGTTTTATAAACCCAGAACAATCTGGCCTTTTTCTTTGCACCCATCCATGCTTCATCCAGTGATCATGTTCGTATTGTAGGGGTAACATTGTAGCAGGCACCTAAACGTTAGCCATGACTGTGGTAAGTACTCTCTCTAGACTATTCCTAATTTTTCTTATCCCCTAGATCTCCCACCCTTGACCCTGGCCCCTTGGTTTTGATACCTTGGGGGAAATCTTTTCTCTGACTTATCATACTCAGCTCCCTACTTGACCTTTGGTTCTGCATACAGCTCTGGCTTTAACATCACCTTCCAACAGCTTAGGGAAAAAAGTTTGTTCCACCAACACTGGTCCTGAGGAACCCTTCCAGCTACACAACTCATCAACTACCTCCTAGTTTTTCCCCATCAGAGGAGCTTCTTGGCCATTTCCTGTATACTAAACCTTCCATTTCAGTAAATCTTCTTACTCCCCGAGTTACCCCCCACACATGCACACACCTCTCTCATCCTCATGGTGAGCTCTCTGTTTTTTCTATTCCTTTAATATCCTATCCATCTTTCAATGCTCATCATATCCAGCCTGTCTGAATTCTTTGTACTCATAGGAACGTACTCAGAGTGGCTTGGATAACAGTTAGTAGATCAGAGTCTGAGGTTGGGTTTCAAGAGGCCACAAAGGCAGACATACTTTTCCAGGTTGTCCAAACCAGGAAGTGGAAGAGAATAGTAGGTCCACTAGATTGTTAGATGTTGGAAGTCATAGCAGGTCAGAAAAAATGAAGAATTATCCTGGAACAAGGGGTGTGGTAGAATATTTGCCAGGGAAAACGTTAGAACATCCACAGGTCAGTATATAGGATGGCAGAGGCATGAGGGTGGTATGTTGGCTTAAAGTTTCAATTTTGAAACAGATACCAATTCCATGTCCTTTTTGCCTTCCAGGTTATGACATAGAACTTCTTTTTGCTGCCCATTTTGAATTTTCCTCTGTAAGTACTTTGTACCTGCAGTCTGTGTTTAATGATCAGCAGCTTCTTTCATTCTGTCCCTCTCTCTAGATATCACTGGATTTTTCCAGTCTTAATAACTTTGTTGGATTTTATTATAAATTTAGTGATGAATATAATTTGTATGTAGTAGATTTGATTAGAGAATATAAAGGAAGAGTTGTTAGAGACTAAAATAAAATTATTGCCAAATTTAAAACTTCAGTAGAGACACGGTCACTGCTGAAAACAAAATTAATTTTCTGAAGGATGGACTAGAGAAATACCCCACAATATTAGAGCAAAAGCCCTGTGAAGTTGAAATCATGACTGAAAAGGGAGCAGATATACTTGTACCCTGAAAACTTGATATACAAGTAATAAGAATTCATGAATGACCAAAAAATAATCAGATATAAAAGTAATAATTGAGGAAATGATAGAAGGAAACGTCCCTGTACTTACGAATTCCACAGAAGGGGAAAATCTTATAAACTCTCAGACAAAGGAGAAGCTTTTTTGTTTGATTCTATCAAGAAAGAAGCAGACTAGGACAAGAGCTCTCATCTTCCTCAATGAAAGCAAGAGGATGATGGAATAATATTTATATACACCTGAGGGAAGAGGGATGCCATTCAATAATTATATACTCATTCAAGATGTCATTCATCTGTCTGGGCAAAACATATTTTCAGAAACTGAAGGACTAAGAAAATTACTAAAGAAACTACTTTAATCAAATTAAACTGAAATTAAAGATTTCAAGATAAGTAATGACTTAGGGCCCCAGAAACAGTGGTTATAATATATGAAGCTAAATATAAGAAGGATGATGATAATGTGACAGTTGACTATAGTACATGTTAAGTAAGAGTACTTGAAACAAAAGATTTATATATATAGATATATATATATATCCCATTGGAATGAATAGACCATATATATATATATATATATGGTGTATATGTATGTGTGTGTGTGTGTGGTATATTCATTCCAAGGGAAAACTTTTTTTATCTGGACTGTAGCAATTGCTGCCTAATTGTAATCAATTGTATTCAGATTACAATTAGTCCTCTGTAATCAATTCACTTTGCAGTAGTCACAAAATGTGTGGCACAATGAGGGGAACATGATTATTTAATGTTAGTATATATAAAGAGAAACAGATTAACTATGAATGCTTAAAATAAATGTAACTGCTAGCAAAACAGAACTATATTTAGAAGACTTCTAAATTCCTTGGGGAGAGGGAGTGGGACAGGGATAAGAAAGTTTTTAAAAACTTGATACATCTGGTAAAAGTAAGGAAACAAGAAAAGGAGAAACAAGAGTATAACAAATAAAATGTGAAGGAAGGGATAAGATCAAATATATCTATCACAATAAGTGAGGATGGATTGTATTGCCCTTTCTTCAAAAAATGAAAAGGACTCTCAATTTTGGTTTAAAAATAAGTAAGTAAGTAAGTAAGTCAATAAATATATTATTTATAATGACTACTCCTGAAAAAAGAAAGGCTGAAAATAAAGCTAAAGAAAAACTATACCACACAAGCACAAACATAAAGCAAGAATAGCAATATTAAAATTAGAAATAGTGAAATTCAAAGCCAAGTGAATTAAGCAGAACAAAATTGTGCTCTCGTAATGATAAAAGGCACATTCCATGGAGAATTCATGTCATAAACCTTGTGTGTTAAACAATGTAGCAATGAATACATAGAAAAAAAACTAGGAACACAAAAACATTTTAAAAGAAAGCCTAATAGTACCTGGGAAAAATTATATTCTTCTTTGGCTATTTCACAAGCAAAAGGGACAAAAATAAGCAAGGATATAAACAATCTGAGTAATACAATCAACAAGTTCAATTTAATATAAAATTGAACCTTACACAGAATACACATTCTTAACATATATACATAAAACATTTCTAAAAATCAAACATGTACTTGGCTAAAAAGAAAGCCTAATGACTTCCAAAACGTACAAATCTATAGGCTGCGTTCTCTGACTAAAATAAAAGGAAAAGAAATTAACAAAACAGATAATTGCCATGGCTGGTGTGGCTCAGTGGATTGAGTGTTGGCCTGTGAACCAAAGGGTCACGGGTTTGATTCCCAGTCAGGGCACATGCCTGGGTTGCAGGCCAGATCCCCAGTTTGGGGCATCTAAGAGGCAACCAATTGATGTAACTCTCACACACTGATGTTTCTCTCCTTCTCTTTCTCCCCCTCTTCCCCACTCTCTAAAAATAAATAAATAAAATCTTAAAAAACACAAACAAACAAGAAACGAAACAGATAACTCCCCAAAATTTAATATTTGGAAAGGAAGAAATACTCTTCTGAACAGTCACTGGCTCAAACAGGAAATCAAAACTGAAGTTACAAATAATATAGGAATTAACTAAAGAACACTTCATAAAATAAAATCTATGCGTGTGGTTAGAGTTAAACTTTGAGGAAAATATATGCTGTCAAATATTTTTATTATTCAAATAAAACTGAAAATAAATGAACTCAGAATTTAACTTAAAAATAGGGAAAAACCCTAACTTAAAGTATTAATAATTAACAAAGATAGGAATGAAAAGAAATAGAAACTACCACCACCACCACACAGCCCCCCACCGCATCCTTCACAAGCACAGACACACAAAGGATAATAAATAAAACACATAAACAAGTATAAAGGACACATGGACAATAACTAAGGTGGGGGGCGGAAATGGAAGGGAGGTGGGGAGCACGGGGAGTGGAAGGGCTGGGAATATAAGACAGAAAACTGTACTTGAACAAGAATTAAATTAAAAAAGATCTATAAAATGAGCCACCTCCTTTAGCAACCTAACTTTTTTAAAAGAGCAAAGATTAAAATGTACACTATTGCTAATGAGTAAAGGAGACATAGCCACTTAAGTCAAACTTTGAAATAATTTTAAGACAAAATTATAAGCAATGTTGTAAACAACTTTGAAAACCTAAAGATAATTAACAAATTTCTAGCATGACATAGAGTATCATCATTAACTCAGAAAGTGGTCGGAAATCTGCACAGACCAGTAACCATAGGGGAAAAATGGAAATTTCTGAGTTCTAGCTACCCCTCAAAGAAAAAAAAATTCTGTGTTACTCAAACTGTCCCAGATTTGTATAGATCGCCCCAATTTATTCTACACATGACCTTTAAATGTGACAACAAAGCACAACAAATAAAAAACTATAAGCCACTTTTGTACTTATAAATATGGATGTAAAATATTTTAATAAGATATTAGCAAATAGATTCCAGCATAGCAGTAAAAAACTGATTCATCCTGATTAAGCAGGATTTATTTGAGGAATGCAAATAAGGTTAAATTGGGAATATATTAATATAATTCATTACATACACAAATCAAAGGAGATGAATACTATATAATTGTATCAAAAGGTAATGAAGCTACATTTAATATAACCAGCAGGCATGGCTAATAACGAAACCTCTAAGAAACAAACTTAGAAGGAAACTACCTCAAACTGATAAACTGCTTAGCAAAATCCAATGAATACTATGGGAATTACTGTGAGTACAGTGGCAACATCAGGCCTTATTCTCCTCCAGACTTGCCTGGGAAAGATCTTGGTCTTCCACAGCAATGAAACAGAAAAGGTAAAAGGAAAATATTGTGTCTGTTTTGGTAGCTGTACGGAACTGCCTACGGGTTGGGTTGGGCCATCTGTGATTGCCACCTGCACAGATAGAACTAAATATATGACAATGCAACCATTGTTTTTCACTGAGAAAGAATGTACTTTGGATAGATGACAGGGATCAAACTGTTAGACTGTGCCACAACAATAAAAAATTCCAGATGGATTAAATATTTTAATTTCCATATAAAACCTTAGAAGAAACGAAGAAGAATGTTTTGTATAACTTCGGAGTGGGAGAGGCCTTCTTAATTGAGACAGGAACTTAGCCACAAAGACTGACAAATTTGACAACATACTGCGGAGCAAAAGACTGTGTAAAAATCCCACTGAGAGAAAATATCTGCAATGCAAATTAAAGAAAACAGATCAATAGCCCTATTATACAAAGAACTCCTAAAATTATCTAAGAAAAAGCCTACAACCCAAAGATTATGGCAGAGGTTGGGAATGGGCAAATAACAGAAGTGGAATATAAAGAACATATGAGAAGTGTCCAACCTCATAAGTTGTCAAGGATATAAAATATTATAAATGATGGGACAGCATATCTTTTTTCTCCTCATACTGGCACCATTCAAAAATACTGATACAATTAGATACTGACAAGAAGATGGGGAAAAGACAACTCTCCTACTTTAGTAGACTCCCTTATCTCTAGTAGGAGAGTGAGTTGCTAAGACCATACTGGAAGGTAATCTGGCAGTAGTTATCAAAAATTTTAAATGTACAAGCAATTGGAGCATCACTCAGTACCATCAGATATTGGGTTGAATGGAAGTCTGACAACTATGGAATTAAAGAAACCACATCCATCCAGACTGGTACGAGGGGAGAAGATGTGGAATGGGCTGGCCCCTTACCCACGTGTGGTGGATAAAAATTTGAGAGAGATATCTTGGGAGCAAGGAGTCCCAGCCCTCCACCAGGCCCCCCAGCCCACGGTTTCACTGCCAGGGAGATAAGTGCCCACAACTTCTGGCTGCAAAACCCAGCAGGGATTGATTGGGTAGAAGAAACTGCTGGAGCCCCAAGTAGTTCCTCTTAAACAACACACACAGACTCACCTACTGAGAGTCATTCCCTGTGAGCTCCAGCACTGGGCTAGCAGCTGAAAAGGCACCAGTGACATACTGGGAGAAACTGAAGTGTCTGGCATGAAGGCTAGCAGAGGCCATTCTCCCTTTGCTAACCCTCCCCCCACAGAGTTGGGAAGCTGGTGCCATCTCTGAAATTCCACCTACCTGGCTAACACTGTTTGATGCACGTTGGGGATCCCAGGAGGCTCTGCCCCATCCAATTTACAGGTCCACCCAAGTTGCTTTTCCATATGAATGGCTGGTCTTGGCTCCTAGATCCTATCAAACAAGCAACAGCTGGCCTCAGTGAGCCCTTGTGGGCCAGGTTAGACTCACAGTTTGGGAATCTCCAAGCCCAGCACAACTACCAGCCGTCTCAGATTGCTTTATAGCTCAGGCAGGGTCCCTGGGGCAAAACACAGGTGGGGGCTGACCTTGGCCTGCACCACTTGGGAAACCTCAGGGCCAGCACACCCAGTGGACAGCTACAGATCATGTTGGAGCATCACCACCCTACCCCTGCACAGCTGATCCACCACGGAGAGTGAAGGTTGGTGGTCAGTGGTCACAGACAATCTTTGCAGCTCACTGGCCTGGGTAAATTCCTCCCATCGAGCTGCCAATAACGATCAAGGCTAAACCACAAGAGGAGGGTGTACTCAGCCCACATGAAGTGTGCACCTCAGTACCCAGCTTGGGTGAAAGGGGAGGCCATACCATTGGCCCCTATAGGACACCTACTACATTAGGCCACACTACCAAGACACAAAGTTAAAGCAGCTCTACCTAATACAAAGAAACAAACACAGGGAGGCTGCCAAAACTAGGAGACAAAGAAACATGGCCCAAACAAAAGAACAGATCAAAACTCCAGAAAAAGAGCTAAACAAAATGGAGTTAAGTAATCTATCAGATGCACAGTTCAAAACACTGATTATAAGGATACCCCAAAGAACATAGTTTTGAGAACCTCAAAACATAAAAAATATCTAGTCAGAAATGAAG
Source organism: Sturnira hondurensis (assembly GCF_014824575.4). Classification (NCBI taxonomy): domain Eukaryota; kingdom Metazoa; phylum Chordata; class Mammalia; order Chiroptera; family Phyllostomidae; genus Sturnira; species Sturnira hondurensis. The sequence goes on from NW_028076051.1 coordinate 1,026,614, forward strand.
ATACACTAATTGAAATAAAGAGCAATTTACAGGGAAATAATAGAGTGGATGAAGCCAAGCATCAAATCAATGATTTGGAACATACTGAAGCAAAAAACAACCAATCAGAATAACAAGAAGAAAAAAGAATCCAAAAAGTGAGGATAGTATAAGCAGGCTCTGGAACATCTTCAACCATTCCAACATTCATATCATAGAGGTGCCAGAAGGAGAAGAGGAAGAGCAAGAAATTAGAAATCTATTTGAAAGAATAATGAAGGAAAACTTCCCCAATCTGGCGAAGGAAATAGACATGCAAGTCCAGGAAACTCAAAGAGTCCTTAAAAAGGTTGGATTCAAGGAGAAACACGCCAAGGCACATCATAGTTACATTAGCCAACATTAAAGATAACAGGAGAATCTTAAAAGCAGCAAGAGAAAAGGAGAGTTACCTACAAAGGAGTTCCCATAAGACTATCAGCTGATTTCTCAAAGGAAACCTTATAGGCAAGACAGGGCTAGAAAGAAGTATTCAAAGTCATGAAAGGCAGGGACCTACATCCAAGATTAATCTATCCAGCAAAGCTATCATTTAGGATGGAAGGGCAGTTAAAGTGCTTCCCAGATCAGGTTAAGTTAAAGGAGTTCATCATCACCAAGCCCTTATTATATGAAATGTTAAAGGGACTTATCTAAGAAAAAGAAGATCAAAAACTATGAACACTAAAATGACAACTGAACCTAAAAAACAAAAGCAAACTAGTAGAACAGGAACAGAATCACAGAAATGGAGTTCACATGGAGAGCTATCAGGGGGAAGGGGGTGGAGGAGAATGGGGGGGGGGGGAGTACAGGGATTAAGAAGCATAAATGTTAGGTACAAAATAGACAGGGGGAGGTTAAGAATAGNCAGGAACAGAATCACAGAAATGGAGTTCACATGGAGAGCTATCAGGGGGAAGGGGGTGGAGGAGAATGGGGGGGGGGGAGTACAGGGATTAAGAAGCATAAATGTTAGGTACAAAATAGACAGGGGGAGGTTAAGAATAGTTTAGGAAATGGAGAAGCCATAGAACTCATATGATGGCCCATGGACATGAACTAAGGGAATGGAAATGCTGAACAGAGTGGGGTTCAGGGTGGTGGGGGACAAAGGGGAAAATTGGGACAACAATAAAACATACTAAAAAAAAAAGGGCAGATGAAGAGCTTCCCGAACAAGAAAACACTAAAGAGGTTCATCATTACCAAACCATTATTACATGAAATGTTAAAGGAATTTATTTAAGAAAAAGAAGATCTAAATGATGAACAAAAAATGGCAAAAATATATATCTATCAACAATTGAATCTAAAAAAGAAAGTAAGCAAACAAGAACAGAGACAGAATCATGGACATGGAGAGCCTTTTCATAGTTGCCAGATGAGAGGGGGTTGGAAGAGAATGGGTGAAGAGGCAGGGGATTAAGAAGTACAAATAGGCCCTGGCTGGTGTGGCTCAGTGGATTGAGCACTGGCCTGCAAACCAAAAGGTCAGTGGTTGGACTCCCAGTCAGGGCACATGCCTGGGTTGCAGGCCAGGTCCCTAGTTGGGGTTGCTGTATTTCTTGCACATCAGTGTTTCTCACCCTCTCTTTTTCTATCCCTTCCCATCTCTCTGAAAATAAATAAATAAAATATATTAAAAGAAGAAGTACAGATAGTGTAGGTAGTTACAGCATAGGAAATGGGGTAGACAAAGAACATGAACCATGGACATGAACAATGGTGGTAGATTGCCTGAGGGCGTGGGGGCCTGGCATGCTGGGTGGAGGGAGCAAAGGGCAAACAGTCGGGACAACTGTAATCGCATAATCAATAAAATATAATTTTAAAAAACAAGAACAAAATTTAAAAAGTACATAGGCAAAAATAAAAATAAATTAACTGTACAAGCATTTGACCTGGCAGACATCTTCCAGAAATTTAGCCTAATGTTATTTTTTCAAGTGACCAGAGGCCTGTGCCCAAATATGTTCACTGCAGTGGGTGGTGACAAATAAGTAAGGGAAAACAATCTGAAGAAAATAATTGGAAGGTACATCAAAACAGTAGTTATTAAGTTATAGGACAGCCATATACTGGAATACTGAAGTGCTAAAATAGAACATGAGTTATAGAACATAAGACATAGAGTTATAGCTCTACATCTGTTGGAAAGGAGAATTTTCCATGATATATTGTTGTTGTTGTTTAAAAACATGCAGAGTATAATGCTATTTTTATTTTAAAATAGGTGGGGCGGGGGGAAGGCACCTGTGTAAGTGCACTGAGTAAAATGCAGAGGATGACCCTCCTACATCCACATATAGTACCCTTCTGAATTCTACTCATGCAGTTCATAAAACATTTTGAATAACTAGCAACAACTGAACATTTATATGGTAAATGTGCTCTTCTCTATTAAACCAAAATGCTTCACCTCTGTCACAAGATTGTGATATTGTGGCTATACTGGTATATTTACTAAAGGAAGATGTAATAAGCCACAAGTGTTGAAAGAATAGAGGACATGTACAATTTTGGTAGGGTCTTCAAGTCCAAAGAAAGCCAGTATCAAAACTTAAACCACATTTTGTGTGTGTATTAGTATTCTCATGGAGAAAAGTGTGCAAGTGATAGGGGACTCAAGAGTTGGAAAATTTTAGTTTAAGGCAAATATAGTTATAAGCATAGTAAGTAATGCATATGTTAAAGCTATTATTTCAGAAACTACAGATAAGGCCCATCCTGGCTCCTGTGAGAGACAGCCAACCTCCCAAAGCACTCCTGAAGACCATCACCTGGGGACAAGTGGAGGCATCTGGGCCATTGTGTTCCAGGAAGAGACAGATAACCACCCACCCCTGGGAACAGCTAACTGCCCAGGGTGAGAATGCTGCAGTTTCTTTCACCTAATTTTCCCTGAATTTCAAAACCCCTCACTGCACCTTGTTTACTCTCTGTTATAAAAGGCTGGCTTGGAAAGAAAATGTTAAGACAGTTTTTTTTTAGGGTGTGAACCTGCTGTCTTCTCAGATCACCAGCCATCTGAATAAAGTGCCCATAAAGATTCAATCAATTCCTGTCTCTGCTTATTGGGTTTGGCACACAACGGGCAGCATGAACTCCAGTGTCTTTTCCAGTTTCAAAAAGACACATAAAAACTATCAACACTGGTTGTACTCCAGAGATTGTACAGAAGGAGGAAGTTATTTTTCCAAATGCATCTTTGAATTGTTAACAAGCATGTAATCTAAAAATCACTTAGCAAAAAGAATTCAGGAAGGCGAGAAAGAAAGAGCAAGCAAAAAAGCAAATGAAAGAAAAGAGGGAAAAAGGAAATGAAAGCAAAAGGAAGGGGAAGGGAGGGGAGAGGAGGGGAGAAAAGAGGAGAGAGAAATGAAAGGAAAGAGAAGACAAGACAAGAAAAAAGAAAAGGAAAGTAAAGGAGAAAAGATGAAAGAAAGGAAAGGGAAAGAGAAAGGGAAAGGGAGGGAAAGGAAAGGAAAGGAAAAAGAAGAGGCAGGAAAACGCATGGTAGATGTGGATGGTGTTGTGGTGCGCAGCGATCCAGGCACTAGAGGTCGCCTCAGCCCGGGAACCGCTAATCCCCGGGCTTCTGCAGCTTCAGTCTCCAGCGGCCAGCACTGACAGGCGCTCCACTAAGACTCCACTAAGGTGGGAAGCAGGACCTCACAGAGTAATTATCTGAAGCAAGCCTCCAAATGCACGCAGATGGGTGAGGTTGCTGCTGAAATTAGAGCGGAAAAGACAGGCAGATAGAGTCTGCCGCCCGCCCGCGTACAGGAATGGTCTCACACGGGATGTCGCTGTGGAAGCTCCGACTGCACCACATCCTGCTGCACTGTAGGCAAGGGTCACCCAACCCTTGAGCGATTGAACTGAACTCCAACAGGGCAAGTACCTCTTCTCACAAGAGGGTGAGAATCTGGAGGAAGAGGTGAGGTAGCTCGTGTGATCAAAGAGGACAGGATTCCCTTTCTGCTCTCACTGCGCCCTGTCCTTTAAAGGGGATTTGGTGGAAGCCTCCACTCTTCGCCCTGGGATGGACAGACCCTGGGGCTAGGGATGGGAAAAATACTATTGGGGAGAGAGGGAGGCCTGACTCTGGGAAGAAAGTCATGGAGCTGGAGACGGCTGCTAGGAACTCAGGTCCCTCATCCTGCCAATCCTGATGGTTCTCCTTGGGGCCTTTCACACCAGGGAAGAAGACAGAAATTCAGCTCCCAGACTATGGATTCAAACCTCAGCTTTGTGACTTGCTAATTGTGAGCTTAGGCAAGTTATGTACTTGACCTCTCTGAGGTTCAGTGTCTTATTTGTAAAGTGGAGACAATAAGATTATTACCCCTCCCACAGGGTATTGAGGAAGTAGAGAAAGAAAAAGACATAAAAAGAGATTAAAGATGATAATGTTATATGAATTATTGCACCTGAGAAATGTTAAGTACTCAATAAATCTTATTATTAGAACATTAATTAATGTGTCATTTATGTCCAGAGCCCTAGACTAGGTCCTGAGACTTAATAGCCACAGGGGCTCCTTCCACCGTCTCCAACCCCTCCCCATGTGTTCCTCCTGCCGCAACCAGTGCCAGATCTAAAATCCTATCTTGTCTTAGAGTGTTTTCAGGTCTTTGCTCATTTTCCATCAGCCTTCCGTGCCCCCTCACACACTCACATTCCCTTGGGGCGCACCTTCACTTGGATAGTGCACGCGTTCACATACACACACCTCCTCTCTTTCAAGTTCCTGTGAAACCAAGAAAGGCTAACAAACACCGAATCCCGTTTACTAGGCCTTTGGGAGTACTTAAGGGAGCCAGCAAACAGCAAATACTTAGCATTGTTTTTTTTTTACCCTTCAGGCACCTGCAGTTGCTGGATGTAACCCTAGACTCCTTCCTCTGTGAAATGTGTGACTGTGCTATGGCCAAGCATTCCACCTATTGATTCTCTCTCATTTCTCTCACTTGATCCCTCTCTGCCCGCATTAATCTCACATAAAGGGCACTTGCTCTTTCAAATCCAGGTGGACCCCCATAGATAGCCAAGTGTGATAATGATTAACCAGCCATCCATGGCTTCCATCCCTTCAGAACATGCTATTCTATAGATGAAAATGTGGGGTGTAAGAAGGAAGCCAAGGATTATATCTTTGGCACTCTACTGGTTTTGCCAAAGTATAAATATGATGCAGCAAAATATGAACAAATGTTCCCAAAATAGAACCTGTGCTGAGGCTGTGCTCATGCTTAGGCATTCTCAGAACTGGTTTTACTCTCTAGCTTCAAGTCTCTGCCTGTGCAGAAGGTGGTGAGGAATTCTCACTTGATGCAGTGCTGAGTAGATTAAATCAATCCTTCAAGATTAAAAAAGCTCTTGATTTAGGATACATTTGTTATGGAAAGATTTCAGCCCCCTCTTGGGAATTTCCTCCCGCTCAGTTCTCTCCTCTACCCATCCACAGCCTCTTCTAGGGAAAGTTATACCCACTGACTGTAAGGATGAACCTGCATGTTGTCAGCCTGGACCACTCTGGGTAACCAAAACTTTCTACATAGTCATTTATTTTCTCCAAGTTGCTCGAAGTAGTCATGCTTTTTAGTTATTTATTGTCGGCTACCTCACTCTTCCTCATCACCACCCGCCATCATGCCTTTTATATATAAATCTTTTATATATCTATATCTATATAAAGATATGTATATATAAATATATATAAAAGATTTATATATATTATATCTTTATCGAGTCTGTTACAAAAGTTAAACATGATTATGACCAATATGCAAAAGTTACAGAACCACAGTCTAACCATTTAGAAGCACACCAGACAAGCACAAATCAAGGGACATCCAATAAAATACTAGACCGGTACTCCTCAAAACTGTCATGGTCATCAAAAAATCAAGAAAACCTGTGAAACTGTCACAGCTCAGAAGGAGCCAAAAGAAATATGATGTGATATCCTGGATGGCATCCTGGAACAACAACAAAAAGGTACTAGGGGGAAACTAATTAAACCCAAATACAGTGTGGACTTTAGTAAATAATAATGTATTAATATTGGTTCATCAATTGTGGCAAATATAATGATGTAAGAGATTAAAAATAGGGGAAAGTAGGTGTGGAGGTATACAAGAACTTTGTAGTACCTTTGCAATTTTTCTGTAACTTTTAAAATATTCTAAAATTAAAATTTTGTTTAAATAATTTCAAAGTAACAGAAGGGAGTGAGGTGGAGACTGAGATGGGCATGAAGGAACTTTCCAGAATGATGATAATGTTCTATGTCCTGATAGAGATTTGGATTACACAGGTATATCAATCTGCCACAACCTGCTGAATCACTCACTTAACCTTTCCACAATTCATTGCATATAAATTTTATCACAAAAAGAAAAATGTAAATAAATATTGAAAACCAAAGTAAATAATATGCGTACTGAAGAATGTTGTGAAAAGTGTACTGATGTCAGCAATTTACTTTGAAGTTAAAGTTAATATAAAATACTTATTGGGACTTCTGGCCAAGATGGAGGCATAGGTGGAAACACTGTGCCTCCTGGCACAACCAAGTTTAAAGACAACAAAGTTTTAGTAACAAAAATGCAACCAAAACACAGAAAATTGAACTATACAGAAGTACGACAACAACGAACCATTCAGCCAGACTGGTAAGAGGGGTGGAGCTAGTGGCTGGTGGAGCGGGGTTGCACAGGAAAACTCGGCCAGACCTACCCAGGCACACAGGTGGCGGTTGGCAGATCCCAGGCGTGGGGTTGCAACAGGCAGACCCAGTGGGGGTGCAAGGTGGCGAGCTGACTGCAGTCGCATATTCATGCACAGGTAGACCAGGCGAAGGAGCGAGCGGTGAGATGGCCCACATGGGCCTCAGAGGCAGAAAGCATCAGAGGGGACCGCCATTGCCCCTCTTTGACCCCACCCCCACATACAGCATCACAACCCAGCGACTGAGTTGCCCTGCCCTGGTGAACACCTGGGGCTCTGCCCCTCATATGTAACAGGTGCGAACAGACCAAAACATTATGGCTCAAGAAGAACTCAAAGCCCCAAAGCCAATAACTCTAAGCGACTAAGAAATAGCCAACCTATCAGATGCGCACTTCAAAATACTGATGCTCAGGATGCTCACAGAACTGGTTGATTTTAGTCACAAGTTAGATGAACAAATGAAGGCTAAAGTAAATGAAATGAAGGGAAATGCACAGGGAACCAATAGTGATAGGAAGGAAATGGAATAAAATCAGTCAAGTGGACCAGAAGGAAGAAAGAAATGACCAAACAGAAAAGAAGGAAGAAACAAGAATTCAAAACAATGAGGAGAGGCTTAGGAACCTCCAGGACATCTTTAAACATTCCAACATCTAAATTATAGGGGTACCAGAAGGGGAAGAGGAACAGCCATGAGTGGAAAACTTATTTGAACAACTAAAAAAGGAGAACTTTCCCAGTCTGGCAAAGGAAATAGACTTCCAGGAAATCCAGGAAGCTCAGAGAGTGCCAAAGAAGTTGGACCCAAGAAGGAACACACCAAGGCACATCATAATTACATTGCCCAAGATTAACATGAGGAAGAGAAGCAGAAAGAGATAAGGGGACAGTCACCTACAAAGGAGTGCCCCTCAGACTGTCAGCAGATTTCTCAAAAGAGACCTTACAGGCAAGAAGGAGCTGGAAGGAAGTATTCCAAGCCATGAAATCCAAAGACCTACATCCAAGACTGCTCTATCCAGCAAAGCTTTGATTTAGAATGGAAGGGCAGATAAAGTGCTTCTCAGATAAGGCCAGATTCAAGGAGTTCATCATCACCAAGCCCTTATTATATGAAATGTTAAAGGGACTTATATAAGAAAAAGAAGATGAAAAATATGAACAGTGAAAGGACAGCAAACTCACAGTTATTAACAACCACACTTAAAACAAAAGCAAACTAAGAGCACAGCTAGACCTGGAGTAGAACCATAGAGATGGAGATCACATGGAGGTTTAGCAACACGGGAGTGGGAGGAAGAGAAGGGGGGAGAAGGTATGAGAATAAATAGCATAAATAATAGGTTGAAAATAGACAGGGGGAGGGCAAGAATAGTATGGGAAATGTAGAAACTAAAGAACTTGTGACACACAAACATGAACTAAAGGGGGGGGAATGTGAGGAGAGGGGTGTGCAGGGTGGAGGAGAATGAAAGGGGGAATGGGACAACTATAATAGCATAATCAATAAAATATATATTTAAAAAATTATAAAAATAGATTCTGAAATTTTAATTGACCTATGAAATTCTGCATTTATGGAACTTACAGCCTAGATAGGAAAGACAGACAATAAACCAATAAGTAAACAAACATGATATTTGGGGACACTTTTAACTTTTGGTTTGAAGTTAAAATAAGGTAATGAGATCAAGAATAGGATGGAGGAAGACAGAAAGGAGCAACTAAGATATCAAGGAAGGCCTCTGGGGAAGTGGCATTTGAAGTGAGATGTTAATGATGAGAAGAAAAGATGCACCATTAAAGATGCATTCCTTGGCAGACTGGTGCAGCCACTGTGGAAAACAGTATGGAATTTCCTCAGATAACTAAAAATGGAACTACCTTTTCACTTGGCAATTCCACTGCTAGAATTATACCCTAAGAACACTGAAACATCAATTCAAAAGAACCTATGAACCTCAATGGTCATAGCAACACAATTTATAATATCCAAGTGCTGGAAGTAATCTAAGTGCCCATCAGTAAATGAGTGGATCAAAAAACTATGGTACATTTACATGATGCAATACTATGCAGCAAAATGAAAGAAGGAGCTCCTACCTTTTGCAACAACATGAATGGAACTGGAGAGCATTATGCTATGTGAAACAAGCCAGGTGTTGAAAGACAAATACCACATGATCTCACCTATAAGTGGAACCTACTCAACAAAACAAACAAGCAAGCAAAATATAACCAGAGACATTGAAATTAAGAATAAACTAGCCCTGGCTGGTGTAGCTCAGTGGATTGAGTGCGGGCCTGCGAACCACACGATCATGGTTCGATTCCCAGTCAGGGCACATGCCTGGGTTGCAGGCCAGTTCCCAGCTGGGGACTCACGAGAGGCAACCACACATTGATATTTCTCTCCTTCTCTCCTTTGCTTCCTCTCTAAAGATAAATAAATAAAATCTTAAAAAAAAGAAATTAAGAATAAACTGACAGTAACCAGAGGGGACATGGAAGGAGATAATGGGGGAAAAGGGGAAAGGCTTTCAAGAACATCCATAAGAGACACATGGACAAAACCAAGATGGGTGGGATCAGGGGTGGGAAGTGGGGATATCTGGGGTGGGGGCAGGGAATGGAGACAACTGTACTTGAACAACAATAAAAAAAGTTTAAAAAGATGCATTTCTTGGATCATCACTAGAATGAATAGTAGATTAAATGCAAATGAATAAGATCATTAGACTCTGAGAATGAGAAAGGAACAGTTTTGAAGGACTGGGAGTGACAGGGGGAAGCTTGAAACACAGAGGGGGGAAATGAGATAAATACCAGTCTCATAGTTTTACCAAGGTCTGGTCCTGATCATAGTGCCTCCAGAGGAGTAGTCCTGCCAGAAGAGCAAAATTAACATACCCATTGTCTCCATTCTTTTTTTCCAAGCCTGCTGGAGCTGTAACCCCTACCAGATCACATTTATTGATAGATTCTATAAAGAGCCAAGGGAAGAAGGACCCTTGTTTTTTCCAGGGACTGGAGGTGTTTCCATGAATGGACATCTTGTGGGTCAAATACATGAGAATTTAGCAGATTCCTACTGAAATGCAGTCATTTGTGGCCACTCTAGTCCTCCCACCCTGAGTTCTAAGAGCAGTTGGAAATAAGAGTAGGAGGTGATTTGAGAAGCTGTGAGGAATACAGTACACCCCAACACATAAACATTTCAAGATATCTCTCCTTCCAGACACCATAAAATCTACTAGAGCTTCCTTTCTTGGGTTTCACCTTTAGATTGTCCTGAGTGATGTAGTATAAATATGAATACCCCAGAGGGGGAGTAATTTGAAGCAATGATTCAAATTCATATGAAGCCCTGCTGATACTATATAAAGTAATTTAATGCTTGCCTTTTTCTGCGACTTAATAGGGCACCATGGCAACACAACCTGAATGTACTTAACACCACTAAACTATGCACTTTTAAAAATGGCTAAGATGGTAAATTTTACATTGTGTATATTTACCACAATTTAAATATATATAAATTTATATTTATATATAAATATATTTATATATCTGAGCTATCTCCCTGTCTGCACTCTTTTCAGAGGAAGATGCCAAGGCCACCAAGACCCTGTCCTCCTTCAAATTGCAGCTGATGGGGTACTGATGGGCTAACCTGGTCCCATGTTCTGAGATTTTACCCAGAAACAAGAGTTGCATCAATCACATTATTTGTCTTCCTGGACAAGGTGTATGTTGTGCCAAGTAACAAAAAAGGTTGAAAAGTGACTTCCCATCCAACCTCTTCTTTTAAAGCCACTTTGATGGGTGGTTCAAGTTCACCTAAGGTTGACTTTTGACCAATCTAACCTATTCACCCTTGGTGTCCCTCAATCATGCTCCTTGACCTTTACAGAACATTCTAAATTGCTCTACCCCTACTTCCCTGCTAACACCCATAGCCCGTTATTCTTTCCATTCATTCTCTTCTCTTATGTCCTCTCTAAGTCACTGACCTGTGTCTTCAAAGTTGAAACTTCAGTCCTAGTGGAGCCCTGAAAATACAGTACTATTGTCATAATTTGTTCAAGGCACCATGGGCATACAGGTAAAGGAGAGTAGAATAGAATGGTGAGACAGTTATGTGCAGATTCTTAGTCATCCAAAATTGTGAGAATAAGGGAAATAGACTCAGAAATTTGGGAACTAGTGGCTAAATCTCTGTAATCCTCTTCCTTAAGCAATGAAAGTAAACTTTACATAGTGAGAAATTTTCTTTCCCTCTTCCCCCACACAATGGCCCAAGGACACTCCACCAAAGAAGGAAAATGAAAATAGAAACTGAACACCTTATGCTTTTATAGCTGCTGTACTTCCCCTACCCCTGTCTCGTATGTTATCTCACTTGATCCTCAAATCCACACCACTGTACAGATGGGCCCAGAGAGGTTTAGCAGTTCATTCTGAGAAGAAAGCTCATTAATTAGTAAAGCTAGTGCTGGACCCCTGTTGTCCTACTTCTGGTCCTATGCTTTCTCCAACAGCATGGCACATTTGCTTTAGCCTTTAGACCAGATTGTTTGAAAAACATTTGTTTGTTGATACAAATCACGCGCAGATCTTTGGTTTCTAAAAGAGTTGGCAAATTGAAACAAAGATGGTAAATATAAACAAAGGAAAAGACCCCATTTATGTCCCTCTAGAAAAGTTAATCAACAACACAGAATTATATCTGTAGTGGAAGAAAAGCTTTTATTTTTTCCCACTGTCTATGAGTACTTCCAGACATTGGAACTCAAAACATCTTCTAGTTCTGCTTTGTTGAAACCCTCAGGTTACAAGAAAAGAGGCATGGGTCTTCTTCATTATCACTATGGAACAAAGATCTGAACCTGAAGTTAAGCAGGATCTGCTTACAAAGAAAGGAGAAATAGACTGCTGCATGGGTTAAAAAAAAGAATCACTTTTTTTTTTAGAAAAACAGAATTCAATTCTTTATTTAATTCTTGAATCACTCTTAATTTATTAGAATCACATTAAGGAGAAGGCCAACATTTTCCCAATTTGTACAGGAATGCATTAGCAAAACTAGGGGTTGGCCAAACACCTAGTTTTTCTTTCTTCTCGTTATCTTTTGCTGATATGATATGATCACTTCAATCCTGTTGGCACCACCACTGGGTGGTAGAGTGTTCAGACTTCTGGGAAACTTTATCACAGTTACAAACACTGAATGTGTGTGAAGAAAGCAACTGGCAATAAAGAAAATCATTCTTCCCAGGCTAGTTTATTGTTTTTCACTGGGAGAATTCTGCAGCTATTCTTGCTACATGTTCTTTTTTTTTTTAAAGGAAACTTTAAAAAAATATTTTATTTTTTTATTTTTAGAGAAAAGAGAAGGGAGAAAGAGAGGAAAATATCAATGTGTGGTTGCCTCTTGCACGCCACCTACTGGGGACCTGGCCTGCAACTCAAGCTTGTGCCCTAGACTGGGAATTAAACCAGTGACCCTTGGTTCACAGGCCATCATTCAATCCACTGAGCCACAACAGCCCGGTCTTTTGCTACATGCTCTTAATCAGAAATCTAATCATCATAAAAAGCCTAAAATATTTTTAAAAACAAGAATATTTTTTATTTCACAGCTGGGATATTTGTTTCCCACAGCTGGCACATTAATGTTTTTTATGGCATTGTCCCAACTGCTACCAGCTTGCTTCCTTATTTCCTTCCTTCCTCTTTTCTTTCCTTCCTTCTTCTCTTCCTTCCTTCAATACCTTTTAAATGTTTTTGAAAAAATGGTATTTCATTAATAAAACAATCTTGTGTCGCCAACTATGACAGATAAATGAGGAACATAGTTGTACCTGAAATACAACACTGCTGTAATTATCTGTCTCCCATTATGCCAGATAAATCAGGGACACTGTTGTGCTTGAAATACATTGCTGGGGAATGGCCCTCCACAATGCACCCAGCATGGCTAAATATCTGTGCCCTCCCTCCATATCCTACTCAGGCCTCCCTGACTTTCTGGAGATGGTCTCACAGCATCCTCTCTCTTTCCATCATTGTCTGGGACTGCTGCCCAATCCTTGGTCCCCACCTGCAAGGGCAGGGGACCATCTAAAGGCTGAAACTAGGACTGAAGAGGAATCAATGGAGCAAAGCCAGTATATCTTCAAGGAGTCGACCCTGGGAATGAAAGTGAGTTCATTTAACTTATTAATAGCTCCAGTAAAATACCAGATGTGCTACAAAGTATAAATCAATGCCTTGAATGAGGTTTGTGTATTATCAATGCATTAAAGTAGCCCATAATATCTTTGCCCTGCTATTACTGAGAAATCAGCAGTGTGTAAGCAAGCTGGCTTGGTGCTAAGAGGTGATTTTGTGTGTTTCATGAAGCCCAAACAGCAATCATCAGGTATAAGCATCTAAGCCCTAAGCAGGCAAGTTTCTGATGACCTTGAGACAAAGATAATAAATCAATATACACACACCTCTAACTTTACTTATCATTGGTAAAGATTGCTTAATTCAAGCATCATCACTCTGACTTAACATTTACACTATTTGGTGGCTTTTTCTCTTTTAATAAGCCACTTTTTTGAGAGTTACAGAAGTGCTCTAAAAATTAACTTTGATAATACCTATGATAGTCATGAGAACTTTTTTTATTTCAAGTGTATCCTGAAAAACAGAAAAAGGAAATTGGGAAATCCTTAGTTAGCATTGTAAAATCTGAAAGTGTTTCAGAATTAAGGAAAAAGGAGTAATAAAATCATTGTAACTTTTTAAACACTTTAAAAAATAACCCATTTGGCCATATAAACCTCTTCTTCACCTACAATCAGATCTGTTCTATTGGAAACAGATATGTAGATATAAATATCACCAAAATCTAACCCCCACATAAAAACATCATTTCCAAAATAAATTTTAAAATCCTTCACTGAGTAGTACTGGGTCTTAAGGCTGGGATCTTTGAGAGAAGAGTCTTAGGTTATTGTTTAAACAACTCTTATTATCGCCTCTAACATTTCCCAGGTTACAGAGCAGGAGACATCTGAGATTTGTGTTCTATGGATTAACCAGACAGCTGCCATAACAACTGAATCAACAGATGAGAAGCATTTAGAAGTATTAGGGTGATGTACCCACAGATGATTGCTTATGGCAGAGGACGGATGGCAAAGCTACTAAAAATCAAGCAAGTTACCTTTGGAATGACAACTGGGTGCAAGAAAACCATACAGTCGGGTCATAGGTCTTCCCTTCCACATTGTGCAGCTCTCTCCCTTCAGTCCCCATTATGTCCATTCTGTCCCATAGGCTGGTCCTAGTGTTCTGGTAGCTCCCTGCTGAAAGAGGAAGGGGGAGAGAGAGGAAAATGAAGTGTGCAGTTCCTTCATTTTCTTTGTCTCTGTTTCTAAGATAACAGAAAGCTGGAGCTGCTGCAGCCATCCTGGCAGTGATGGCAAGTCCATTGACTAGGCAGAGTGAGCCCTTGGAGCAGCTACCAGTTAGACAGCCCAGAGTTCTGATGGACTTCACTGCTCCATTACAATGCCAAGTGTGGGACGTATTAGACTCAGTCCCCAGAGAGCTGGAGCATGGGCTATCTGAAGACAAGAGAGCAGAAGCAGTTTATTGCCATTGTGGGTGTGTGTGTGGGGGAGGTGGAGGCATGAGGAAGAGGAGGGATAAGAGGGAGAAATTGGTTGGGAGTGGGTAGGGTGGTGCTCATTTCAGACTAGGTCTACTGGCCTCGTATCACTGTCTGGGTCTCAGGTGAGGAGAAGCCTGGAAGGGGAGGAAAGGAAAAGGCAGGGACCATGCCCAGGGATAAGGGAGATGACCAAGGCACCAGCTAGCTGATGCTGTAGTTCTAGACCCCCTGGGTCTAGAGGTGCCCTGGGCAAGGGTGGGCAGTCCCCCAATTGTGAGCTGGAAGCAGCCTTCAGTTGGCGGGTTCAGTGGCACTCTTGGCAGCGACGGTCAGGGCACCTCCCGCAGTCCATGGTGTAAAGATTATACACCATGACCAAGTGGGATTCATCCCAGGGATGCAAGGATGGTTCAATATTAGCAAATCAGTAAGTGTAATACAGCACACAAACAAAAGCAAAGACACAAATCACATGCTCATATCAATAGATGCAGAAAAAACGTTTGATAAGGTACAACACCCATTTACGATATAAACACTCAGCAAAGTGAGAATAGAGGGAGCATTCCTCAACAGGATAAAGGCCATATATGAGAGACCTACAGCCAACGTCATACACAACGGGCAAAAACTAAAATCCTTTCCACTAAGACCAGGAACTAGACAAGGTTGTCCACTCTCGCCACTTCTATTCAATATAGTATTGGAAGCTTTAGCCACAGCGATCAGACAGGACAAGGAAATAAAAGGCATCCAAATTGGAAAGGAGGAAACGAAGCTGTCACTGTTTGCAGATGACATGATAGTGTACATGAAAAATCCTATAGACTCTACCCAAAAACTGTTCGACCTAGTAAATGAATTTGGCAAAACAGGATATAAAGTCAATATCCAGAAATAAAAGGTGTTTTTTATACCAACAATGATACAACAGAAGCAGAAATCAGGAAAAAATCCCATTTGATATAGCAAAAAGAAAAATAAAATACCAAGGAATAAACCTAACCAAAGAGGTAAAATACCTGTATGCAGAAAACTACACAACACTGAAGAAAGAAATCAAGGAAGACACAAACAAATGGAAACATATACCGTGTTCATGGGTCAGAAGAATTAACATCACCAAAATGTCCATACAACACAAAGCAATGTACAGATTCAATGTAATACCTATTAAAGTACCAATGACATATTTCACATAGAACAAACACTTCAAAAATTTATATGGAACCATAAATGACCCTGAATAGCAGCTGCAATTTTGAGAAAGGAGAGCAAAGTAGGAAGGATCATAATAACTGATACCAAACTGTATTACAAGGCCCCAGTAATTAAAACAGCCTGGTACTGGCATAAATACAGGCACATAAAGTGGAACAGAGAGCCCAGAAATAAACCCAAGTCTCTATAGTCAATTAATATTCAACAAAGGGGGCAGCAACATAAAATGTAGAAAAAATAGCCTCTTCAACAAATGGTGTTGGGAGAACTGGGACTTCCGCCAAGATGGAGGCATAGGTGGAAACACTGTGCCTTCTCCCACAACCAAGTTTGAATACAATAAAGGTTTGGAGAACAAAGACACAGCCAATGAACAGAAAATTGAATTATATGGAAGTCCGACAGCAACGAACCGTTCAACCAGGATGGTAAGAGGGGCGGAGCCAGCAGCAGAGCACGGTCGGGCAGGAAAGATCCCCTGACCTAGGCGTGCAGGCAGCCCGGACCCAGTCAGGGTGTGGGGCAGACTGACCTCGGTCGCACATATGCAAACAGTGAGACGGACCACGCAGGCCCCAGCGGGTGAACCCAGTGGTGGAGGGCTGATGGCAGTGGCACACTCTCATGTAGTGGGATGAAATGCATGGGCCCCGGTGACAGTGGCAGCTGCAGCACCTGTGGCGGCAGCAGCGGGAGGCGGCAGACAGGACCACCATTGCTCCTCTTTTACCCCGCCCCCATGTACAGCATCAAAACCAAGCGACTGAGTTGCCCTGCTCTGGTGAACACCTAGGGCTCTGATCCTGATATGTAACAGGCACGAACAGTTCAAAAGGTGGCTCAAGAAGAACTCAAAGACCCAGAGCCTATAACTCTAAGCGACCAAGAAATTGCCAGCCTCTCAGATGCACAGTTCAAAACACTGGTCATCAGGATGCTCACAGAAATGGTTGATTATAGTCACAAATTGGTGGAACATATGAGGCTAAACTAATTGAAATGAAGGGAGATGCACAGGAAACCAATAGCGATGGAAAGGAAACTGGAACTCAAATCAATGGAATGGACCAAAAGGAAGAACAAAACATCCAACCAGAAAGGAATGAAGAAATGAGAATTCAAAAAAATGAGGAGAGGCTTAGGAACCTCCAGGACATCTTTAAACGTTCCAACATCCGGATTATAGGGGTACCAGAAGGGGGAAAGAAACAGCCACGAGTGGAAAACGTATTTGAACAAATAATAAAGGAGAACTTTCCCAGTCTGGCAAAGGAAATAGACTTCCAGGAAATCCAGGAAGCTCAGAGAGTCCCAAAGAATTTGGACCCAAGAAGGAACACACCAAGGTACATCATAATTACATTAGCCAAGATTCAAATGAAGGAGAGAATCCTAGAAGCAGCAAGACATAAGGGGACAGTCACCTTCAAAGGAGTTCCCATCAGACTGTCAGTGGAGTTCTCAAAAGAGACCTTACAGGCAAGAAGGGGCTGGAAAGTATTCCAAGTCATAAAATCCAAAGACCTACAGCCAAGATTGCTTCATCCAGCAAAGCTTTCATTTAGAATGGAAGGACAGATAAAGTGCTTCTCAGATAAGGTCAAGTTCAAGGAGTTCATCATCACCAAGCCCTTCTTATATGAAATGCTAAAGGGACTTATATAAGAAAAAGAAGATGAAAAATATTAACAGTGAAAGGACAGCAAATTCACAGTTATTAACAACCACACCTAAAATAAAAGCAAACCAAGAGGACAGCTAGATCAGGAGCTGAACCATAGAAATGAAGAGCACATGGAGGGTTAGCAACAGGGGAGTGGGAGGAAGAGAAGGGGGGAGAAGGTACAAAAATAGCATAGATAGTAGGTAGAAAATAGATAGGGGGAGGGCAAGAATAGTGGGGGAAATATAGAATCTAAAGAACTTGAGACACGTGGTTATAAACTAAGGGGGAGAGAATGGTGGGGGAGGGAGTGTGCGGGTGGAGGGGAATGCAGGGGGGAATAGAACAACTGTAATGGTATAATCAATAAAATATATAAAATAAAAAAAGAAGGAAAAACAACAAATGGTGTTGGGAGAACTGGACAGCTACATGGAAAAAAATGAAACTCAAGCACCAACTTACACCATACAACAAAATAAATTCAAGGTGCATAAAACACTTAAGTATAAGCCATGATACCATTAACGTCCTCGAGAAGAACATAGGCAGGAAAATCTCAGATATTTCACGCAGCAACATTTTTACTGATATGTCCCCTAGAGCAATGGACATAAAAGAAAGAATTAACAAATGGGATCTCATCAAAATTAAAAGCTTCTGCATGGCTAAGGAAAACAGTATCAAGATAAAAAGAGAAGCGACAGCTTGGGAAAACATATTTGCCAATGATACCTCAGACAAAGGTTTAATCTCCAAAATGTAAAAAGAACTCACTCGACTCCACTCAAAGAAGACAAGCATCCCAATTAAAAAATGGGCAAAGGACTTGAACAGACACTTCTCCAAGGAGGACATACAGAGGATCCAGAGACACATGAAAAGATGCTCAATATCGCTAGCCATCAGAGAGATGTAAATTAGAACCACAATGAGATACCACTTTACACCCGTCAGAATGGCTATGATAAACAAAGCAACAAACAACAAGTGTTGGAGGGGTTGTGGGGAAAGGGGGACTCTAGTTCACTCTTGGTGGGATTGCAGACTGGTACAACCACTATGGAAACCAGTATGGGATTTTCTCAGAAAACCAAAAATAGACCTGCCTTTTGACTCAGTAATTCCACTGCTAGAATTATGTCCTAAGAACCCTGAAACACCAACCCAAAAAAACCTATGAACCACAATATTCATAGCAGCATAATTTACAATAGCCAAGTATTGGAAGCAACCTAGGTGCCCATCAGTAAGTGAATGGATCCAAAAACTATGGTACATTTACACAACGGAATTCTATGCAGCAGAAAGAAAGAAGGAGCTCCTACCCTTTGCAACAGCATGAATGGAACTGGAAAGCATTATGCTGTGTGAAATAAGCCAGATGGTGAAAGACAAATATCATGTGATCTCACCTTTAACATAAACCTAAACAAACCCCCACACACACACAAGAAGCAAAACAGAACCAAGAGGTATTTTACCTCTTTGTTTAGGTTTATTCCTAGGTATTTTATTTGTCTGGTTGCTACATTGAATGGGATTTTTTCCTGATTTCTGCTTCTGCTGTATCATTGTTGGTATAAAAAACAGCTTTTATTTCTGGATATTGACTTTATATCCGGCTGTTTTGCCAAATTCATTTATTAGGTTGAGCAGTTTTGGGGTAGAGTCTATAGGATTTTCCGTGTATACTATTATGTCATCTGCAAACAGTGACATGCAATATTGCATGTTGAATGCAATTTGCCAATATTTTGTTGAGGATTTTAGCATCTATGTTCATCAGCGACATTGGCCTGAAGTTTTCTTTCTTTGTTGTGTCTTTATCTGGCTTTGGTATAAGGATGATGCTGGCTTCATAAAAAGAGTTTGGGAGTCTTTCATCATTTTGAATTTTTTTGGAATATTCTGTGAAGGACAGGGGTTAGCTCTTACTTAAATGCTTGTAAAATTCTGCTGTAAAGCCATCTGATCCAGGGTTTTTGTGTGACGCAAGTTCCCTATTTCCATTGAAATAGAGATTTACAGGAACTAGTATAAAGGACACATGGACAAAGCCAAAGAGGGGTAGGATTGGGAATGGCTGGGGTTGGGGAGAGTGGTAGGGGGAAAATGAGGCAACTGTACTTGAGCAACAATAAAAATAAATAAATAAAAGTATAAATTAAAAAATAAGAATTCTATGCATTGTAAGGGTGGGTTAAAATATTGTGGACAATTACAAGAGTAGAAAAAAACTGAGGTGTAATTGACATAATATTATATTGGTTTCAGATGTACAGCATTATGAGCTGATACATTGTGAAATGACCACCATAATAATTCTAGTTAACATCTTTCATCATGTATAGTTACAAACTCTTTTCTTGTGATGAGAGCTTTTAAAATCTACCCTTTTAAGCAACTTCCAAATATGGAACACAGTATTAACTATACTCACTATGCTGTACATTACATCCCAAGGGCTTATATATTTTATAACTGGAAGGTTGTATATTTTAATCCCCTTCACACATTTTTGCTGTCCCTCATCACTGCAACCAATCTCTTCTCTGTATCTATGAGCTTATCTTTTTATATTGTGCATATAAATGTGATATGGTATTTGTCTTTCTGTGTATGACATTTAACTTAGCATAATGCCTTTAAGGTTTACCCATGTCATTGCAAATGGCAAGACTTCCATTTTTTGGTTGAATAATATTCCATTTTGTGTGTACATATATCTTGGGTATTGTAAATAGTGCTGAAATTATCATGGGGGTACGTTCATCTTTTTAAATTAATGTTTCAGTTTGGGGGGTAAATAGGAGTGGAATTTACTGGGCCATATGGTACTGTTACTTTTAATTTTTTGATGCACCTCTGTACTGTTTTTCATTGCGGTTGCACTAATTTACATTCCCACCAACTGTGCACAGGGTTCCCTTTTCTCCACATCTTCACCAACACTTATTTTTTGTCTTTTTGATAGTAGCCATTCTACACATGTGGGGTGATATCTCATCCAGCTTGTGAGTTGCACGAAGTATTTTCTGTATATGTATGCTGTGCTAGGCAGAATGGCAGGCACTGGAAATTTAACAGTGAACAAGAAAGACAGTCTGTCTACCTTCAGAAAGCTAACAGTCTGTCTGGGAATACAGACATGAAAAGAAAGGATTGTTACCATATGTTACCAATGCTTTCCAGGAAGGGAGATATATCTAGATTAATCCTTTCCAATAATTTTCACCACAGAACACCCATAGATAACATATATGACCCCCTGGAATAAATTAATAAGGAAGCAACCTGCTAGGGATCTCTGGCCACCCCAAGAGAGATGAACATTGGTATCTCAGGCACACCAGCAATCTCAGGAGATCATGGCTCTAGAATCTCAAGCTAGGACCCATGATATTGCTGCTCCTCTCACCCAACTTTGTCATTGTAGGCTGATGGGCACAGAAGGAATACTGCTGCAAATGTATACACACTGTTATTAGCTAGAAGTTGGTAAGAGTTCCTCTTGCCTCTTCAGCATTAGACTCAGGCTAGTGGCTCCAAGGAAACCTTCTAAGATAACTCAAGTCTAAAAGGATCTTTGTGTTTGCCAAATTCTTACATACTTAAGAGTCTTCAGCTCACAGTTTAGCTTCTAATTCACCCCCATAGTCTGATACAGCAGGTAGTCAAATAATGTTGTTTGGTTCAATGTCATTTCATTCAGTGTGTTTTCCTTATAACATTGACCAGATGCCATAGGAATCTGGTCAAATGAGTTTGTTGAACTCATTTATATGAATTAGCCTATGGTAAAATTGGTTATCTTACGTGTCCTTCCACTTAAAGTTGCAGAACCTACAGTGGCATTAAGTGAGGACTTACTATATTGTGTGTTGACAACACAAGACCTATTTTTCTTCCCTATAGCACCTAGCAACACTAAACAAGAAAAGATTTAGAAGTACTTCTTATTACCATGTTGTATGACAAAAGAAACCTTACTGGAACTTAAGAGGGCCTTAAAACAGAAAGGGCTTTACGATCGAAGAAAAGTCCAGTGCCCAGCCCATCTTTAACAACTTTAAAAAGAGTTAAGTCCCCACATTGTAAGAGAATGAAAGTCATACTGCCTTCCTACTGGAGAAGGGATGCTGAATCCGCACATCTCCAGACAAGATTGGAGTTTTTCTTCTCAGAGCAAAAACAGAGGCCCACCAAGACATCGCATAACTCCAGGGCGTGGAGTTGAGAGAGTCTATTGTTTATATCATAAGCAGAAGGAAAGAATTCACAAGCAAAGAGAGTCCAAGGGGCCTCTTGCAGAGAAAACAAAGATTCCTGCTGAAATGAAATAGAAGAATCTATATCCTTCCTTTCACTTAGACTTACTTAGAAAG
This sequence comes from Sturnira hondurensis, assembly GCF_014824575.4. Classification (NCBI taxonomy): domain Eukaryota; kingdom Metazoa; phylum Chordata; class Mammalia; order Chiroptera; family Phyllostomidae; genus Sturnira; species Sturnira hondurensis. The sequence goes on from NW_028076051.1 coordinate 1,048,314, forward strand.
GTCAATTCTCTCACCATCATGAATCCTAATGGCTACTTAAGTGCCTATTTGGATTAGAAATTATGTGACTTAAAGGAAATCTGAGGATTATATCTGACAGATTTTAACTCATTTCTCTGTATTGTTCTCTCAGATAGTTCCTACTTTATTATTTTTCTGGTTATATTTTGCTTGCTTTTTTGTTTTGTTGATTAGGTTCCACTTACAGGTGAGTTCATAGGGTATTTATCTTTCACTGCCTGGCTTATTTCACTTAGCATAATGCTCTCCAGTTCCATCCATGCTTTTGTGAAAGGTAGGAGCTCCTTTCTTTCTGCCACATAGTATTCCACTGTGTAAATGTACCATGTTTTTTTTTTTAATCCACTCATTTATTGTTGGGCATTTGGGCTCATTCCAGCACTTGGCTGTAAATTATGCTGCTATAAACATTGGGGTGCATAGGTTCTTTTGAATTGGTGTTTCAGGATTCTTAGGGCAAACCGACAGTAACCTGAGGGGAGGGGGGAGGAATAATGGGGAAAAATAGGGGAACGTTCATTAACAAACATGTATAAGGAACACATGGACAAAGCCAAAGTGGGTAGGTTTGTGGGTGGGAGGCAGGGATGTGTGGGGCAGGGGGCTGAGGTGGAGTGAAAATGGAGACAACTGTACTTGAACAACACTAAAAAAAGATAGTTCCTACTTCAGTCACTGTCTGTGCAGGAAGATTTCCTGAGTTCCTTCTCTGGCTCTGTTCTTCATCCACTGTTGGGCAGCCACATTACTACTTTCCTGTGTGAATGTGTGCTATTCACCATTCCAAAGTGAATGTGGGCATTGGAGTGCCCTATTCTAAGGATTGTTGAAGATACAGCTAAGGTAGAGCTGATGGTCATAAAGAAGAAAATATATGTGGATATTTCTGCACCCTATATGTATATGTATATCTGATATGTATATCTGATTCTGAGCTTCTTATAACTTATAGGCAAGGAAAGAGCTGGGCACAAGAATAAGTATCTAATTTCAAAAGATCATTTTCAGCCCTGGCTGTTGTAGTTCAGTGGATTGAGCATGGGCCTGTGAACCAAAGCATCTCTGGTTCAATTCCCAGTTAGGGCCCATGCTTGGGTTGTGAGCTAGGTCCTCAGTAGGGGGTATGCAAGAGGCAGCCAGACATTGATGTTTGTCTCCTTCTCTTTCCCTGTCTATAAAAATAAATAAATAAAATCTTAAAAAAGGAACCATTTTCCGATTTCTGCTGAAAAAGCCACTGTGGAGAGACACTTGAGTGAATTGATACACCCTGTTTTAATTTCCCTTTTCCATTGTCCGATTTCTTACAACCCCAAGGCTAAAATACAAATTAAGTTAAGTTAATGTTTAGCACTTCCAAGTGGCCCTGCTACAAGAGTCCATTTCTGTTTCCTGATACTCTTAGAATTGTCTTCCAAGTAATGTCCTGGATTCATACTCATTCTTCCAGAATCTCTCAGGTTTTCAGGTGTTGAAGGAAATAACTAATCTGCCAAAGCAAAAGAAAAATTAATCCTATGCAAACAGTAGTTTAAGGGAGCCAACAGTTAACTGGGAGCCTCCATCCTTGGTAATCTGTGAAGACTGCCCTCTCTTCTGTAATTTCATGGTTTAGCCCTGAAGAGAAGTGCTAATAAAGGAATTTACAGATCTAGCAGGAAAGTCAGTAATGGCCAGTGAGAGCGAATGAGGCATGGACACTGGTTTTTATTTGTTTTGTTTTTTGTTGTTGATGTTAACCTTCCTATGTGATTCCTAAGTGCAACCAGGGCGAATAACTACTTGAGAGAATGAGTTTGGCATAGTGGAGAATACAGAAGTAGAATAGAAGGTTCCTACTGCACAGATGAGGTTAGGTAAAGAGAGATATTTGATCCAGGAACTTGAATATCAAGCTGACATTTTTTATTACAATATTAATAGTATCAACAAGGTGGTGTTTTAAGAAGGTAAATTTGGCACAAGATGGAATGTATTGACAGGGATGGAAAGAAAATACTTACCAATAAACTAGTTAGGGCGGTTGTATAGTTCTTGGTGAAAAGGAGTGAGGGGGGTCTAATCTAGGGTGGTAATAGTGGGGAAAGAGTAAGAGATGAACTTTTAGGTACATCAAGATATCATGTCTCAGAAACTAAGCCCCACCGAGACTACACATATGTGCATACATTGAAATACACTGACACACATTTGAGTATTTTAAGTTTACCCAAGTTGTCTGGGTCTCTTATTTCATGGCTGCCTACATCTGCTTCCACCCAGTCAGGCCCACAAGGATGCTCCTCATCAGATGAGTCTATTAGGTTCTCCTGCACTCTTATTTAAACACATGTTTCAAAGACAGATTAGTTTGAGGCTTAACATATGCTGGACAGAATATATTGAAACTATTTGGTTCACCCTCTTCTCCTCCAACACACCCAAATACACCATCTCTCAGTTTCTCCTCTATACTACCAATCTAACCTACCCAAGCCAGACATGTCTGATCCTACCCAGGATGCTCCTGTGAACAAGATATAGGACATTTTCAGCAAACCAGAAGGTTCCCACATGCCCCTTTCCAGGCAGTAACACAATCCTCTTCATAGAAAACTTCTATATTCTATCACCACAAATGTTTTGCCTATTCTTGAACTTCATATAAATGGAATCAAAATGTACTCTTTTCTGACTAGTTTCTTTTGTATGACATAATTGTTTGTAAGATTTATCCCTGTTCTTGCATTTAGCTATAGTTAACTTTTCACACTAGGTTGTATTTTTTCTTAAATATATTTTATTGATTATGCTATTACAGTAGTCTCACCCCCCTTTATTCCCCTTCACCCTACACATCCCCTGCCACCCACATTCCCCCACTTTAGTTCATGTCCATGGGTCATATTTGTAAGTTCTTTGGCTTCTACATGTCCTATACTATTCTTAACCTCCCCCTGTCTATTTTCTACCTATTATTTATGCTACTAATTCTCTGTACCTTTTCCCCCTCTCTCCTCCTCCCACTCCCCTATTGATAACCGTCCATGTGATCTCCATTTCTGTGCTTCTGTTCCTGTTCTAGTTGTTGGCTTAGCTTGCTTTTCTCTTCGTTTGGGTGTGGTTGTTAATAACTGTGAGTTTGCTGTCATTTTACTGTTCATATTTTTATCTTCTTTTTCCTAGGTAAAACCCTAGGTTTTCACCAGGGCAAGGTAACCCACGTTGCTGTTGTGACACTGTATGTGAGGAAGGGGTTTGATAGGGAACAAGGGGGCTTGCTCTGCTCTCTGCCGGCTTTCAGTCACTTCCCCCGCTACCCACAAGCAAATTGGGCCCTTCTGGTGCTGATTCCCAGGTGTGTGGGTTTGTGTATGTTCTAGGACCCTGTGGGTCTCTTCAAAGAACTCTCCTCTGAGGCTGGGAGTTTCTTCTGCTGCCACCTCAACCCCCACAGGTGTTTTCAATCAGAGGTCTGAGGCTTTATTTCCTCACTCTGAAGCTTTGAGTTGCATGGTCTGTTTTGCTCCCCAGCTGTTCCTCTTGGTTTATCTGCACGTGAATATGGGACCACCCGCTCCACCAACCACCACCTCACGGGGTCCACCAGCTGCTGCCTTGTCAGCCAGCCACCGCCTTGCCTGCACCAGTCTGCCAGCTGCCACCTTGCTTTGAGTCCTCTCTGCCCCTCCTACTGGCCTGGATGAAGGTCTTCTTTAACTCCTTGGATGTCAGACACCATGCAGTTCAATTTTCTGTCAGTTCAGGTTGTTTTTAGTTTTTAAATTGTGGTTGTCCTTTCGGTTGTGCGAGGAGGCAGTGTGTCTACCTATGCCTCCATCTTGGCCGGAAGTCGTATTTAGAGCTAGGTTGTATTTCTTTGTGTGAATTTAACACAACTTCATCCATTCTCCTGTTGATGGTCATTGTAATTGTTTTCAATTTGGGGTCACTAGGGCTAGTGCTGCTATAATCATTCTTGTATGTAGACAGAAGTATAGCAGGTCCTCAGCATAATTTCATTCCATGTTTCGTTGCCATGTTGATGAGATGCCATAGGAACCTAACTTTTGTTTATATCAATTAATCTATGGTAAAATTTGTTTTATTGTTTACCATTTCACTTGAAGTTGCAGAACCTATAGATAACATTGAGAACTTAATGTACTCATTTCTCCTGGCTATATATACCTGGCCTGGGGATGGCTAGGTCACTGGTTGAATGTATACTTAGCTTTATGAATAGTGAAACAACTTTCCAAAAATGGTTGCACCAATTTCCACTCCCTTCAACAATGCTTGAGAGTTGACATGCTTTATTCCATGTTCTCAACATCACTTACTTAGTACTGGCAGTTTTTTTTTTAAAGGTTAGGTATTCTGGTGAGTAGCTAAGCACATCTTAATAATTTAAAATCAGAACTCATCATATTTAATTAAATAACCTTGGGGCAATTTCTGGGAGTTCCAACAGAAAGTATAAAGGAGGTCCAACAGAAAGAAAATTCACTAAAACTACAGTAAATAAAAATTTTAAAGGTGTAATTAATTCCGCAAGGATATGAGGAAATAGAAATGAAAACTGTTTTTTTCAGGAAGTGAGAAGGCTGATGTAAAGTCAAATCTTAACAGAATACTAAATGGGCAGTGAGGAAAAACGGAACCAATTTATTTACATTATGTACAATGTCCAACGACTCTGTAAACAGAAGAACCAGGTACTTCTACAGGTGGAGGTAGAGGGGCCAAAGCCAAGAGGACTGAGAGCTCTTCTTATGGACTATATCACCCTGAAATTCATGAAATTTAAATCCACAACGTGATTAGGAGATGGGACCTTTGCAAGCTAATTATGTAATTAAGAGACACAAGAATTTGCTCTGTCATGTGAGATACAGCAAGAGATTGGCTGTCTGTAAACCAGGAATGGGGCTCACCAACAACCTGACAATATTGGCACCCTGATTTCAGACTTAGTGCCTCCAGAACTGTGAAGAATAAATGCCGTTTAAACCACACCATCTATGGTATTCTGTTATAGCAGGGCAAAGACAGAGGCAGCAGTTTAAAACACACACACACACAGATACACCACCCACCTCTCATCCCACCAAAAAACTGAAGCAGAAAAACTGCTTCACGCATGATGAATACAGAAACAAACCCCTCCCCAGAAAACTTGGAACATAAAGCATTTAAAACAAAACACCTTGGGACAGCAAAATTACAACATGAGACCTAGTGGTGATGGAGCTTATGTCTTCTGCCATTCATCTTCCCCTTTTTGCAAAGGACATCTTTTCTTAAAGTCCAGGGTTTTTTTAATAAAAGGGAAGAAACTAAACTTAAGAGGGTGAGACAGTGTTATGAGATTTGTCTGTGGTTACAAAACTAGTGGCAGAACGGGCCTCAGTTTGCTTGTCTAAAACCAGAACTCTTACTAGTCTTCAGGGACAGCCAGTCAATCCCTTAAGGCCCTGAGTGTGCTAGCGGATACATTGAACAAGCTGAGTGATGAATGCTGTCTGGATACAATGATGATGATAGCTAACATGAGTGTGCTGTTTTAAACACTTTCTGTGGATTGACTCATGTTACCTCATAACCATCCTATGAGCTAGGTCCTATTATCAGTCAACCCCACTTTTCCAGATGGAGGAATACAGGTGAGGGATGTTAAGTCACTTGCCCGAAGTTACAAAGCTACTAAATGGCAAAGCCAGGAAATAGATTGAGGCAGTCTTGTTCCAGAGCTCTAACATTATTTTATATATACCCTCATTTAACTCAGATAAATGAATTTTTCCATAAATTTTAATTAGACAAGCCCTGAAAAAGTCACCCGTGATTTGATTCTCATATTTACCATGGATACATGCCATGGTTGATGTTTGTCTCCCTCTTTCTCACTCCCTTTCCCTCTAAAAATAAATAAATACAATCTACAAAAATTAATTAGATGAAATGCAAAAGTCATTATTTATTATTAGCTACTGATAATCCATACAACATGACTATGTTTTGTCCCATATTATCAGTGTTAAAGGGGTTCTCTACCCTATTAACTGCATCAAAGTAACAGCTTTGGGTTCAAATACTACAAATTGGAATGTGGATGGATCTTAAAAGTCTAAGTTAACAGCTTAATGCAATTCCATAAACTTAAATATGAGTACTTTAAAACATATGTATTTAAAAGTTTGGCTAATATTCTTCAAACTTGCAGATTTTATCTCAATGCATAATTAAGCACAAATTAGCTTGATAACATGGGTGAATTTATTTAAGATACAAGTGTAAACTTAAAAACAAGAACAAAGCTTTTCATCAAGAATAAACATAGAAATCGAAGTAACAATCCTGCAATCATGCATTTAAACATAAAGTATAAATATGAATACATTCTAATTTGTAACTACATTTAAAAATTAAAATACTTATTTCCAAATCCCAAATACCATGGTCTTTAACCTGTTTTCATTTTACCTCAGCAACATCTGTCCTACACTACCAAAGAAAATATAGGTGAGGATTATTCATCACTGTGAACAAAAAAGTATGACTTCCCTTAACTTTTGACTTTTTCAGTCATTCAGCTGTATTTCAGTTCTGAAAAGCCATACAATTATACCTCCACTCTAGAAAAAAATCAATACAAATATCAAAGAGTCAAGATACTTTGATGTAATTAAAGCAAAGGTCACAAGTAGTTGACTTGAAAATGTACACAACTAGTAAATTTTTAAAGCACACTTCATTTAAATGGCTGACATTTAGTTACAACAGTGAATGATTTAAACATGTATAAAAATGTAAGATCAAAATCTTTAGGCTCAATTACTCAAAAAGTCACTATGAATATGGAAAGATCTGTCCACAGAAATATGTGTATTTCTTAATGAAAAATCCGGGGCAGTAGCATCTCCCTGGTCCCTTGACAATATTTGGATTTTTGCAAAGAATTAGCAGCACCCAACCTGAAGTGTTAATAACGTGTTTCTAAAGGACCTATACAACAGATTAGTTGGCAGTGTTCTAGCTTTCGGGAGATGGAAGTGGGTGGGGTGCAAATATCTGAATATGCGTGCACTTGCATATTTAAAATCACCATTCCAAATGTGGGAATATGTCACATATTGAGAACGTCTAAAGAAATCATCCTTAAAGGATCAACAGTGGGCCAAGAACAGTAGAAGCTGAATAGTAGTCTACTCGATACTAACAGTATGTCACTCCTCAAAGGCAAGTTGGGGAGAATGAGAATACTCACATGTACATAAGTGCATGGAGAACCTGCCTCAAATTTTACACTGCAGAACACTGAACAGAAATCTCTAAGAAACCCTTCATTCTTGCTTATAATAAGACCAGATGAATTTTCCTTTTTTACCACCATATACATAACATTTAAATATTTTCCTTATAAATATCCTAGAGAAAAAAGAATGTATTTTGTTGTAGCCGTGGCCCACATCTATACAAAGCAATATAAGCAACATACATATATCATACACACACATCTGTATGTATGTATATATATATAAAATGATTAAGAAAAAAGTGCAAAGAGTAACAGTATTAAGAATGTTTGCTGTTTACAGTAACTATGGTTCAAGTGTGAATATTATCAGGGATATATAATCCCTGATTTTAATTAAAGATTCAAAAAGAAGCCCATACACTGAGTTACTGCACAAGTATGAGTCCCTTACTGAGTAATTTCCTTTCTCACTGTCCAGTTTCTAAAGTCTTTCCACAAACAGGAAAAAAGTGTAAAAGTGTGTTTTTCCCTTTAACTTCCCCAAATTCATTCATGTTATTTAATCATTCATAGGTTCAAACAAGATATTGGGGAAGTCATTCATCATAACCCATCTTGCTAAAATTAAAGCAAAATTAAAGGCTTTCTGAAATCCAGGCTATTGCTTAAGAATCCAACCAGCAACTGCAAACAGATCTTAACTTACAAGTATGATTTAATCTAAGCACATTTTAAAATCAGTCCCTATTATAAAAGACAAATTAAGAGTCCAAATCTTTTCCAGGTTCAGTACTGTCCTAGGGTCATAACTCTAAACACAATCGCCTCACCTTTTCTAACAGAGAAAATGCTTCCTGTTAAAATTTGATTCGCTTTCTATATTTTACTCTTGGTCTCAGCCTTACATTTTGAACAGAGAAAGACCATTTTCAACATTTTTTTTCAAATGTACTTAAGTACTCTTAAGTCACTCAAATAATTACAGTTACTGATTTTAGACTTCCAAGTTTCAAAATAAGCAGTTCAATTTCTTTTCAAATATATTACTAGATATTTTTGGTGTGTCTATGTCATTTTATTCTTACCTCAGGCACTGTAATTATTCACAATAAACAATAATTCTATGTCTAACCTATGTAACAATTATGGATCCTAAAATGGTTTCCAAGGTGTTGATTCTCTATGTCGTATTATGATTGAATTTTCCCTTCAGGATAAATGGTTGGAAGAGAACTTTAAAGGCCTCTAGCACTTCTGCATTGAGTAGTGTTAATACATATTTTTGTCATGCTTATTATTTTTAAACTTCTGAACTAGGAAGACAACAGACATCCGAAGCTGCAAATTTCCTCAAACTACATTCTATTCTAACTCCAATTTATTTTGTTCCACATTAAATAATTTTCTCATAAAAACAAGTATCTTAGGCTAATTTTTAAAAACAGAATTTTTACTCTAAAATTAAGAACAACACAGCTAAAGGGAAATAACTTTTCAATTTCAGCTTCACTAGAACTATGCAAAACAAAGTTAAATTTGACTCAACAATTATTTTAATTACTTTTGGATTTTTATTTCCATATTTTTAGAAATATATACTTTACATTGTAACAGATAGCTCAACAAGGCTTAAAATTCTAGAACTGAAAAACCATGAGGCCCCCTTCTGCACAACTGTAAAGAGAGCAGGCAGCATTTTATTTGCCCCCATACATTCGCTCAATGTCTTTGAGGTAATGGTTCTTCAGTTCCTTCCTTTTCAGTTTGAAAGCATCAGTGACCAAACCAGTTTCAGGAGTCCACGGCTCCGGGCTTAAGCGAACCTTGATTGGAATTTCAAACCGCTCCAGCTTCACTGAAATGAGAAGGAGGAAGGTGGGGGAGGAGTGGGGAGGGTGGGAGAGAAACAACAAAACATTAATTCTGTAGGATTTAACCAGATGGTGCAGGTGATGAGGCAAACTTATTTAACTGTATGTTAATTACTGATACCACTATCTTACAATTTCATTTTATATTTCTCTAAGCATATACAAATTGCTTCAGTTGAATAGTTTTGGTCTATGCAGATTTTATTCTAGTATGTGCGTAGACACCCTTTCTCTTCAAAGTCTTTCTTCTTGCCATTCCCTCTGCACGGAATGGTCTTCTCCATTGTAGATGCACGCCTCACTTCCTTACTTCATCTAGGAGTCCACCCAAATGCTGCCTCCTCAGAGCGGACTTCCCTGGTCACTCATAGCAAAACCCAAATACCTTTGTCTCTCTATATCCTCTTACACTATATTTTCTTCAAAAATAAAAACTTACTAGCCAATGTATCATATATTTGTTTTGCATGTTAGAATGTAAGCTCTATGAAAGCATGGTTTTTGCTTTGTTTACTGCCATCCATAAAGCTACACCGAGAGCCCTCAATAAACACATACACGTTTACTAATCCATTCTACATAAAATTAAACCTCTAGAAAACTTGTTCATTACCTTTATTATACGTTGAAATCAGAATCAAAAAGGGGGTGTGAATTCCATATTTTTAAATGGTATATGATGCAGCACATATTATTTGAGATAGACTACTCAACATATTGAAATATAATAAGGACATAAAAGCAATCAATACAATATTCAATAATTTTTAATTCAACAAATGACATTTAAATTACTTATTATTCATACAAGCTCATACTTAAAATTCTGAAGTCCCATTAACAAACAGTAATAAGAATCTACAGATGAGCTTTATCTTATATCCAATTATTTAAAACAGCAATTTTGAAGAAGCAAGCATCTGCATGTTTAAAAACTACTGCTAATAGCCTAGGTGACTGAGAAACAACTTCATTTCAGTGACAAGTACAAAAGAACTCAAATTCATGGGAGTTTTTGTTCAAATACTAGTCTGAATTTTATGAAAGCTTGGTTGAATTAGTGAGTTTCTCATTAAAATGAGAGAATGTAAAGTTGTGTGTGAAAAATAATCTTTCAAATTACTTAGAACCAACTTCCTAAAGGTAATGAATGCCTAAAGAGGTAGTAAGAGAACAAAAACTTGCTCAAATTAACCATGTCTACTTTGTTGACATATTACAGCTCAGTTATGAAGGGTACCTGAAATAACTGAGGGTGCTCCCAAGGTCACATCTGAATCTCAAGAAGAGTACAATTCTCAACTATAGATTTGGTTCAAAACCTTTTATTTCATATTACTGTCTCTACTTACACAGGTTCTATCCCACAAGCACTGACAAAACTGGGACACAGCAGGCACATTATGTAGTTGCACACAAGCAAATTCAGCACATTTATAAAAGTACCTATATTTAATCTTTATTAACTAAATTTCTGTTCAAGCCAAAAGAAAAAAAAGGGCTGTATTACAGGTTTCCTAAATATTATCTAGCACCACAGCCTATAGAGAGCAAAGAGCAATCACACAGTTCCTATAAACAGAATGAATTGTCAACAAGTAGGAAAGACTACTGGAAAGAAAAACCAAAAATGATCTTACACGGGGCATTTTTATATGAATTACCTAGAACACTATGAAATGTGACCAGCAGGGGGAAGCAAAGGGCAATTTTTCTAGCCCCTCAAACAATGACATACTTTGCATTCTTGTACCTCACACTTATACTTAAAACATGAAAAAGACTGCTATGAAATACGTGTAAGCTCAGACAGCTATAGTTGAATACAATCAAGACTATTTTATACTTTTTGGCATAAGTCCTGAAATTATAATTTCAAGCAAAAGGCTGGCAAGAGAAATCTTTGTGACAGAAAAGCTTATGATTATTACATTTACTTCATTAATTAACTCATGAGTTGTTCAATTTCATCCCTCATTTTGGCAAAGTTATGAGAGCTAAGTGGGCCTAGAACTTGATTCCATTTTCCACCTGATTGTGATACAACTTGACTCTACACAGTATTGCCTTTAGTTACATATGCAATGATAAACTATTGAAATCAAATTCTACTCCAGCCCTGGCTTGTGTGGCTTGGTGGGTTGAGTGCCATCCTGAGAACCAAAAGGTCACCAGTTAGAATACCAGTCAGGGCACACACACTTGGGTTGTGGGCCAGGTGCTCACTTGGGGGAGGGCAAGAGGCAACTGATCCATGTTTCTCTCTCACATCAATGTTTGTCTCCCTCTTTCTCCCTCTATCTAAGAAATAAAATCTTAAAAAAAAAATAGCCCTGGTTGGTGTAGTTCAGTGGATTGAGCACGGGTTGTGTGAACCAAATGGTTGATGCTTCGATTCCCAGTCAGGGCACATGCCTGGGTTGTGGGCCAGGTCCCCAGTGGGAGCCACACGAGAGGCAACCACACACTGATGTTTCTCTCCCCCTCTTTCTCCTTCCCTTCCCATTTCTCTAAAAATAAATAAGTTTAAAAAAATTTTTGAATAATAAAATTCTACTTCATTAATACATTGAGAATTACTAAGATCAGCAGCCTATTGGATGAAATATTTTTGAAATACTACATTTAAAGGGGAAAAATCAGGATTTGTATCAATAAAATTCTGGTAGCCTGATATTACAGTTTTAAAAAAACTATAAAGGCAACTTATTTAAATAACTTTACAGTACTCAGATTTGACTATAAGAATGTTCTTGAGTAAAAATTGTTTTTCAAAATCAATTTTTAAGTAATATTACTACTTCTATTTTGAAAATAAAATGGAACCTAAGCAGTTAATTAAAAAAATTAATAATCATAGTCTGGTTATGAAAACAGGTGTGCTTGTGCATTTATGATAGGAGTATAAACTAGTCCAGTTTTTCTGGGGAAACAGGATTTATTTGGCAACATAGGAAAAGCCTTGAAAATATACATTTTCTTTGTCTCAGAAATTCCACTTTTAGAGGTTCATACTAAGAAAATAATTACATAGGAAAATATCTAGGGATTATAACTAAGATTATAATACTAAAATTATAATTTCTAATTACATAAGAAAATACCCTAGGGATATAATGACATAAGATATGTGTCATTACTTGTTTACAGTAAGGGAAAAGTTAAATTCATCCTGAGAGACCAAAAACAGGAACTTAAGTGGATATGCTTATACTGGAATACTATTTAGTTACTAAAACTTATAATGCAAATCTATATCTACTGGCTTAGACAGATATCAGTGAGGCTGATAGGTAAAGTATATACACCAGAAAGTAATGCCACCACCCAAACATAATGACTACCAAGTGATTTAATTCCCCCTTTATAATTTTCTGTATTGCCCAATATTTATAAATATCGATAACAATCAGAAAAATGACACTTATTTTTTATGTATTTATTATACTATACTTGTTATATTTTTTCTTTTACATTATATTTTACTGATTATACCATTATAGTTGTCCCAATTTTTCCCTTTGTCTGCTCCACCCAACACCCCCACTCCTCCCCTCAGGCAGTCCCCACACCAATGTTCATGTCCATGGGTCATGCATATAAGTTCTTTGGCTACTCCATTTCCTGTACTGGACTTTACATCCCCATGGATTTGTACTTCTTTGCTTTGCTTTGTTTTTCTTTTTTTCTCCCCCCCACTTTCCTGTAGTCTCCCCCACTTAGTTCATGTCCATGGGGTATACATATAAGGTCTTTGGCTTCTCCATTTCTTATACTATTTTTAATTCCTTGGTTGTTGGACTTCCATGCAGTGTGATATCCTAGCAGTTCTGGTTGTTTTATTGTTTTTAAATTGGTTGTTATCCTTCTTTTGGTTATGCAAAAAAGTGAAGCATTTCCACCTATGCCTCCACCTTGGCCAGAACCAACCGAGGTCCAATTTGTACTTCTTAATCCTCTTACCTCTTCACCCATTCTTCCCACACCCCTTTCCCATATAGCAACTATCAAAATGCTCTCTGTATCCATGATTCTGCCTCTGTTCTTCTTGTCTACTTAGTTTCAGATTCATTTGTTGACAGGTACGTGTTTACTGCCATTTTATTATTCATACTTTCGATCTTTTTCTTAAATTAGTCCCTTCAACAATTCACGTAATAATGGTTTGGTGATGATGACTCCTTCAGCTTTACTTTGTCTGGGAAGCACTTTATCTGTCCTTTGATTCTAAATCATAGCTTTGCTGAGTAGAGCAGTCTTGGTTGTAGGTCCATGTTTTTCTTCATTTTGAATATATCTTGCCAATCCCTTCTTGACTGCAAAGTTTCTTTTGAACAATCAGCTAACAGTCTTATGGGAACTCCCCTGAAGTTAACTAACTGCTTTTTTCTTGCTGCTTTGAAGATTCTCTCTTCACCTTTAACATCTGGCATTTTAATTATAATGTGTCTTGGAGTGGGCCTCTTTGCATCCATCTTGTTTGGGACTCTCTGTGCTTCTTGGACTTACATGTCTATTTCCTTCACCAAATTAGAGAAGTTTTCTTCCATTTGTTCAAATAGATTTCTAATTTCTTGTTCTTTCTCTCCTTCTGGCACCCCTATGATGCGAAAGTTAGAATGTTTGAACTTGTACCAGAATTTGTTTACACTGTGCCCTTTTTTTATATTCTTTTTTCTTGTTGTTGTTCTGATTGTTTTTTTGTTTCATTATGTTCCATATCATTGATTTGATTCTCGGTTTCATCTACTCTGCTGTTGATTACCTGTAAATTGTTCTTTATTTCCATCGGTGTATCCTTCATTTATGACCGGGTCTTTTTTTTTATGCTGTTGAGGTTCTCACTAAATTCCCTGAGCATCCTTATAACCAGTGTTTTGAACTCTGCATCTGATAGATTGATTGCTTATCTCCATTTTGTTTCGTCCTTTTTCTGGAGTTTTGATCTGTTCTTTCATTTGGGCCATGTTTCTTTATCTCCTTGTTTTGGCAGCCTCTCTTTATTTATATGTATTAGGTAGAGCTGCTATGACTCCCTGTCTTGGTATCATAGCCTAATGTAGTAGGCGTCTTGTAGGGTCCAGTGGTACAGCCTCCCCTATCACCCAAGCTGGGTAACTCAATGTACATCCTCTGTGTGGGCTGAGTGCACCCTCCTCTTCTGGTTTAACCCTGATTGATGTTGGAAGGTCAACTGGAAGGATTTATCCAGGACAGTCAGCTCCAAGAACTGGCTGCAACCACAGACAACCAATCTCTGCCCTCCATGGAGGATCACCTGTGCAAGGGTGGTGTGATGGTGCTCTGATGTGGTCTGTAGCTGTCCACTAGGTGTGCGGGCTCTGAAGTTTCCTGCGTGGTGCAGGCCAAGGTCAGCCCCAACCTGAGCTTATCCCAGAGCCACCCAGCATGAGCTACTAAGCAATCTGCAGATGGTTGTTACTTGTGCTGGAGCCAAACTGTGTTCCAAAACTGGCTGCTGCTAGTGCTAGGCCTGGGGCTGCTTAGACAACTGCATGGGGCTTAGGGGCTTAGGGGCTTGAGGAGGCTGGTTGTTGCTTGTTTGAAAGGATTTAGGAGAATGTGAAGCCTGAACACAGACCAGCTATTCATGTGGAAAAGCCATTGTTAACAGCTTGGGTGAGCTGTAAATTGGGTGGTTTGGAGCCTCAGGGATTCCCTAGAGCAGAGAAAACTGTCAGCCAGGTTGATGGAGACTCAGATATGGTGCCTGGTGCTCTGTGGGGCAAGGGCTCAGAAAAGGAACAATGGCCTCTGCCAACATTTCTGACCCCCAGCTCTCGCCTTGATGTTAGACACTTCAGTTTCTCCCTGCATGCTGCTAGTGCCTTTCAAGCTGCTACTCTGCTGCTGGAGCTCAAAGGGGGTGAGTTTGAATAAGTCAGAGTGCAAGCCCTTATAGGCACTTCTTGGGAATCCAGTAGTTCTTTTCACCCACTCAAGCACCACTGATTTTTATAGCCAGAAGTTATGGGGGCTTATCTTCTTGGCACTGGATGCCTCAGCTGAGGGGTCTCGTATGGGCTTGGGTCTCCTTGCTCCAGTGATATCCCTCCCTAATTTTTATCTACCACACCTAGATGTGGGACCCTTTCTGCATCTCCACTCCTCCTACAAGTCTGGATGGATGTGGTTTCTTAAATTCTGTAGTTGGGAGTTCCATTCAACTCGATTTCTGACAGTTCTGAGTGATGGTTGTTCTGTAGTGTAGTTGTAATTTTGACGTGGTTGTGTGAGTAGGTGAGCCATGTTTACCTACACCTCCATCTTGATCAAAGATACTATTGTTTTTTAGGAGGGAAAGCAACATGTTAAAACTAGGCCAACAGCTTCCAATTACACATTAAGGTGACAGTTCATCTCTGCTCCCCTGGAAAATAACTTAAAAGCTTTAAAATAATTTTAAAAATTAAAAAGGCATTAACCACAAGGAAAATAAACTGAAACAAAAAGAAATAGGACACTGGGTAAGAGAGTTCAACAAAACTTTAGAAGACCAAAAGCAAACGGACTAGCAGTCACTGATTGGGAGCCAAGGGAACTAACAGCTAACTGCCAACAAAAAGCAAACCTAACTCCTGAGATTGTATCTCTGAAGACAGGCAGAGATGAGCAGCACACTGAGGACAGTTGCCCTTTACCCTTCCTGCTCTTCCCCAACCAAGCTGGAGACTCCTTTGCTTTTTGGTAAAATTGAACTAGAGACTCTGGACCCAAGGACATAGGTACAGTAGAGGGAGGGGCTAAAGCTAGCAACAGAAGGATTCAGTGAGGTTAAGATTCACTTACTCCACCCACAGCCTTTTCCAATTTCATCTGTTTGGCTACCAGAATATTGGCAGTCAGGCTAATAATCCAGTCAAGAGACTGGAGAAGTCATCCTTGGAGAAATGGAATGACCTAACATTTGAGTAACTTTTCAGTAAAGCCCAGTAAAATTTACAAACAAGTTTTCAATACCTCATTGTCAAATGTGAATGGACATGTAAGGAAGGATCAGCATACATGAGAGGCCATGACCAAGCCAAGCAGACAGTGGAACTTGGAGGAAACAGTCAATAACAAAAGAAAATATCATAGGAGGAATCCCTTTAAAATCCTCAGAGGAATAACAGATGACATATCAACTGCATCCAGGAAAGAATAACAGAATGTTATTGAAAGGGCACTGAGAAAACAGGAAAGAGCCCTGGAAAATAAAATTCTGGCATTGGAAATTCAAAAGACAGAAGATGATAAAGATGAGGGCACTGCCAGAATACAAACAAAAAGAATGATATAGAAAACAAAAGAAAAAAGCATAAAATTAGAGCACTAAAGCTAGAGGTCCTACATCCAGATAAAAATAGTCCCACATAAAAACACAAAGACAGATGCTGGGATTGTATCCTAAGAACCCTAAAACACCAATCCCAAAGAACCTATGCACCCCAATGTTCACAGCAGCACAATTTACAATAGCCAAGAGTTGGAAGCAACCTAGGTGCCCGTCAGTAAATGAATGGATCAAAAAACTATGGTACATATACACAATGGAATTTTATGCTGCAGAAAGAAAGAAGGAGCTCCTACCTTTTGCAACAACATGGATGGAACTGGAAAGCATTATGCTGAGTGAAATAAGCCAGGTGTTGAAGGACAAATACCATATGATCTCACCTCTAACAGGAAGCTAAACAACAAAGCAAACAAGCAAGCAAAATATAACCAAAGACACTGAAATAGAGAACAGGCTGACAGTGACCAGAGGGGAGAGGGGAGGGAATTTCAGGGGAAATAAGGGAGGGATTTAGAGGAACCTATATAAAGGATACATGGACAACAACTGAGAAGGGTGGAAATGGGAGGGAGGGGGGAGGATGGGGGGTGGGATGGGATGGGAGTAATAGACAGAAAACTGTACTTGAAAAATAATTAAATAAAAAAATTGGAAAAAAAAAATAAAATCTAAAATGCAAAAAAACCCCAAAAAACACAAAGACAGAATTTGGAGAGGAAAACTAAAAGAAGAGTAAACAAACAAAAAAGGACACACAAATATTTCCTGAACTGAAGGGCAGCGACTGCTATATTGAAGGGCTCCACACCAAGTGATGTGATATGGGATGTTTATACAGCATGATAAATATAAACAATAACAGATCCACACAGGACACATTATTATGAACTATCAGAACCAAGATGGATCATTCCAAATACAGGCTAGATGACCACTTAACAGGGATGTTATTACATTCAATAAATAACTAGATAGGTTATTCTACTATATAGTATGTAAGAATCCCTCCAATATGGAAATTCATTATACATATTTAAGAAACAGGTTTTCCAACCATGTATTTTTATTATTAAAACAAAACAGGCCTGGCTGGAGTAGTTCAGTGGATGAGTGCGAACCTGCGAACCAAACAACCGTGCTTCGATTCCCAGTCAGGGCACATGCCTGGGTTGCAGGCCAGTTCCCAGCAGGGGATGCACGAGAGGCAACCATACATTGATATTTCTCTCCCTTTCTCCTTCCCTTCCCCTCTAAAGATAAATAAACAAAATCTTTAAAAAATAAAATAAAGCAAAACAAATAAATAGACATCTTGAAAAACCCAGTGCACCAAACACCATTAAATGATTTTAAGGTACTAAAAGTCAAGCAATTTCTTACTTACTAGCATTAGCAGCTTCTCTAATTTCTTTCAGTATTTCAGCTTCCATGGCAGGGTTATTGCAGATATCAACCCAAGTTCCTTCCACCCCTTTCTGTTGTGCCAAAAGTGTCAACCTTTTCTGATTAGGAACCACAAAACTAATCACATAGGACTGGTCACTAAAAAAATTAGAAAATGAAACAAAACAAAATTAAAACACTGAGAACAAGTATTCCAAAAATTTCCAATGAAATAGTACATTACAAAGTAATTCCAAATATATATGTTACAGTTTCATTAAGTAAAACAGTCCATAGTACTGACATAAAGACAAATAATATAGACTAGTGAAACCGAATAGAGAGCCCAGAGAAAATCCCTTGTATATATCATCAAATGACCTTCATCAAGGGTGCAACAACCACTCAGTGGGGAAAGGACAGTCTCTTCAACAAATGGTGTTGAGAGGACTAGATATCCACATGAAAAGGAATAAAGTTGGACCTTTACCTTATACCACATATGAAAATTAATCAAAGACCTAAACATGTAAGAGCTAAAAATTAAAAAACGCTCAGAAGAAAACATAGGGGGATAGATTCATGACATTGGATTTGATAATGCTTTCTTGCCTACAACACCAAAGCATATGCAGTAACAACAAAATGAGAATAGATAAATGAGAATACAACAATTTTTTTAAAAACTTTGTGTGTCAACACAGTCAACAGAGAGTGAAAAGTCCATTTACGGCATTGAAGAAAATATTTGTGAATCATGTATCTGAGAAGGGGTTAATATCTAGAATATGTAAAAATGCCTATAACTCAATAACAACAGCAAAATAACCCAATTATAAAGTGGACAAAGACCTGAAATAAAACTCCTAGAATAAAACATAGAGGATAAGGTACTTGATATGGGTGCTGGAAAAAAATTTTTAGATTTGATGTAAAAAGCAAAGGCAAAAACGCAAAAATAAACAAGTGGGTCTACAACTAACTAAAAACCTCTTAGCAAAGGAAACCTTCAACAAAATGAAAAAGCTACCTATAGAATGGGCAAAAATATTTTAAAGTCACGTATCTATCTGAATAGGGGTTCATACCCAAAATATATGAAGAATGCATAAAGCTCAATAGCAGAAACAAAACAGAATATGATCTGATTTTAAAATGGGTGGTTGCTAGGGTGGTGGAGGGGGTTATAAGGGGACTAAAATGGTAATGGAAAAATATAATAAAGATTATATATTTAAATATATGTAAACCTTCTTCCCAAGAAGATATACAAATGACCCATAGGCACATGAAAAATTGCTTAACATGGCTAATCATCAGGGAAAGAAATGCAAATCAAAACCACAATAAGATATTACGACCTCACACCTGTTAGAATAGCTATTATCAAAAAGAGAAGAGATAAATTGAAAAAAAAAACCAAGAGATAATAAATGCTGACTAGGGTGTGGAGAAAAAGGAACCCCTGTAACCTACTGGTGAGAACATAGACTGGTTTAACCAGTATGGGAAATAGTATGGTGGTTCCTCAAAAAATGTAAACAGGGCTACCATATTATCCAGAAATCTGATTCCTCAGTATATATCCAAAGGAAATGAAAACAGGGTATCGAAGAGATATCTGTACCCTCATGTTCATTGCAGCATTAATCACAACAGCCAAAATGTAGAAATAACCTGGGTATCCAACAACAGAAGAATAGATAAAGATGTGATAAACACATACTGGAGTATTTATTCAGCCATGAGAAAGAAGAAAATGGTGCCATTTGCAACAACATGGATATACCATGAGGGCATATGCTAAGTGACACAAACCAGGCAAAGACAAACGTTGCAATGGTAACATTGAAATGTGGAATCTTTTTTAAAAAAACAGTCAAAATCAGAAAAAAATAGTACAAAATATGTTGCCAGGGACTGGGTGTAGAGAAAATAGGGAGAAGTTGGTAAAAGGATACAATCTTTCAACTATAAGATGAATAGGTTTGAGGATCTAATGTAAAACATGAGGACTATAGTTGGTAACATCATATTATATAATTGAAAATAAGGAAAAAATTAATGGACAAAGGACTTGATTAGACACGTCTCCAGAGGTGATATACAAATTGCCAACAAGTACAGAAAACAGTGCTCAACTAATCATTAAGGGAGAGATATCCTCTCACATCCATTATGATGAGTACTGTAAAAAATAGATACAACTGTTGTTGAGGATATGGAGAAATGAGAATCCTTGTATACTGCTGCTGGAAAGGTAAAAATGGTGCTGCTATTATGAAAAAAACACTATGAGAGTACCTCAAAATATGGAAGTGAAACTACCATATGATTCAGCAATCCCACATCTGGGTATATGAGGTCTGTACAGAGAGTATCCACCCATAGAATATGAAAAACAGAAACATTTATTGAAGAAGATACAAGATACAAGAAACATTGTACATAGGACTGTGATGCCTCACCTCAGTCCCCTTCAAAGTAGGCACACTGGGACCTCACACAGTTCTCCCAATTGCTACCAGCTGCCCCACCATATTTTCCTGAATCTCATCGATGGTCTGAAAACTCTTCCCTTTCAAAGGTGACTTTAATTTTGGGAAAAGTCATAAGTACCTGGGTGCCCAATCTGGGGTATAGGGGGGTAAGTCACCTGGGTGGTAAAACTGCACAAAACATGATGCATGAGCAGGTGCATTGTCATGATGCAGGAGCCAATCACCAGTTGCCCACAGCTGTGGACTTCTGAATCATCTGAATAGTGTGATGGAGGAATGTGCAAGCTTAATACAAAATTTGATGCAGATTCATTGCTCTAGTCACTCAGTCATTTTGAATGTGGTGGCCACACAGTACACATTCTTACTCAATGGCGTCTACTACCCCCACTGACTAGTACAGTGAAGTCATCATTGTTCACACATGTGCATTCCAGTCCACTCTCCTTGGCTGCCAGGTTACATAATGTCCTGCAAACCACTGTCATTATATTAACAATGGCTGGACTTTTTTCTGGACAGACCATGTATATCTGAAACAACTGAGTAGGATCTTGAAGAGATATGTGCATATCCATGTTCACAGCAGTATATTCACAACAGTCAAGAGGTGGAAGCAACCCAAGTTGTCCATTGATGGGTGATGGCCAAACAAAATTTCATCCCCATATATACAATGCAATATAATTAAGCCTTAAAAGGAGATGAAATTTTGACACATGCTACAATATAGATGAATCTGAAGACATTACACTAAGTGAAATAGGCCAGTCACAAAAAGACAAATACTGTATGATTCTATTTATATGTGGTATCTAGAAGAGTCCAATTCACAGAAACAGAAAGAATGGCCAGGAGCTGTGTGGAAAGGAAAATGAAGATTGTTTAATAGATACAGAGTTTTAGTTTTTGAAGATGAAAAGTTCTGTAGATAAGGTGCAGAATAGTGTAAATATACTTAACATTACACTGTACACTGAACTGTACACTTAGTAATGGTTAAGATGCTAAATTTTGCCTTGTGTGTTTTAGAATTAATTTTTAAAAATACACATCAATGGTACGTTTATTAATTTTTATTTTCACTTATTTTTAGAGAGAGAGAGAGAAAAGGAAAGGTAGGGGAGAGAGAGAAAGACACTGATTTTGTTGTTCCACTTGGTTATGCATTCATTGGTTGATTCTTTTATGTGCTCTGACTAGGGATTGAATCCACAACTTTGGCATAAAGGGACAACGTTCTAAACAAGGGCCTAGAATTAAATTTTAAAGGAAGTAATCAAGCCCATAAAAATAAACTATACTACTAAACTATAAAGAAAGTGGTTTAATCTGTCAGGTTTTTTTAAATTTAGAAACTTTGTACTAGCTGTGTACATTCTTGGAAAAATTACATGCTAAGTCTCAGTTGTTATGAAAATTAAAGAAAATAAGTTTTGTGGCATAGCTATGTTTTTAACAAGACATAGTAGGAGGTCTAATAACAAAATGTCTGGATTATCTCAAATAATCTTCAAGCTGTTGAATCCAAAAACTTTCCGAAATGTATAGCATTTCACAACTCTGATGAAAATTTGATGTTTCCCTTATGATTATACATAATCAAAATTTTTCCCAATTATCCTTTTACTTCAAGTATATGAAAAACATATGTAACTTTTAAAAGTACCTTTTGGCAAAAGCACAGATGTTGTCAATAAGTGGACAGTTCTTCAATGCAGCTTCTACTTTCCCAAGAGACACATATTCCCCTGCTTGTAACTTCACCAGATCTTTCTTACGATCTGTAAGTCATGAAGAATGATGCTGTTATCAATTGTATCAGAGGTAATGATGCCTACCTTATACAAACATGTAGTACAATGTCTGACATAGAGAACATGGTCAATGAGTGGTAACTCCCCACTTTCCATATGTGACATTATCTTATTAAAATAACAGTGCTCTAAAAATGCGAAGGCACAGGATGGCATGGCATAAATATCATGAGGTTGCTTGCTTTATGACCTTTGTGTGAATGTTGGCTTGCCTATCCGTAGCCTGGGAACCCACTCTACATGCCAACAGAAAAATTTTCAATTCCAATGCAATTAAGGGTCAACAAAGAGGGTGGAGTTGTTGGTTCTACATTAAACCATGTTTTCTGGAACTTTCCCCAGAAATCTTTAACTATATTCAGGTCAGGTATGGTTTCAGAGACAGACTTAAATGGATCACTAGAAATATGACTGAGGAAATTTTATGGCTTTAAAGGACCTCACAAAGACCCTACACAGTGGTTCTTATCAGCTGGTCACCTTTTTATTTTAACTTTTGCCTGATTAAAGTGAATAGCATAAGAGCCATTTAGAGTACCTTTTTGAAATTACAAGTCTATTTCAGTAGGCTCAAAAAGGACAGTGCCAAATCAAATGATATTCTCAAAAGAAGAGAGTAATGTTGAAGATTGATATTTTAATTTTCTAAGGTTTCAGAGCTAGTTAGAGCCATATAAATGGCCACTAGGGAAAATATGTCCACACTACCTCTTAGGTGGGGAGGTAGAGGGTGAGGAAGGACTATAATAGGGAATGTTATAGTAAATGGTTATACAGAATCATATGCAGTTGACCAAAAAAAACCCAAACAAACCGTCCTCTGAGCCATTTTTGTTTTCTTATTACCCATCTGCTATTTCTCTGCTCATCCTCCCCATGCTTAATGCTGATGCTGCTACCACTTACCTAGATGCGAGCAGTGTCCTGCTCTAAACATTTTCCATGTATCAACTCATTTAATGGTAACAAAAGTCATACCAGGTCAGTGTCCGTGTGCTTATTTTACAGATGAAGAAGCACAGACATAAATTAAATAACTTGCCCAAAGTTTAAACTAATGGAACCAACAACACTAGTAATGACTTAACCAATATTACCTTTCATATATGTTGAACTTGCAAAAAGTAAAGAAAACCTCAAAAAAGAAAATGTACTGACCGATAATCTGTAAACATCCATCAGGATGGAATTCTCCAATGTCACCAGTGCAAAACCACCTTTGGCCATTTTCATCCACAGAATAATCCTCTGCTGTTTTCTCTTCATTTTTAAAATACCCCATAGAGATATTCTGTCCACCGATTACAATTTCACCTCTGGGGTTTGGCTTATCGTGAATTGTATAACCGCCTGGAAGTCATTAAAGCAAATTAGTTAAACAGATTAAATGAAATGGTAGTCACACTGATGCTTAAAGCTCCTCTGCAAATACTTTCCTGCTGGCCAAATTGAACATCACTTTATAGGAGAACATTAGTTTGTATTTACTCAGATTTACGTAATGATAATGGGTGACTGTGATTTGAAGAGTACCAGGCTCAATGATAATCACCAAACACTACATACCCTAAACCTTCCCTTGACCATACAATTTCACACTTAGAGTATCATTAAAGGTTCAGGTTCATAGAGCTCAGTTAAGATAAATAGTTCCCAAGAAGGGTAACAATGGAAGCTATTATAAGTAAATTAATAATAGGTTGATAGCAATGTGTTTCAGATTTTTTCTAAGTAGGTTTTAATCAAAGGGAACACGGAATAAGTGCCTACCAAAGGCAACACCATTAAATAAGAAAGGGAGGCTATGAAAAACAGGAAGAAAATTTTATTTTCTTCATTTTGCCTATACCCAGTCATGACTTTAAAATTAAAACATCAAATTAACAAATAATAACTATTGAAACATTTATTTTATAAAGATTTTATTTATTTATTTTTAGGGAGAAGGGAAGGGAGGAAGAAAGAGAGGGAGAGAAACATCGATTGGCTACCTCTCACATGCCCCCCAACAGAGGACCTGGCTCACAACCCAGGCACGTGCCCTGACCAGGAATCAAACCAGTGACCTTTTGTTTCACAGGCCAGTGCTCAATCCACTGAGCCATACCAGCCGGGGCAACTTAAAATATTTAATCACTATTCATTATGTGTTCATTACTGAATAAAGCTTACTTTAAGAAAGATATATAAAACTCTGAATTTATAAACCTACACACTAATCAGATTTTACATCATAAAAAGGATTATAAGCAGTATTCCCTTCAGCTGTGAGATGCTCTTTAAATTGAAAACTGCCCTGACTGGTGTGACTAAGTGAGGGCCAGCTTGCAAACCAAAGGCTTGCAAGTTTGATTCTCAGTCAGGACGCATGCGTGGGTTGTGGGCCATGTCCCCATCTGTGGGAAAGCAAGAGGCAACCACACATCAATGTTTCTCTCCCTCTTTTTCTCCCCCCCCTTCCCCTCTCTCTAAAAATAAATGAATAAAATATTTTAAAAATTTCAACTATACACACAGCTGGACAGTTGAGTCTCAAGTATGATAATGCTTGCTGGGGCCAAGATCTACAAAGCTGTGTGTGAGTGTGAGTGTGTGTGTGTGTGATTAGTCACACAACCCCCTGAAAATGATAACACATCCTTCCCCCTAATCCTTCCCCCTAACCCAGGACTGTCACACTAATAATATTTCCCCTTTGCCATCAAGTATTCCCAAAATCAGAATCATTATGCCTAGCTTTGAGAGATTTTCTTTTCCTCTTGGCAACCTATAGATGCTACTGCGGAAAGAGACTACAACAGGGAACAAGCAATAACAGACAACCTAACACTTGAAAGAAATAGAAGTCATGAGGCTTACAGTGGTTTTCAGCATAACTATAATCACTAGCACTTGTCATAAAATTCTTACCTTCCTGCCAGTCTTTTAGCTTAATTTCACAGCAAATGAGAGGGGCTCCAACTCTGCCAGTAGTATAGTCAGTAACTATGAGGGGAAAAAGAAACAATGACATTAGGATACCACATTCCAGACTTGTGAGAAAGTGATAACAGGAATATTGGAGCTAGAACCAGATTCTGAAAGATGACAAAAGGAGAAAACATATTGACAGGAGTACCAAGTGTGATCATCTTTCCATATGTCAACTTCATTTCAACAGTGCAATCGACTCCAATGTTGTTACATTATTTTCCTGTCTCATGGCTATATTTCAGATAAATAAGTACAAAAAGCTGTTAAAGAAGGACAGCTGGCTCCACCACTATCTATATGGATTCTGATAAGACAGATCTTATTAGAATACCCTGTCTACCACTCGCTGACGGGCTTCGTAACTTAGGGCAAGTCATTTGACCTCCCTAAGCGCCATTTCCTCATCTATTAAGTTGGGATAGTAACAGAGCCTATTTCATATATAAATATGCTGCGAAAATTAAATGAGATGATATGTGGGCAGTGCTTAACACTTCTTGGCAAAAATAACTAGTTCAATAAATGTTAGCTGCTGTCATCAAAGATGTTGATATGATCCTTTTGTAACTTGTGATTATTACTAGCAGTATCAAGTATTTATTGACAGCATATTAAATATGTAGCATTATATTAATATTGTGAGGACAATGTAAGGATGAGAAGATCCTACCCTCAATGAGCTTACAAACAAATTACCTGAGAAGAAATACATATGAAACAATTTAGAGCACATTTAAATACTAAAGTGCATGGTGCTAATAGTGATTACAATAGTATCTTAGAGACTAGAAAGATCTATGAAAAATAAAATAGTTGGGAAAGACTTAATTGAAGAGTTGCACATTAGAAGATGGCTGTGACTGGTTAAGAAAAAGGGCATTCCAAGAAAAGAAAGCAGAAAATACAGAGAGGTGGGAACAAGAATGCCTATAGGAGAAATGGTGAGAAGACTATCTTCTTTGGAGAAAAAGCCAAGCATGTATGCACATGGGAAAAAATGGAAAACAATAATGGCTAGGTACAATGGTGTCAGACTAAAGATATATTGAAAGCTAGGCTCACCAGGTGTGAAGCAGTGCTTGAGGTGGATGTGTCTGACACATCCAGGAAGTATGCAGGAATACCAGAATTTATATATTAGAGGCAGATACGGATGTTGAAAGGCAGCTATTGAAAGGCTGTTACCTCAGAACACTATGAAGTAATAACAGGTTGGATGCCAAAGGTGGCATGTAGGGAAGGGCACGATCCAATAGCAAAATGGAAAGAGCTGATAAAATTTACAGATACTAAAAATAATCAGAGGACTTCAAAGCTAATACCCTGAAAGGCTTGAAGGATGGTAAAATCGCTGTCACAAACAATTTGGTAATGTAGAGATGGTTTAGGATACTGGCATTTGGATACTGTGTCCAATTTTGGACACAATACATTTAAAGTGAAAGTGGAATCATCCACAAAAGGTACTACACCCATTGTTTCACAACCTGGAGTGATTTTGCCCCTTAGAACATATTTGGCAATGTTTGGACGTACTTCACTGACCCAACCTGGGGCAGTAGGTTACTACTATTATCTATCCACTAAATATCCTGCAATTCACAGGAAACCCCCAGCAAGAAAGAATTATCTGATTCAAAATTTCAATAGTGCATAAATTGAGAAACCTGCTATAGGCTGTTGAAATAAGGGAAGAGAAAACAAACAAGTCAGGGCAGGAGCATAGATTTGAGTAGGAGCAAAAAAAGCGATACTTTATTTCAAGAGTGCAGTTCTCCAAATAAGAGATCATTTAGAGATAAAAGGTTATAGGAGTGGGTGACAGAATTTTGAGGACTGACAATGGGGTATACATATGGGAGCAGAGAAAAGTAGGTTTACAGTTGCTCATATGAAAAATAATACAATAATTAATAAATAACAATACAAGAATATACTGTTTCATGTACTCATAACTGTAAACCTGTGGGGGCCCGCCAGGCCGCAGGGGATCAAGGACAGAGTTCTCCACTGTGAAAATGGTGGATGAACTTGGTTTCTGGTCCCTGGAGCCGGCGGGTACCTTGGCATTTTCCTAACCTTCCCGTTCCCAGCCTTGAAGGATATAACAAGATTATGGCATATGTGTCATGTTCCAAGACGGTTATGAGAACTTCTTGCCCTTTTGATAGCTTAAGGGAGTGCACGAACTCTGAGAAACAACATTGTTTCTAGTTCCTTGCAGTCTTGCTTCAGGTGTTAGCAGTTTGTATTTAAGACAGCTGTTCCTTGAATAAAGTTGCCATTTGCCAGCAGAGCATTTGGTCCTCTCCATTCTTTCAGTCCCTCGCCTCACCTCGCGACCACCCTTGCTGCGGCGGGCCGCGGCATAAACCTACTTTGCCCACCTCTGTATTTACAAAGCTTAAAAATAAAGGTTCATATGATACTGAACTAAGAGTTTCTAAAACTAAAACTATGTAAGTTTGCATTGAATCCTGATGTTACTTAAGAGGTATAATGTGGCCCTGGCTGGTGTGACTCAATAGATTAGGCTCTAGCCTGCAAACAAAAGGGTCACCAGTTCCATTCCCAGTCATGCCACATGCCTAGGTTGTGGGCCAGTAGGGGGTACGCCAGAGGCAACCACACATTGATGTTTCTATCTCTTTCTCCCTTCTCCTCTCTCTAAAAATAAAATAAATAAATAAAATCTTAAAAAAAAAACAGACGTATAATATGACCATGGTTCTCTAAGGAATCATAAAGCAAATAGGCTTTATGAGTAGTAACTGATGTGCTTACCTTCAGTAACTGTCCCAGCACCACACGATTCTGTCAATCCATAACCCTGACCAACTGGACAACAGAAGCAGACATTCATGAATCGATGTGTCTGAGGTGATAATGGTGCTCCACCAGAAAGCATCATGCGAACATTCCCTCCTAGCAAAGCCTTCACTTTTTTAAATAGTATCCTTAACAAAAGGAGGGATAAATTATTACAGCACATGCACTGTATTATTCCTGAAAACACACTAACTTATAAGCTTTGGGAAACATTTCTCAACTTTGGTTGAGACATCTAAATTTCAAAATCATGGTTACAATGAGAGGTTAACAGAACAAGAAGTAGTTAACACTTTGAAAAAAATGCCACATACTCTTAAAAGTACAACAAAAAGTGCACTGGCAGGAAATTGCTTTGATATGCAGTAAATAAAAGAAAATAATGATGTCAAAGAAAAACTATTTTCAAGTTATCTTTGGTACATTCAGTCATCTATCTTATCCCCCTTCCAGTGAAAAACACCTCCCCATCTCCAAGCCACAGCACTACATTTAAAATAACTTATATTCATATACTCACTACGCTATTTTATGAAAACAACAAATCAGAAACACCTACATGCAGAATAAATCTTGAAAATCACTCTAAAAGTTACACTTAGCGTTACACTTAAAGTTACACTCTAAAACGTCACACTTAACTTCAAATGTTTTGATTTAAAATTCTATTCTAGTTTTTCTTCATGAGACCAAATTTTATAATTAAATTTTAAATATTTATACTCAATTATTAAAGTTTACTAAATTGCCAAGATCAGATTTCGGGGTCCTCTGCTTGCTGTATCAGCACTGAGACTTAAAATTAAATAAAAGAAAATGTCAACCTTAAGATCATGGTGGTAATGCTCAAATTAAGTTGCCATTTGCTTCCTTATATTCCAGATGTAAAAACACAAAAAGATCTAAAGACTCAAAATATAGTCTATAAAATATACTTACAGATTGCAAAGCGGTGCATCATATCCCTTTTTGATCTGTTCCAATTTGTAATCATACCCTATCTTGAACAGAGTTTTCTGAATATAATTCATTTCTTGGACTTTGCTCATAACATTCTTATAAATTCGATCCATAATTTCCTATAAGGGAAGCAAAATATCCAATAATCAGAACAAAAACTACACCAATACTGAGACAGTCTTTAGTTGAAGATACCTTATTTACCAAATCTTATGTAAATGCCTTTAGTATAACAAATATATTTACTTCATTATATAATTAATTTCCCGGACTGTCTACTACTTCAAAAAGACTAAGGGTATCTTCAATTCTATACACTAAATTTACCTGAAATTTTTAAGAATGACTCTAATCTTGATGTTTTTCTCTTTATTACTACTAGCTAGCAACGCTTACAGCATGGCAGGGAGCTTACTGTTTCTTAAAATTCTTATGTCCCTATAATTTAGGCATTTCTATTCCACTTTAAAAGAAGTTCTGGTAACAAAAAAGAAACAGGTCTCTTGGTCACAGCTCCTTGGAAAATTAGAAGTAGGACTAGGTTTGTCACATATTGACTACCATGCTACGACATACAAAATAAAAAAAAAAACAACCCACACTATCACCAAATGTTTTCTTGAAATTACTTTGTGCAGATTAACAGAACTATCATATAAAGCATACCTATTTGTGAATACCTAGTTTTAAATACTGAAAGTAGCAATTAGTGTAAATTCAGTTGTGCTACAATGAATAACTTTATGAATGGCTCTTAATAGAAGGAGGGACAAAAAACTGCTGTTCACAAATGCAGACAGCAGAACCATCCCTTGGCATTATGCTAAGTGAAATAAGTCAAAGGAGATAGACAAATACTGCACGATCTCACTTATATGTGGGATCTAAAAAGGCCAAAGTTATAGCAGCAGAGAATATATTGGTAATTGCCAGGAGCTGGGGGTTGGGGAAACTGGGAAGATGCTGGTCAAAGGGCACAAACCTCCAGTTAGAAGATGAATAACTTCTGGGGGGGTAATGTACAGCATGCTGACTATAGTTAAGAAGACTGTATTATATACTTGACAGTTGCTGACAATAAATCTTAAAATGTTTTCACCATACATACAAAATACACACACACACACACAAATGGTTAACTATGTGAGGTGATCAACCTGTTAACTAATCTTATTGTGGTATTTACTTCACTATATACATATATCAAATCATCATGTTGTGCCTATTAAAATCACACAATGTTATATGATGATTATATCTTAATGAAGCTAGAGGCTACCGTGGCATTCAAGCATGGTACAACGTTGTTTTCTCCTCTTCCACAAAAGGAATAACTATTATATAATTTAAATATTTGTGTAGATCTGTGGCTGAGAAATCCCAGAAGTTCCCTAAAATGGTTTTAACATCCTATAATTATTCCTCTTAAAAAAGTATATGGGAGGACCCTGGCTGGCGTAGCTCAGTGGATTGAGCACAGGCCTGCGAACCAGAGGATCGCGGTTCAATTCCCAGTCAGGGCACATGCCTGGGTTGCAAGCCAGTTCCCTGCAGGCCAACTCCCAGCAGGGGACGCACGAAAGGCAACCATACACTGATGTTTCTTTCCCTCCCTCCTTCCCCTCTAAAGATAAATATATAAATAAAATCTTTAAAATAATAATAATAAGGAACAAATGATTCCTTAATTTAAAAAAAAAAGTATATGGGATGTAGAGGTCAAAAAAAAAAACACGTGGGAGGAGAGAGATGTGTGAAAACAGCTTCCATGGCTCCTTTCAACACCAACCACAGGCACAGAAAGACACCATGAGTAAGGAACACATGTAGCTGCAACAAATTGGTGGGATTTATTGTTAGCACAGTAAGTCACCAATTTACCTTAACCCAATTACATAATTCTCAATTGAGTTACCGCTTATAAGAAGTTGTATTTATTCTGAATTCTCAGAATGTGAATATTACAATACTTAAAAGATCATTCATTATGACTCAGGAAAAGAACAAACCCAGAAAACAAAACCTACTAATAAAAATACTGTAAAAGACTATTTATGAAGAAGTGTACAGAGCTAGGAGAAACAACATGTTTGCTGAAGCATCAATGGACTAGCAACATGGGAGGTCATTTGCTATCCCTAGGCTTCAAGAAGTACAAGGACAGAAGTATTCCTGAAACGTGAAGGAGCATTGTAGCCATGGGAAAGACCTGGTTATAGCCAATGGGAAAGAGGCTGCAACCAATGTATGCCTTACAATTGGCCAAAATTGCAGCTGAGCAGAGAAAAAACAAAGACAGTAAGTATGCAGATCTCTCTCTCACTCCTCCTCTCCTCTGATCACCCATGAGTGCCAACAATGGGCTGAACTCAACCAGAAAGCAGAAGGCAGGCAAGCCCTGATAATTCATTCACAAAAGTTAGCCTCCCGAGACACAAAGTAAAGAAGAATGGACAATGGGCAACTGGAAAATACACAGAATATCAGCTAACTCTTGTTTCTCCTTCAAGCCTCAATTCAGACATTACTTCCTAAATTTCTCAGCTGTTCCTACTCCCTAACTATGCTGTGTGATACAGTTTACTAGGGACTCCTGTTCTTTGGATAATGAAGCTCACATAGCATTTCTCAAAACAAAAAAACAAAAACAATCCTAAAAGGACAGTCTTAGTGGTTAAGAAGACTCTGGAATCAGACTGGTGGAGTTCAGACTTTAACTCTACAACCTACTGTCTGTATCAAGAAAGTATTTTTCTTTATAAAATTTGGGTAACAAGACCACCTAGCAAAGTCTTGGGGGAAAGTGAGATGAGCTACCTAAATAAAGCACTTAGCACAAAACACAGAAGTACTACCCTTCCTATTATCAGCAACATTTTAATTTGTAAGCTTGCTGAATTCTATAGCACCTCTAAACAAAAAGGGAAATGCCACTCTGACTTATTTTAATTCTTTCATTATTTAGTAATTTTGTACTTAGAAGGTAAAAAAAAGAACCAAAGTATCTTTCATCTCTAATTCTCAGAAAAACTTACATCGAACACTTCATTATCTAATCTCAGACTTTTCATGTGCAAAAACAATTCTGTGAAAGATATTGGGATAAGATTTAAAGTCTGATCTTAATACAACAATACTGATACCCAGCCCCACTGCAGTTTCCAAAGCCTAAAAAAAAGCAGGAGAGTTTGTTTGAGTACACGAGTCTGAAACACTGCATTAAATATTTTATAATCCATCATTATAAGGCTATAAAATGTAACATCTTATTTTTATAAAAGGTGGTATTTCACAAAAAGATTTTGAGTAAGATGAATAAACTTTTTTCTTTGTGAGGTCTCAAATGATAGCTTTCTTAGTCACCGTAAGGGTCCAGAGGATTGGGTTCTAGACTTACTTTTGTCACTAACCAGCTCTGTAGCCTTGGATATGCTACCTCAGTTCTCCACCATGGCCTAGGTTTCCCCATATTTTAAATTAAGTGACTATACAAAATGGTATTTACAGTATATTCTACCTTTAAAGTATTATGATCAATCTTCACTCTGGGTAATTTGTACTTAGCCATTTTCATCACCTAATTTTCAAGTACCAGCAAACACTAGCAGCTACACATTACAGAAGTTTGCCACTGCATCTTTCCCAATACTTACCTGAGATTTTAAGTAAGACATTTGCCATAATATGCACAAGAAAGTTTTTACACACACACACACACACACACGTGCCTAATATTACTTTTTAAAAAGCCCAAGTGCAAGCAATAAATGCCACTTATACTCTGCACTTACTGGAACAGCTGCCATGAGGGTAGGCTTCAGCACAGTACAGTCTCCTTTACTTCCTTTTTTAATTTTGCTGGACTACATTAAAGACAAAGCAAATAGGATTAGGGTAACTAACCTTAGCAAAAAAAAAATGTTATAACTCAAGTGTTAACAATAACAAAGGCAGAAATTTACACATGGAATTTGATCTTCTACTGCTCAGTGAATTGTTGGTTAGAACTATCATAATCTCTAAGTCTATCGCCTTAGACCACTCGGCCACCCTGACACCCTTATAAACTACAAGTCTGAAGTATAAGTGCCTTAGTGCTTTATTTCTTCTAGCACATTTCAGCCTTCCTTAGAGGATAAACTAAGATGCAGAAGAAAAGATAAAGGGACATTTTGGTAAGTCAAGCATTCTTACTAATAACATTACCATCAAACATAGCACTATCCATTTTCAACAAAACAAAACCCCTCAACTAAGGTAGATCAAACACTAAAACAAAGGTTGAAGATAATTTTAACTTTCTTTAACTAGCTAAAAGGCAAAACCAGCAACTCAAACTCACGACTATGATCATCAAGTAACATATAAAACTAATTTGATAACATTTTGGTTGAGAGAATACTGAAGACACTGCCAGTGACCATGTAGTGATATGCACATACATTTGTAAATGCGTGTATGTTTTTCTTTTCAATTCTTTTTTCTTTCTTATACACATAAATACGATCTGGGATTTCAGATGTCAGAGCAGTAGATAGAAAAGCTGACAGTCACCCACTGAAAGAGGTAGATAAAAATAAGAATCTTCTATAATGCAGTGAGTCTGGAAGTTTAGCTGTATCACATATTAGTCATGGCCAACACAGGCAAGAAGAAAACCAGCTCTTAAGATGCAATGGGATCCTCTGGTTATGACCAGCTCTGCCACACAGAAGGTTCTGCTGATAGAACTCAATAGTTTTTATACTACTTTTCTTTATGAGATAAATAGAAGAAATAAAATAACTTGTTGTGTCTCACAAGAAGTGTGCAGATGTGTGCACATTCCTGAGTGGAAACCTACACCTGCATATGCACACCACACACAGAGAGCTACTCCATAGAAAGAGAGATGGGCTCTTGTGTCCTTCAAGTCCCAGCTGATCTCCATTTGTCGCTGATAGAGAGAGTTTCTGCTATAGAGAACCGTTCCAGGATAGTAGTAGCCACAAGCAGTCATTCCTGGCTTTATTATTCTTAGTAATATTTTAGTTCTTGTCTTTATTATGATCCCAGTAACCCTAGTTTTGACATCACTATCATCTGCAGGGTTCTGAGGTGGTCCCTCTGGTCTCTGACCTTTTTCTGATTTCCTATGTAAGGGAGGCTCTTGGGTTTTATATTCCTGGTCAGATCAAGACTCTTTAGAACAAAGTTTAGCGAAAAGGTAGGTGTGAATGCTCTTGACAGTTCTCTAATAGGCTTTTAATGTACTACTTGGCCTGAGAGATAGCAAGAATGAAGTGAGACCAGCAACAGACCCCCACTGGCCCCCTTCCCCACACTGAGGCTATTCTTTTCAGAAAGGCAGCGAAAGCAAGGGCTTTCTGCACTCCCCTGCTCAGGGGGAAATCATACTCAAAGCTTAAAGAAATGATTTTTACATTTTGAAAACATCCCCAGATGTAAGAAAGACTCACAATGCATCCAATGTAATCATCACAGATTGTTACATTTTTTTAAAAATGTAAGCCCCAGTCTCATTAATAGATCTATTATGACTTCACTCAATCAAGTCCTGTTTATTAGTTTACTTCATAGTTTAATTTACTTATTTCATTCATTACTATTCTAGTAGACTGTAAGTGTGAATTTTTAGCTTAGTGGTTTAGTGAAATACAGCAAGTTTTCCATCTTACAAAGAAGTTGTGGTTCTTAAAGTACAAAGTAGGCAATTATTTGGAACATATAACATTTTCTCATGGTAAAGCCACTGAAAAGATGGTTGGATTATCCTTAGGGGCAGGGTAGTAGTAATGACCATGAAGGGACACAAAGGACATTCTGGGATCTAGAAATGTTCTTTCTTCCTCCCAGGATCTGGATGGTGATCATCAAAGAAGCCTATATATGTATGTGCATATTAAATGTAATCTATTAGTACCCTTTTAGCACCTTAAGTTTATATCCAAAATCAAGCCCCCCAAACAGAAAAAGATGGTTGCAATCTCAAATATCAAAAACACTGATTTAACTTTTTGTCTTAATATTATACAACCTACCTAACCTCTACCTAACTAAAATGGTATTTGTAACAAAAAAAAATAAAGTTGAAAGTATTACAACTTCTAACTGTGAACTACAAGGGCACATCTTCTCATCAATGCATGCTCCATTAAGACTGCCAAATAAAAGGCAGCACTGCCTAGGGTTCTGAAATATGACAGCCGGGCCTCCAGTGATGAGAGTGGCAGAAGCCACACAGAGAATCAAGTCATTCCTACCTATACTCAGTTTACCTTTCAGCATTTGCAATGCCACAGCTCCCTTCAATGCTCTGTTTTCCACCAATGTCTGGTTGAAACTTTTTCAAATAGGCTTAAAATACACGAATCATCCCTACCCATTATTGGATTTCCTGCTATGGACAACAGGGAGGAGGGAGGAGGGAGGAGCCAGACTCGGTAGAAATCTGGAAAAAAAACTGGAAAACTGAATTTTTCTAATTTAATTTTAATTACTCTGTATTTCAATATGTAGCTAGCGACTACTATATTGGACAGCACTACTCTACAGAAAACTCAGAGCAAAACTGGGCCAAAACCATACCACCACCTCTCCCCGAAATCCCACTAAATATTCATGGGTAATACGTCAAGAAAGGCTCAGTGTATTTATATTCTCTATCCTAGCTCTCTGAAACACAAACCTAATAGAGAAAGATAAGATAGAAAGAATGATTAGTTTCAAAATAATTTAAAAATATGTAGAAAAGCAACATAAAAACAATTTTATTTAAAATAGCTACAGTTTATGAGGATTTCTTTCAAAGTTATGAAAAAAGTTTTAGCTGAATTAAAATATCTCATGTTTGAGTAATATATTCTCAGCCAGACAATGGCACTTGATAATGATCAGGCCAATATACTGAAAAGCTTTGTCACCTGGTCAGAGAGTGTAAGTGGAGAAGAATATCCAATCCTACAGCCATAGGTAAAGCAAGATATTTCTGCTGTCAATTCTAGGACATGCGCCAAAGGCAGGTAGCCAATATATGTGTCCTTTGGTCTAAAACAAAATAAGAGAAACATTTTAGCCAATCTTAAAAAGGCATTATAAATTATAAATCTCGATAACCTTATCATTTTAAGATAGATTGAGTAGAGAATGACAACATGAGCTCTGATTTCTTTTTTTTTAAAAAAAAAGGTCAAATAATTCACTTACCCGAGGCCAGGAATTCTCTCACACTGGCCTGCCATTCCAGCTATCAAATTGCTATGATGCATCATCACTCCCTTAGGTCGACCAGTAGAGCCACTGGTGTACATGACGATAGCCATGTCCGAAGGAGCTGGTCTATTTGGAGGAACGCTTGCTAAGTGAATGAAAAAGAACCAAATTAATGATTTGAACATACAAAAATACCTGTGATATTATCACCACCATCAGGGTAATAGACATACCCATCACCTCCCTGAGTTTCCTTGGGTTGTTGTTGTTGTTGTTAACTTGATCTTTAAGGTGACTCCAACTTTAAAATTCTAACATGCTAAGTTTTAAATAGTGCATGGAATCTCAACTTCAACATAGTATCATGCTAACCTAGTAACCTCCTTTTCATCCCAGAATATACCAAAATGTCCAAGAAGACAAAGATATACTATCAGAATTCAATGAATGTTTAACAAGATTCTTGGATTTTAAAAAATTAGTTTATACTCTGTATGATACTATAATAGTAGATACATGTCATCATACTTTTGTCCAAATCCATAGAATACACACCACTAGGAGTGATACCCACTGTAAACTATGGACTTTGGGTCATTCTGATGTGTCAGTGTAGGCTCATTAATTGTAATGAATGTATCTTCTTCTGGGAAAAGCTGATAGTGGGAGAGGCAGTGTGTATGTAAGGGTAGGGTGTATATGTGAACACCCTCTACTTTCCTGTCAATTCTGCTATGAATCTCTGTTCTACAAAACAAACTATTTTTAACAGTTAAAGAAAATGAGTTACGTTTCATGTACCAATTAAAATAAAAAATTTAAACAGTGTGATTTTACCACTGAAATAACCAAAGATAAAGTTACACTTAAATTGGCTAATGCTAATGCTCCTTAAAGATATCTATTGTTAAGAGTTCATAAATCAAAAAAATTGGAATTGGATCTTTCATTTGATGACTAATGGATGTAGCAGCAGTGCATACAGGGTGGGGCCAAAGTAGGCTTACAGTGGTCAGTACAGAAAATCCAAAAATCAATAAATAATACAAAAATAAACCGTGTGTTCCACATGCTCACAACTGTACACCTAATTTTGCCACACACCATATGCTAAGCTCTTCTCAATCTAAGCACACAATGTGACACCTCACTTCCTGTCATCATAACAACTATCTACTCAGATAAAGTATTATAAAACATGTGTCTTATCTAGTGTAGAGGTGAGTGGAACTAGGTGGGATATGTGGTCTACCATGTTATTGTTACGAGGACTCAATACTCCCATAGTTTTTTGCCAACAGCTTTTGAAGAATCAGTCAAGTGTCCCCCACCTCGCAGAATCAACGTAATGTTGAGAAACAATTCTCCATGTGTCTCTTGAGTTTCCACACAGCTTGTGAGTAGAGGCACTGACTTTATTCTGAACTATCTTTTCAAGAAAGCTTGGACAGTGAACAGCCTAGGAAGACAGAGAGAGTGTCTCCATCCAAAGCAAAGAGCTGGCTTGCTTACTGTCCAGGACAATAGAGATAATGTCTCCCTCCAGGGCACAGGACAAGCAACTGTTTACTGCCCATTGTAAAATTTGGGTTGCCTAAGTTAGGGCGTCTCTCCTATAACATAACCCACTACATGCGCAGGTATTACCTAACCCTTTTCGCATTGCCCTGTGGAAACTGGGGTGCAAGAAAACACCATAAATGCTGATACTCTAGGTACTGCTATTTGCTGTGATTCAAAAAACTATCCCTCATCTCTGATGCAACTCTTGTGTCTCCAAGAAGCTGTGGCAAGCTCATTTGTTTGCTTGCAAAGTTTGGTAAAATGTCAGCCCCTATGTCATGCTCCCCAAGTAGTAGTAGAGTGTTATACTCGATACCTGTTATTACAAACCTGTGTTCTGTTTCTAATGGTGAAACATAATATTCATAAGCTAAAAAGAGATTCAACCAACATTTTGTCTGCCAAAATGAATCCTTTTCTCATCTAGTAGAGTATCATGACCTTTACATTAAACATGACAGAAAAACTACTTAAATAGAGTGTTTAATTCCCTCAACCCCGTTCTGATGACCAACTAATATTTTGCTACAAGGCAGATTCACTTATTCCAAATGAAATACCAACTACCACCTCAATGGTAGAATAAATCCAAACATGGAGCTTCTGGGCAAGATGGTGACATAAGTAATCATGGTACTCACCTACTTCCACAACCACATAAATATTACAACTAAACTACAAAACAACCATCATTCATAACTGCCTGAAATCTGGCTGAATGGAAGTCCTACAACTAAGGGATTAAAGAAGCCACATTGAGACTGGTAGGAGGGGCAGAGATGTAGAACAGGCTAGTCCCATACTAACATGTGGCAGATAAAGAATTGGGAGATATATATCAGCTGCAGAGGTCAACCCCAAAGAGCAAGGGTTCCTAGCCCTATACCAGGCCCCCAAGCTCAGGCTTCAAGGGACATAAAAAGAAATCCCCATAACTTCTGTCAGTAAAAACCAGCAGGGATTATGGCTGACTGAGCTGTACAGCTTCTGGAGCCCCAGGTGTTCCTCTGAAAGGGCCCACACATGAACTTACTTGCTGATGGACTCACTGCCTCTGAGCTCCAGCACAGGGGCAGAAGCTTAAAAGGCAACATAGACAGGTATGGAGGAACTGAAGTGTCTGGCATCAGGGCAAGAACTGATGCAGCAGGTCTCTCCAAAACAGAAATGCTGACAGAGGTCATTTTTCCTTTTCTGAGCTCTCCCCTCAGAGCCACAGAACCAGCCGATGGGCACTGTATCTCAGTCTTCGTCAACCTAGCTCACACTGTGTGCCCCACTGTGGTGATTCCCTGAGGCCACGTTTCACTGAACTTTTGGGCCCACCCGAGCAGTGTCCAGTGACTTTTCTATATGAATGACCTATCTTGACTCATGCTTCAGGTTTTCCTAAAATCTCTTGAAGAAGAATCTAGCCTCAGTGTGCCTTATACATCTTGCTAAGTGGTTCCAGCCCTGGCACTAGCAGCAGCCAGCCTTGGTTCACAGCTAGGCCTTGCCTGGGCACCTCTATGCCCAGCATAAGTAGCAGCCACCTTCATATCACTTTGTAGCTCATGATGGGTGGCCCCAGGCAGAACACAGGGGGCAGCTGACCTTGGCCTGCACCTCCCAGGAGGCCCAAGAGCCACTGCATTCAGTGGACAGGTTCAGACCATGTCAAAGCATCACCACCCAACCACCTCCACAAGTGATACACACAAGAGGTGGAATCAACAAGCACCAGAACCCAAATAAACTGAGTCCTGCTCTGTGGGGTGGGTCCCCTGTACAGCTGAGTCTCTACAGTGATTAGAGGTCAGTGGTTGCAGCCAATCCTTGCAGCTGATCAGCCTGGGAGCAAATTTCTTCCACTGATGTATCAACAGCAATCACAGCTCATCTGCAACAAGAGGATTTACACAGCCCACACAGGGAATGCACCTCAAGTGCCCAGTGCAGATGACAGAGAAGGCTGTGCCCCACGAACCCCAACAGAACACATACTACATACTACAGAATACTCTACCAAGTCAGGGAGTCAAATCAGCTCTACCTAATACATAGAAACAAACACAAGGGTAGCTGCCAAAATGAAAAGAAAGAAACATGTCCCAAATGAAAGAACAGAATAACACTTCAGAAAAAGAACTAAGCAGAATGGAGTCAAGCAATCTATTAGATGCTGAGTTCAAAACACTGGTTATAATGACACTCAAGGAACTTAGTGAGAACCTCAACAGCATAAAAGAAGACCAGTCAGAAATGAAGGACACATTAAATGAAATGAAGAATAATTCATTTCATTTAAGGCTCAATTGGTTGGGCATTGTCCTGCAAAGCAAAAGGTCACTGGTTCAATTTCCAGTCAGGGCACATGCCTGTGTTGCAGGTACAGTTCCCAGTCAGGGTGCATTCAAGAGACAACCAATCACATTCATGAGAGAGAGAAACACTTTCTCCCTTTCTTCCCCTATCACTCTCTAAAAATAAATAAATAAAATCTTTAAAAAATAATTTACAGGGAATCAACAGTAGTAAGGAAGCACAAAACACCCAATCAGAAGAGCGAAAACAAAAAAAAGAATCCAAAAAATGAAGATAGTGTAAGGAGCCTCTAGGAGAACTTCAAGTTACCAACATTTGTATCATGGGGGTGTTGGAAGAAGAGAGAGCAAGAAATTGAAATCTATTTGAAAAAAGTGACAGAAAGCTTGGAGGAGATAATAGACATGGAAGACCAGGAAGCACAGAGAGTCCTAAACAAGAGAAGCCCAAAGAGGTCCACACTAAGATACATCATAATTAAAATGAAAAAGGTTAAACACAAAGAGAGAATCTTTAAAGCAGCACAGAGAAAAGTTAGTTACCTACAAGGGTCCTCATAAGACTGTCAACTGATTTCTCAACAGAAACTTTCCAGGCCAAAAGAGATTGGCAAGAAATATTCAAAGTGATAAAAAATCAAGGACCTACAGCCAAGATTACTCTACCCAGAAAAGCTACCACTTAGAATTGAAGGACAGGTAAAAACTTCCCAGACAAGAAAAAGCTAAAGGAGTTCTTCACCACCAGACCAGTATTAAATGAAATGGTTTTTTTTAAAATTAATTTACTTATTTTTAGAGAGAGGGTAAGGGAAAGAGAAAGAAAGGGAGAGAGAAAGAGAAGGAGAGAAACACCAATGTGCGGTTGCCTCCTGCATGACCCCCACTGGGGACCTGATTCACAACCCAGGCATGTGCCCTGACTGGGAATGGAACCGGTGACCCTTTTTTCTACAGGCCTGTGTTCAATCCACTGAGCCACACCAGCCAGGGCTAGAATTAGCAGTTTTTTTTAAAAAGTTTACTAAATGAAAGCCCTGAGACCATTTCCTTACATGAGGTCCAAATTGGAAGGTTATGGTAAGTTATTTGAAAAAAGAAAATTTAGGCAGCAACCACCAAAAAGTCTTATCCATTGCATACATCTCTACTTCTCAGTAGATTTCAAAGCCATAGTTATCTTTTAAAGGAAAAAGGAAGGGAAAACTTTAATTATATATGGTCTTGACAGTTTTTAAACATTTTTAAACTTTTTTAATCAAAGAACTTTACACTTTCACTCACATCACTTCTTTTCCTAAGCTACTGAAATAACTTTGAATAGATTAATTTATTTGTTTTAACTGCTTTACTTACAGTTTTCTGGCTTAGATCCCAACTCTTCTACTGATTGCATGCTGTGAATCTCAAATCCTTCAGGGTATTCTGTTTTATTGATAGCTTTATTATCCACATAAATGATATGTTTAACACAATTAATATCTAACAATGCAGTCTGTTGAGCAGAAAGAAAATCCAGTTATCAAATAGGAGTCTGCAGTAAGCTCAATTATTGAACATTTTTCCATCCCATCAGATAACACTACCATGAATTAAAAAAAATGTCATACTTACCTTAAGTTTACTCTCCAGAAGTTCAACACTAGTAATCAGATAGACAGCTTCAGATTCATTTAATCCATGAACAAC
This sequence comes from Sturnira hondurensis, assembly GCF_014824575.4. Classification (NCBI taxonomy): domain Eukaryota; kingdom Metazoa; phylum Chordata; class Mammalia; order Chiroptera; family Phyllostomidae; genus Sturnira; species Sturnira hondurensis. The sequence goes on from NW_028076051.1 coordinate 1,089,979, forward strand.
AGCGTCTTTGCCAAGTGTGGCATACAAAGTCACAACTACATAATACAAAAAGAAAGACAGAGTTAAATGATAAACATTCATTCAGTTTATTATTTAAATCAGCCTTTAATGATAGGTAATTCACAGATGCAAAGACATTTTATAATTTAATTTGATTTCACAGTCTCTGCCATACTACCCTTCAACCTTACCTCAAATTTCCTGGTAGTCCAAAATTTTCCTCACAGATTCTCAGGACTCTAACTTACTAAATGTGAAGAAACCCAGAAATATAGAAGTGCCACAACTGATTAAAAACCAGTCAATTAAGACCGTCAAGGCCAATAGGTTCTGGCTGAAGTTGTTTTTTTTTTTTAACTTGTATTATTTTTAAATTTTAAATAATATTGAATTAGTTTATATTCAATATTATTTAGTATCAGTTTCAGGTATGCAGTGGCATGGTGAGACAATCACATACTTTACAAAGAATTTCCCCTATGTCCCATAACCAACTGGCACCATACAGCTATTACAATATTACTGACTATATTCCCAATGCTGTACTTTCTATCCCTCTGACACTTCTGTAACTACCATCTGTACTTCTCAATCCTGTCACTTTTTTTGCCCAGTCCTCATACCCCACCCTCCTCTGGCAACCATCAATGATCAACCTGTTCTCTGTATCTGAGTCTGTTTCTGTTTTGTTTGTTTGTATTGTTCTTTAGATTCCACTTATAGGTGAGATCATATGGTATTTGTCTTTGTTTGCCTGGCTTATTTCACTTAGCATAATACTCTCCAATTCTATCCATGCTATCACAAATGGTAAGATTTCATTCTTTTTTGTGGTCTGGCTGAACTCTCAATGCAGGTCAGAGCTATCCCACCAAGGGTTGCCCTGTGACACACACTTCTGTTGGGCATAGCACAAAAGAAAGGATATATTTGAGAATCCTCACATTTTGAGGATCTCAAGTCAGAAGACAGCCATCAACATATTCTCACTCCTTTAAGAAGCTTTTTTAGTGGATTTCATGTCCATGTTGATTGGTGACCTCCAAGACTAAACTGGAGTGGACAAGGAGGTCTACTCTTTAGGATTTAACAGACAAAGAAAACATAAACTGAAACCAAGATCGGTTAGAATCAGAGGACATCTGCTAAACTTTGATAGAATTGGAAACCCAGCCCTAGGCTGGTAACCAAAACAGCAACATGGTTAAGAACAGCTACTTTTCATGAGTTGTTGATTGTTAAAGTTGGGTGATGCATACATAGGGGATTACTTTCTTATTATCTATTTTTGTTTGCTAGAAATATAAATCCTTGATTCCTATACCACACCTATAGGGTTCTGTTTCATTCAACAAATAACCAAGTGTTTATTAGTATGTAACGGGGACTGCTCTGGACTATTAATTTTTAAAAATCATTTCTTGCACAATGGCTAAAGAAATATACCCAATCTTACTTTCTGGCTAACTTATCTAATGGCATTTCAAGCTGTCACATGATTATTTCACCTGTAAAATGGATAAAGTAAAATGAGGATACACACACATATACATATGTATATCTATAGGAAGCAATGAACTAGAATTATCTTAAGCAATGATTTTTAATGATTATTTTATGGGTCACTTCCTAAAAAATGCCCCCAACCCCCAATCTTTCCATTATAATGCATGTGCAATTAAAAAATAAAATTCTAAATTCTATCCATTGATCTGCCAAATGCCACATTAGCTCTTAGAAGTTATTATCTTTAACAGGAGTTATCAGATATCTTTTAACTACATTACATACTGTTTTATAAACATAATTTATGCAGATAAATGTCTAAAGAATACCTAATTCAAAAACTGGAAGATCTCAGGACAATTTCACATGTAAGCAAAGCCCCCTCTCCCTCTCCAAAAACACAAGGCACTTACGAGGAAAGTTGTACTTAAAGCAGGTCTGTGCTGCTATCATCCATTCGGCCCTGGTCTCACAGAAAATGGCAATAGTACTCTTCGGTTTTAATCCCAATGCAGTGAGTCCACTACCAAAGTTTTTCACTCTGTGGTTCACTTCAAGGTAGTTCATCCATTTATAATTCCCAAGAATTAACTGTTAATGTGAGGCATTCTTTAATATTAGTGCATTTATTCAAACAAGCAATTAAAAATACTATTAAAGTGAGAAATTCTAAAATTGCCCTTAAGTGAATATACAAAAGCTTTGGATACCTTCTGAGAATTAGTTACACAGCACCATAGTGGAATGCGAGGATATTTAAAATGCTTTTGATTTATGATAAAGTAAAATGTACCCTCCCCCTTTAAAAAAATAAAAAGCAAAAACATGTTTTACCTTCTTAAAAACCTTTCCATTTGGCTGCATTTCATTTTCTTCACTTAGGATTTCCCTGGTCCCAAGGCTGTCCTTCTTCCCATACTTGGATACGGCATGATCAAATAGTTTATCGAGAGTGTCTGCTCCAGGGATGTCTATGACAGCTAATGAGTCGAAGTGCGTGACAGAGCGATACGGGCTTCCAGGTTTGTCTGAAGTGGGCTTAGCTTTTATTCTCTTTGCCATAGTGCTTTTCTTCTTGGCATTGGTAAGAAAATACCATGGAATAAATACAAGGGCACTGTATATTGTTATTAACAAGTGGATAGGCAGCAAAATAATGGTGGGCACATTTAGCTTAAGTTTCATAGTGGCAAGGCTTGTAAAATGCTGTTTATTTCTTGTTATTCTTTGGCTTTGGAAAGCCTTATTTTGCTGAAGAAGGCAATAATGGAAGCAGCAGTAAGAGTAGCAGTATAGCCAAGGAAGTTCAATTTTAATGATACAAATAAAAGTTAGTAATCTTTGGAAGCCGACAATAAAGTACACCTGCAGGTGAAGACAATGAGCCAGGCAGAGAGCAGGAAAAAAAAGACAAAAACAAAAACAAAAGAGTATTAACAAGTTGATAGAACCACTGATTTAAGTAGTCGGGTCTTTATTAGTTTATATAATTGATTTGCTACAGAAAGCTGAAATAACTGGTCTGAAAGACTGGCATTTCCCATTTTAATCATTATTGCCATAAACTTCTGAATTTGATCTCTTCTGGGTTTTTTAGGTATTCTGCACATCATTCTGCAAGTCAGCTTAGTAACACTACTTTAATGCTTACATGAATGCATGAATATGATATTTAAGTTTGGAAACTCTGTAAAAGTAGGGGTGCCAATAATTAGTTTCTCTCTTTTTAAAAAATATATCTATGTAAACCAGACAACTTTAAATCAGACTTGGTTTTGTATACAAAAAGGAAAACCAATCCACCATTTTAGTTTGATTTCTCAAAGGTCAACCCAGAAATCTTATTCTGAATTCTTCAGTGAGGTAAAGTTCTGAGATAATGCTATTCTCATGATCTTGTATGCCAAAAATTGGAGCAATACAATCATAAAATCATTTCCTAAGTGTCTACTTTGTGCTCAAAATTGCACCAGTTGCCAGGGAGTAGTAGTATTAGTCTGAAGTAGAGTAAGTCCTGGACCTTGCCCATCACAAGTTAAAAGTTATAAGGCAATCAGCGGACCAGACAGATCCAGCATTTTTCAAATTCTTTTGGTGTGTGTGGGGGCAGTTAACCACTTTTTTAGATAAAAGCCCCTGAAGACCGCCCTTATATAAAACTAAAGTGGAATTGCTCAGACTGAAGCAAATTGGGAGTATCCAGAGCCCCACCCTGAACTTCCTAAACACCACTCCCAAAGGTGACTGACCACTTGAAGCATTTCCAATGAAAAGCCCTGCAGAAATAAACAAGTGCTATGGTGTGCAGGAAAAGCAATAAATTCAATAAATGCAGAGGAAGTACAAAATGGCCAAGAGTAACTAGTGGAGGATATGTGGAAATTAGAGTTAAGCTGGATCTTATGTTTGGGGATCTGGTAATGAAGGAGAAAGAATGGACAGCATTCCAGATAGAACAACAGGTAGATAAAGAGGCAGGAATGAAAGGATTTTGGAATAGCGCAAATAATAAGGGCACTAGCCTAATTTAGGCATAAAGTACTCATCAGCTGAATAGGCTGCAATAGTATAGGATCTGACAAATTAGGAAAAGCAGGCAGAAAACTGCAGGCCAGAAGTACAGTGCCAATTAGAAAAGAAATGCAGGAACAGCCAGCCTCCCAGATACTATCTCTTAGCGAGTGTGCCTTAAGCCGAGAAAGCTGGTTTGGTGAGCAGCACTGTATTTTAACCATAAAAATTAAAATGTTAGTTCACTTGGAGGAGACAAATTCAAGCCCACCCTTCCATGATTCTTGTGGAAACAGACAGGCAGACTACTAACCCCAGGATAGTCATTTGTTTTTTACACCAATTACTATAAAATGATAGCTTAATTCTGCCTCTGCTTTTGCTCATGTCCTTCAACTGAGTGTGGTGAAATGAATAAGAAACTACAAGTGGGGACCTGGATTTCATGCCCACCTTGTTCACTAACTGACTGTGTAACCTTGAGTAAAGCCATGTGTTTGAGCTTAAAATCAGACTAGATCAGTAGCCCTTACTTAGAAGTAATGGGTCCCTTTGAGAATCCAGTGAGAACTATAAACCCAATTCCCCTAAGATAGGCAAAATATTACTGAATTTCAGGGGATTCATGAGTTCTCTGAAATGTACCCATAAACCCCAAAGAGTGATGCCAACCCGAATTGAGAATTTCTGGTCTAGATGATTTCCCAGGGACCTTATTACTTCAAATTTTATTTTTTACCCTACCTAAAAATTGTTTTCTCAGTCTGGCAAGTCTGGCCATTCATTTCTTCAGATAAGGTATGTCAAGTGTCTATCACAGTGCCTGGTTCTCAATATGCAAGAGCCCCTCTAACAATCACTTCTTCCATCAAAGATTTCATGACTACCCAAATTCACAAGTCTTTCTGTTCTCTAATTTCCTGCATCACCTGAACATAGAGCACAGATCAGTAGTTCTCAACTCTATCAAACCAAACATCTCTCTTATACCAAATATTTTATAACACTCCTTTATAAACCTTAAATGATAGTTACAGATGATAACCTACCTACCCACATAATTTAAAAATTACTTACTGGTACTATAAAGGAGTATCAACAAGCAATTAATTCAAAGTAAATAGTAGCAATTCCACTGTTAGTAGTATATCCTTAGAACCCTGAAACACCAATCCAAAAGAACCTATGCACCCCAATGTTCATAGCAGCACTATTTACAATGGCCAAGAGTTGGAAGCAACCTAGATGCCCATCGGTAAATGAATGGATCCCAAAACTATAGTACATTTACACAATGGAATTCAATGCAGCAGAAAGAAAGAAGGAGCTACTACCCTTTGCAACAGCATGGATGGAGCTGGAGATCATTATGCTGAGTGAAATAAGCCAGGTGGTGAAAGACAAATATCATATGATCTCACCTTTAACAGGAACCTAAACAACAAAACAAACAAGCAAGCAAAATATGACCAAAGACAGTGAAATACAGAACAGGCTGACAGGTTCCCAGGGACCAGGGAACAGGCTGAGAGGGGAGAGAATTTCAGGGGGAAAGGGGAAGGATTCACAGGAACAAGTATAAAGGACACATGGACAACAACTAAGGTCAGGGGGGTGATGGGAAGGAGGTGGGGAGCACTGGGAGGGGTGGGCTGGGATGGGAGTGTAAGACAGAAAACTGTACTTGAACAATAATTAAATAAATTTTTAAAAAAGAAAAAAATAATATTTCAATATATAAATTCTCAGGGACAATTCTAGGAAACAAATGTCTTCAATCAATGAAGTGCCCTCAAGAGGTGAGTAACACCCCATTCTCATTTGAGAAACTGTCAGACTTGGGGCAGAAGACATATAAAGAAGACTGCTTGTGAAGGGTTTTACAATCTAGTTGGATTTAAACTGTACTGTATGGTTTTAGTCATACATGTTGTTATACACACTTAATCTTTTATACATGTTTGCCTTAAGTCTTGGAGGTAGGGAAATGTCTTCTACTTAATCCTCATAGTACAGAGACACATACATGTATACACACAGGCACACACACAGTAGGCAAGGCTCAAAACACATTCAGGTGAAGAGAGATGAGAGAGATCATCTACTCCAGAGGTTTTCAAATTCTCTCTGGTGATGGTGAGGGTCATCCATTTGGATACGATTTTATGTGGACATAAAATACAAGTATAACCCTGGCCAGTGTGACTCAGCTTGTTGCAGCATTTTCCCATAAACCAAAAGGTTGTGGGTTCTATTCCCAGTCAGGGCACATGCTGAGGATGTGGGTTTGGTCTCCAGTCAGAGTGCATACAAGAGTCAACCAATTGATATTTCACTCTCACATAAATGTTTCTCTCCCTCCCTTCCCCTCTCTGTAAAAATCAATAAGCATGTCCTTGGATGAAGATTAAAAAATTACATGTATAGATAAAAACAAAAAGGAGAGCTGCTTTGGTGGGGGAGGCTGTGACAGCTCCTGAAGTGACTCCTTGGAACCTCCAGTTCAGCTGTGTATTTTAACCACTGATATTGTCTGATCCCTTATATAACAGAGAAGCAAATAAGGGATAGTACAAATTGTAACTGAGGCCCATCTCCAAGTCTGGTGCTGTTTTAATCCCAACAACTAGCCTCTGCCCAGTGTTACATATCATCATGTTTATTGATCAATTCATTTGAAAGTGAAATTTGAACACCTACTATGGGCATTTTGGGCACTTAATACAAAGATGAGTAAAACATGCCTGCGTTATTTGCTTACATGTATGCATGTGCATGTGTCCATATATATGGGAGTGGGCAGGGACATCAGTGCACAAATATGTAAGACAGAATGTGATAAATCCAATAAGAGAAACCAGAACAAAATGCTAAAGGTATTCAAAAGAGGGGTGACTGCATCCAGTTTTGGCAACAAAGAGATGAGGGAGGAAACAGAGCCATCTAGAAAGATTTCACACAAAAAAACACAGCATTTGAAGTGGCTGTGAAGGATGTCCATTTTTTCAACAGAAGAGGGCAAAGATTAGGAAATGAGGACAATGCTATTAGCGAGAACAAATGGATGAGCAATGAATGTGGCAGAACAGTGCAGGATGTATCTCAAAAGCAGCAAGTAGTGTAGTAGCTGCTTTAATGCTCTCTGTGTAAAGTGCTGCTCCACTTTTATGATCCAAAGCAAGAAGAAAATTGAATTGTTTCAGAGTCAACTTTACTAGATTACAACTATACTCTGAGACACGCATGCATAAGACAAGTTGGTGACTCAAGGTTAAACAGCCTACTAGTATAGTAAGGGAAAATGAATTGTTCTCTAAAGAGAGAACATCTGATATTATCCTGGGTGGTAAATGGGCTAAACTGAGTTAGGAGATCAGTATTCTAACCTCAATGAAAATATAACTTTGAAAGATTTACATGATCTCTCACTGAAAACCTCTGTACATATGTGGCACCTTATGTAAAATAGGAATACTGCTTGTAGTAGCTACTACATGGCATTGTTGGTAGAATCCTTTATTTTATCCAGGTTAAATTCTATGAGAAATAGTAATCAGTCCCTGGAACATATGAGATCTGTCCAGAAGGTATACAGCCACGTGCTATGAAAAAGAGACATTTATTGAAGAAGATACAAGAAACATTGTACATAGGATGACGACACCTCAGTCCTCTTCAAAGCAGGCATCTTGGGACCTCACACAGTTCTCCTGATTGCCATCAGCTACCCCACCGTATTTTCCTGAATCTCATCGACAGTCTGAAATCTCTTTCCTCTCAAATGTGATTTTAGTTTGGGGAAAATCCAGAAGTCACAAAATGCCAAATCTGGGCTGTAGGGCATCTGAGTCACCTGGGTGATTTGATGTTTTACCAAAAAACTCTGCACAAGACATGATGCATGAGTGGAAGTGTTGGCATGATGAAGTTGCCAAATCACCAGTTTCCCGTAGCTGTGGTCTTCAGAATCATCCGAGTAATTTCCAGGAAGGAATCTTCAAGCTTATTGCAAAATTTGATGCAGATTTGTTGTTCTTGTTGCTCAGTCATTTTGAACAAAATAGCCACACAGTACACATGCTCACTCAATGGTGTCTACCACCTCCACTGACTAGTACAGTGAAGTCGTCATTGTTCACACATGTGCATTCCAGTCCACTCTCCTTGGCTGCAGATTATATCGATGTCACACAAACCACTGTCATTATATTAACAATGGCTGGACTTTTTCTGGACAGGCCTCATACTCTCAACATTCTCGTCTCTCTCTCACTTTGTTGTACTCCCTTGGCTAAGTCATGACTTGGTTTTGTTCCCCAACAAATCACCACTTGTATTCACACTCAAATTTGGCTAGAGAAAAACCTGACTATCCCCCTTTAAATCTGTGATTCCACACTCAAGTGGGCCATAGTGCAGGGCACTAGTCCAGGCACTGGCCCAATTTCAAGGGTTTCATGTCTTCTCTCTGCTCAGACCGCCAATATCTTCCTTCCATCCTCATTCTTAACTGCTAACCTGACTTACAAAATACTGTTGAGAAAACAAAACAAAAAAAAAATCTGAAGAGAAATTCCACAAAATCCCGCCACCTGCCACTGCATCTACCCATTTACTAACATAAATGGTCATGTGTACTTTTTTCACTCCTGTGACTACGGATGAAGTGATACTCCCAGGTAAGGCCAACCCCTTCACTCACACAGTGTCACTCACATCTTGTCTAGACAGTAAAGTCCAAGAGGTGCTGCTCTACTTATTCTTTCTTCACTCTCCTGCCTCATTAATGTTTCTTGCTTTACTAAATCATTCCATTATAGTCACCATTATAATGGGCTACTTCTTGTTTACCTTTCATTAATATAGTTTTGCACATTCTCCTTTTTAGTTTTGCATATTCTTTTTATTGTATTTTTTCCACTACCAACTAGTTCCTTTATGCCTCCTTTCACTCAGCAATCGCCACACTGTTGTCTACACCCATGAGTCCTTTTACCTTTTGGCTGAATCCCTCCACCCCAACCTCCCCCTCCCTACTAGCTGTCATCCTGCTCTCTATCTATCAGTCTGTCTCCATTTTCCTTGTTAGTTCAGTTTGTTCATTATGAGGGAAATGAACACATATGAGGGATATTATACGGTATTAGTCTTTCTCTGACTGGCTTATTTCACATAGCATTATGTTCTCCAGGTCCATCCATACTGTCGCAAAGGGTAAAATTTTCTTCTTTTTTAAGGCCCAGTAATATCCCATTGTGTAAATGTTCCACAGTTGTTTAATCCACTCATCTACTGATGGACACTTGAGCTGCTTCCATACCTTGGCTATTGTAAGTAACACTGCAATGAACATAGGGGTGCTTATGTTCTTTCGAATTAGTGTTTGAAGTTTCTTTGGATATATTCTCAGAAGTGAGATCACTGGGTCAAAAGGCAGTTCCATTTTTAATTTTTTGAAGTATCTCCATACTGCTTTCCACAGTGGCTGCACCAATCTGAATTCCCACCAACAGTGAAAAAGGGTTCTCCTTTCTCCACATCCTTGCCAGCACTTTTTTGATTTATTGATAATACCATTCTCAGAAATGTAAAATGGGATCCCATTGTGGCTTTAATTGCATTTCACTGATGATTAGTAACCTTACTCAATGTCTATTGTCTTTTCATATGTCTATTGGCCATCTGTGTGACTTCTTTGGAGAAGTGTCTATTCAGGTCCTTTGCCCACTTTTTAACTGGGTTGTTTGTTTTTTTGGTGTTGAGTTTTGTAAGTACTTTATAAATTTTGGATATTAACCTCTTATCAGATGTTTCCGTGAATATGTTCTCCCATTCTGTGGATTGTCTATTTTGTTGACGATTTCCTTTGCTGTGCAAAATCTTTTTAGTTTGAGGTAGTCCCATTTGTTTATTTTTTCTTTGGTTTCCCTTGCCTGGGGAGATATATCTCATAAGAAAATGCTACCAACAACATCCAAGATTTCACTACCTATGCTTTCTTCTAGGATTTTTATGTTTTGGGGTCTAACATTTAAGTGTTTGATCCATTTTGAATTTATTCTTGTGTGTGGTGTAAGAAGGCAGTCTAGTTTCATTTTTCTACACCTATCTGTCCAATTTTTTCCAACATCATTTTATGAATAAACTATCTTTAGCCCATTGTATGTTCTGACTTCCTCTGTTGAATATTAATTAAATATTAAGGTGTAGGTTTATTTCTGGGCTCTGTATTCTGTTCCATTGAACTATGTGTCTGTTTTTATGCCAGTACCAGGCTGTATATGCTGCCTCCAAGAGACCCATCTCCTATTGAAAGATATAAACAGACTAAAAGTGAAGGAATGAAAAAAGATATTTCATGCAAATGGGAAAGAAAAAAAGCTGTGGCAGTACTACTTAAATCTGACAGAACAAAGTCTGAAACCAAGGCTATAGTAGAAGACAAAGACACTACATAATGATAAAGGGAACAACCCAACAAGAGGGATATAATCCTGGTAAACATTTATGCACCCAACACAGGAGCACCTAACTATGTAAAGCAAATCCTGATGGATGTGAAGGGAGAGACAGAAAGAAGTACAGTCATAGCGGGGGACTTTAACATCCCATTTACTTTAATTGATAGATCTTACAGGCAGAAAATCGACAAGGAGACATTCACACTATATCAAATGGACTTAATTGATATCTTCAGAGCACTTCACCTCAAAGTGACAGGATATACATATTTTTCAAGTGCACATGGAACGTTTTCAAGGACAGACCACATGTTAGGACACAAAACAAGTCTCAACAAATTTAAGAAGACTGGAATAATATCAAGCACCTTCTGTGACCACGTTGCTGTGAAACTAGAAATCAATCACAAGAAGAACAGTGAAAAACATGCAAAGACATGGAAGCTATAGAGGCCAAACTAAGAAAAGAAGCAAACCAATATGCCCTGATAGGGAGTAGATAGTAAGCCACTGAATTTTGCAATGAAGGGAGTAACATTATCAAGTTTGTTTCATAAAGATCAGTCTGGGAGCACCCCTCCAAAAAAATACATGAAAACAAAAACAAAAAGTGCCACCATTCCTTCTCTTGCTGCACCTCTTTTCCTTCTCTTTAGGACTCCTTAAAAGATTTGTCTGTGCTGTCTCCCAGGTCTCTCCCCCTATTTTCTCTTGAACCCACTACACTCAGGCTTTTGCCACCCACATTCCATAACATTGCTGAGATCAAAGTCACCAATGACTCCCATCTTGTCAGAATCCAATGTCAATTAAAGCTCAGTCCTCATTTCCCTTGGCCCACCAGGATCCTTTAACACAGTTGACCCCTGTTTTCCTGCTTAAAACTTCTTCACTTGGCTTCTGAGAAACCATATGCTTCAGGTTTTCTTCTTACTTCCCTGGCCATTCCTTTTCAATCTTTTCTGTTGCCTCTCTCCCATGTCCTTGACCCCTAACAGCTACAATGCTCAGCACTTGTGGCTTTTCTCTTTTTTATCTACATTCACTGCCATGGTGATCTCATTTAGTCTCACAGCTTTCAATAGCAGGTTTATGGTGATGACTTCCTTTCTCTTCCTAATCCAGATGTTTGCCTTAAACACCTGATCTGTATACCCAACTGTATCCTCAACAAATCCATTCAGCTATCAGTTAAGTATCTCCAACTTAATATGCTCAAAACTAAGCCACTGATCATCCTTTACAAAACTTTTCCACCCAGTCTTTCCCATTGCTGGAAATTACAGTGGCTTTGGAAAAAAAAAAACTTACATTCACTCTTTCACTCCTCTGTGTTTCTCATAAATTCCACACCAAATTCATCAGCAAATGTTACTGGCTCTACTTACAAAACAAATATCAAATTTGACTACTTCTTACCACTTCCATTGCTACTATCCTGGTTCAAGCAACTACCATCACTACCATCTCTTACATGGATAGAAACAATAGGCAATCTAATCTCCCTGCCCCCATCTTTATAATAAATTCTAAACACAGCAGAAAGAGTGCCCCAGTTAATATGTAAGTTAGATTATGTCATTCCTCTAACTGCTCAAAACCTTTCAAAGAATCCTCTTATGGCTCACTCAAAAGAAAAACAAGTCTTTACCATGAAATATGACACTATAAATCATTCCTCTAGCTCTTAAGTATCTGACTTCAACTCCTACTGTACTTTCCCCTAGTTCACTCTGCTACAGTCACTTATTCCTAGCTATTTCTAGAACATACCATCCTGCCTCAGGGCTCTTGTATATGCTATTCTGTCTAACTGGAATGTTCTTCCAAAATATCTGTACAGCATATTTTTTCACCTCCTTTTTGTCGTTAGTCACATAGCATGTTCTCAGTGAGGCCTTTCCTAGCCACTTGCTCTAAAATTGCACCCCAGCATTCCAATCATTTTCTTGTTTTATTTTTCTCCTTAGCACTTACCACTAATATATCATATGCTTCATTTTTCAAGTTCACTATCAATGTCCCCATGAGGACACCAGCTCCTTAAGGTAGAGGTTCATTGTCTGCTGCTGAATCTTCAGCAACTACCAAAGTACCTCCACATGTTAGCTGTTCAATAAATTTGTTGACTGAAATAAGAATATACATGGAATTGCTCTGAAACTATAAAGTAAAAATGTATGCAAGATACAATGTATGCCTAAAGATAACCAACCTTAGTCATCTTTAAAAAGAAATCACTTGTCCATGAAATGTACTCTTAAAATCCATGGTACTTAAAATAAATTTGAACATGTTTTTAGTTGCTTAATGAAAACATAAAACTAAACGAAGTGTTGCACAGAGATAAAAGATCAGTGTAATAGAAGCACAAGGGCTATAGTTTGTAATATGTGTTTTACAGATGCCTTTCACAAAGGTATGCTGTCCTTCCAACATATGAACAGTGACACTACTGTCCCACCATTGGTAGTATATGAACTCTGAGTTGTGCTTCCTTGAAATGAAGTAATACATTTATTTCTGTATCAGCTGGAAAAGGACAAGACATCATCTTCAGTCACGGAAAAGATGACTGTTTGTGTTAAGGTTTACCATTCCATATGAAAAGCATACTAATAATCACTTGTTGAGCATTTACTATGGGATAGGCACTATGTTCAATCTTTTAGATACATTATTTCATTTAATCCTTCAGAAAACCCCTTTAAGGTAGCATTCTCATTTTACTACTGATATAATAGTCCTAGAGAGATTAAATAATCTGTACAACATAACATCACTAGGTAGGAATTTTTGACCCAGGTCTATCTGATTTTAAAGCCCATGCTTTTGGCAGCATTGTCTATGATGCTAGTCATACTGGTTTAGCCTAAATTAGTGAGAGTGAAAACCTTTGTATATAAAGAAATACTGGAGACAATTTTGAGCACTCATGTGCCCAATATACAAATGCATTTTTATAGGGGAAAATAAGTCCTAAAAGTTTCAGTGAAAAATCAGATGTAACTTTTTTTATTTTTCTGTTTTGAGGCCACGTTTAATGGTAAGTATTTCATTCCAGTTATTTCAAACCCTCTGCTATAGTTAGGCTAAACATAAAAAGCATTAGTGATACATTAAGCTCTAGTATACAAAGGAAACAAATACTATATACTGATTAAAGTACAAATCTAAAAGAAGCAATCATCATCCCTAGAAGACTGTGATAGTCACATCATCAATTTAAATTCGAAAGAGAGAAACTAATAAACCGAAGTCACATAAGGCCAAAACAATTTCTTCAGAAGTTTTAGAAAATAGACTAAACCAAGCAAGGTTCCATGCATCTGCCAATTTAAAACACACATTAAGGACAAATTAAACTAATCTGTCCTTGACCTAAAACCTTATAAAAATGTAAACAAATTTATTAATTTGAAAAATCAATGATTAACTATGTAAGTGCTACTTGAAGACATACATTTTTCAAGTCACACATCATTTAAGGGTAAATGATAAAGAGATAATTTGCCTTTTGAAAAAGATGAGCTGTATCTACTAAATATTAACTCAGAAAACAATTATAAAAGTTTCAAAAGATAACCATACCTGTTGCACTTTAAAAGACCATATGTCTACATACATGTTGCACCACCAAGACTTTTGTAATGGGTGGAGTGCTTTTTTATCCTGTTTTCTTTCATGCATTATTAAAAAGTTCCAAATGATTTTAAAACATACAGGAAAAAGCTCAAATATTATGTTAAAAATGGCTGCATTTGGTTAATAAAATCAAACTTACAAGAGCTATATTACAATATAACTTTATAGTAATATTAAAACTTAGAAACTTAGTATTTTAAGGAAAAAATGCATTGAGGGTAGCTAGGATATTTTCCTTTCAGTCTACAAGACTGAATAATCATGTAAAATACACTTCAGTCTGACCCTTGTAAGTCTCATCTGACTCAAATTGGTAGACTGATCTAATTAATATGAAATAGCTTGTACAATAAATCTATAAACTCAGTAATTACAATAAATTTGAAAACAATAGTATATTTATTATGTTATAATAATCATAAATACACTTGAAAACTGAAAACAAAACAAAACAAAAAGCTAGGGTAAATAATAGATGGTATATAACAACACATTGCACCTGTGCCTAGTTATTTTCACTAGAAGTGTCTCGAGTATGACTGATACTTGGCTGCGTCTCAGTAACAAGATTAGCCAAACCTGTTTTCTTCATCACCTGTAGAGGTATTAACTGCTGAAGTCTCCATTTTGCCAGTCTCTTCCCAGCTTTTCCCAGCAAAGCAAGAACCTCTGCTGCCATGTTGAAGATGGCTTTAGCATAAGTTCCCTCCCATAATGCCTTTAAGACCATCCCCAGCATGCATCAGATAATGTTTTTTCTAGGTCACAGAATGGTACAGTTGTAATCCTATCTGTTTGTGTTGAAATCAGGATATGTAGGAGTCAATGTTGCTGCCTATACACTTGATGTACACTGTGTGTATCTATTTCTTTATTTCAGCAATTGCACGTGATTTTTAAATATGCAACTATCTGAAGTCAGGAGTTAATTGTACATAACTTAATCTAAAGCTTATATTTAAGAAATCTTATGGAGAAATCATGCTAGAAGTGGTACCTACTGACAAAGCATGATATTACAATTTAACTTCATTAGACACCATGAAAAGGGAGAAAATTAAGTTTTGGGATTTGTATGTTTGGAGAGAAATATAAAGGATTCAGTGCTATAGAAGGGGAGCAGACAGCACAATGACAACTGCAATGTTCAACAGCTGCTACTAAGGAGTAACTGTTAAAAGTCTCTGTAGACTAAATCTTGCTGCTAAATTAAATTAAATTAAATTGTGCCACGGTGTAGACTTTAATTTTGTTTGTAAAGTCTTCCATTTACTAGGTCTTTGTCTCTAGGGGAACACAGTTAATAATTTTAACATGCTAATCAAAAATAATTGTTACAGACCCTGGCTGGTGTAGCTCAGTGGATTGAGCCCGGGCCTGCAAACCAAATAATTGACGACTGGATTCCCAGTCAGTGCACATGCCTGGGTTGCAGGCCTGGTCCCCAGTAGAGGGCACATGAGAGGCAACTACACATTGATGTTTCTCTCCCTCCTCCATTCTCTAAAACTAAATAAATCAAATCAAATAAAAAGAACTGTTACAGAACTTGACTTTAAAATTAACTCAGTTATAATAAATGTGTTTTGTCCCAGTGATGAATATATAGTAGTCCTCCCTTATCTGTGATCTCATCTTCTGCAGTTTCAGTTACCCATGGTCAACTAATGGCCTGAAAATATTAAACGAAGAATTCTAGAAATAAACAATGTATAAGTTTTAAACTGTGCACCATTCTAAATAGTGTGGCAAAATCTCACACCTTCTTGCTCCATCCTAGCCAGGATGTCAATCATCCCTTTGTCCAGCATATTAAGCTGTATACATTCCCCACCCATTCATCACATAGTAGTCATTTCAGTCATCACAACTACTATTGCAATATCAGTGCTTGCGTTCAAGTAACTCTTATTTGGTTATTAGGTATTGTTGTTAATCTCTTACTGTGCCTAACTGATACATTAAGCTTTATCAATGCTATAGATATACAGTAAAAATAGTATTTATAGGGTTTGGTACTATCTGCAGTTTCAGACATACAGTGGGGGTCTTGGAATGTATCCCCCATGGATGAGGTAGGACTAGTCTGCAGACCATATCTATCTACTGTCATCTTACCTATTTATTATAATACAGTAATGTAACTGTGGGCTGCCAACCATGAGTACAAATTAAAAAGAAATCTCTCACTAGGAGTAATACCACAGGGAATATCTTTGTGTTACAGGGAGAATTTATGCAACTATATCTTTGTGTCACATGACCTATCCTCTACATTTGCTAGATTAATAGGTTACCTTTTTGTTAATGTTGTTTCCCAGTCCTTTATATTGTTAAAAATCATACAACCACATTCTTAAACCATTTCCTACAAAATGACATCATAAGTCACTAAAACGAGAAAGTCAGCTACTTCACCACCAGAATGTGAAACTGTATCATGGTTTAAAAAAAATTCACTCTGTTCTTCACTGTCAAATACACCTTATAAATGAGACTAATAAAAGAACACAATGACTGATAAAACTATTGAACATCCAAATCTTATGGCCATTAATTTAATTCCCAAATATTACCACTAGTAAAGAAGAACATAGATATTCCAAAGGCTGAAGATAACTCAAAATGTATTTTTATTCTTAACACTTCATTATGGGTATGTTTGATATTTCAGAAATTAAAGAATTATTTTTAATTAAATTTATTGGGGCAAGAGAATTCTTAACTGAAGGAAGCCACATGAAGCCAAATATATGGTAAGTAGCCATGAAAAAGGACTCCTAGGGGTAATGTCTCCACGTTAAGGATGGGTAGATATTTTCCATTCTCTTCTCTTTTTTCATGTTTATTTGTTTAACTGGCCTAGGTGTGCTTCACTAAGGTAAGAAGGGCAAGGGAGATAAAAGAATTAGTTGTTTCGGTCTTGAAGTATATTTTGGGATAGCCAAAGCAAAGCTATACCAATAGAGTCTCTAAAGTATCACAGACACTCCAAAGTGGTTATAAATTACTGAAAACAGTGGCCAGATGTTCCTGCTAACTCTTACTCTTTACCTTGGTAGGTTTCTTTTTTAAGATTTTATTTATTTATAGAGGGGAACGGAAGGAGAGAGGGAGAGAAATATCAATATATGGTTACCTCTCATGCGTCCCCTGCTGGGTCCCCTGCAACCCAGGCATGTGCCCTGACTGGGAATGGAACTGCAATCCTTTGGTTCGCAGGCCGCACTCAATCCACTGAGCTATATCAGCCAGGGCTACCTTGGTAGTTTTTTCTTATACATGTGGATGGGCTTTAGGCCAACTGATAAAGATGTTTATCTATCTGTATAGGATGTGTGTGTGTGTGTGTGTGTGTGTGCGCGCGCGCGCACAAGAGAGAGAACAAGAGAACACACAAGGAAGCAAGAAGATTCTCTGTAGATACATAAGTTAACTTTAGAAGCCTGAATACTATGGCCTTCATAAAGGCACCATCTTCTATTTCCCAAAGGGAACACTAACTTTATTGGTATCGCACCTCCTTTGTTAATCATGAGGTAGCATGCTGCCGAAAGAGCTGAATTCATAAAGAGTTAATTCTGGCCTGCTGATAAAAATCTTTGGCCATGTTTAAAATTTTTCTAATAAAGGCTAATCAGTAGAATTTAGCACTTAGCAATATAAGAACATTATGTCTTTCAGATTTCTTTATACCTGGAATTCAAAATTTGTTATAAGCACATACAAACTACTAGATTTTGTTTCAACTTCATAATCTATTATAATGAAAGCAATTCTCTGAAGACCAGAAATACTAGCGAGACACCATTGTATAAAGGGTTTTGATCCTGGTTCAGCAGCTTACTGAGCTATAAGACCTGAATGAAACAAATTAAATAACTCCTAGTCTGTTTCCTCATCTGTAAAATGAGAAAGTTGGATTCACATTTTAAGATATCACAGACGAGTAAAAATTTTATAAAGAAGGAAGGAAGGTGAGGGGAATAATATAACTGTTGACTTTTTGGCAGGTAGAAATACTTTTTTAAAAAGCCCTACCACTTACCATCACAATCATTTCATAAAATGGAGAACATGTTTAATTCCCCCAAATTAAAAGGATATATCTTATAAGAAGAAGCAATCCTTTAAATGGGAAAAACTTAGCTTTGAAACATTCATAGCCCATTGTCCTTATTTTCCGCACTTTACCATTAACCAGTAAAAAACCACTTCACTGACCAGCATTAGCCTAAAAATAAATGTTTGGGAAATACTAGACTTGATTAGTTTCAAGGTCCGAGGCTCAAACACTATGATTCTGATTTTAGGTGTTCTGCTGTAAATATTTCTCTCTCTTTTTAAAAAGATTTTATTTATTTATCTTTAGAGAGGAAGGGAAGGAAAGGGAGAGAAATATCAATGTATGGTTGCCTGTCGTGCACCCCTGCTGGGAACTGGCCTGCAACCCAGGCATGTGCCCTGACTGGGAATGGAACTGTGATCCTTTGGGTCACAGGCCCACGTTCAATCCACTAAGCTACACCAGCCAGGGCTGTTGTAAATGTTTCTTTTATTCTTTATTATTGTCTACAACAGGTGCCTCAGTCAACTACAGTACAAACACTTAAATTTTTGAAGATCAGAAATATGTTTAAAACACTTTAAGAAAAATAGTAACTACAATAAACTTGAATTTATTGTGGGAAAGTGTACACTACTACAGATTTAACTTCATCAATAATAATGAACCATTCACTGAACACATACTATTAAGACTATTTTACAGATGAGGAAATTGAGACAAAGGGAAGCTAAATATCTTGCCAAGACACACACAGATTAGAACTCTAATCTGTTACTCCATTTTTTTATTTTGCAAAGAAAAAGATTTTATTTAGATTTTACTGATCACATCCCCCTTTATAAATGAGTGACAGATGGTTTAAATCTTAGGAGTTGCACAGGAAAATTTTTTCCTGTTACTTTTCTAAATACTTTAAACACAAACATAAATACTGGTAGGATTTTTCCACTATAAGAAGAGTCAAGATGCCTGTTGTTATGAGCAGTTAATTTTCTCCAAAAGCTGATAAAAATAGAAGTTTAGAATTTTTAAAGGACAAATACTTACATATTTCCTCTTTTTCTTTTAAGAAGAACACGTATATCTTTTACGATTTCAATCTGCAATAAGAGACAACATTTATGGGTACAATGACAAGAAAAAAAGAACCCCTCAAGTGCTATTTGTGAACAACAGCTCATGATGAGCCATGTACCAAAGAAAAAACAAAAAATGACTAGAGATGAGTAGTTAATAAGAATTAGTGCTACTAGGATCTCAGAATAAGTAAAAGTAACTGAGCCAGACTCTAAGAAACAGCAGTTCAATTCTATGAACAAATGGCAAGATTAAAAAATAGGAACTAATAGACATTTTCCCAAGAAGACATACAGATGGCTAATAGGTAGATGAAAAGGATCCTCAACACCACTAATCATCAGGAAAATGCAAATCAAAACCACAAGGTAGTACCTCACCCCTGTTATAATAACTGTTAACAAAGAGACAAGAGATAATAAAGGTAGGCTAGGATGTGGAGAAATGGGAACCATTGCGTACTGTTCGTGGGAATGTGAATTGGTGCAGCAACTAGGAAAAACAGAATGGTGGTTTCTCAAAATACTAAAAATAGATCTACTATATGATTCAGCAACCCCACTTCTGGGTATATATCCAATAGAAATGAAAACAGACTATCAAAAAGATGTCTGCACCCCCGTGCTCATTGCAGCATGATTCAAAATAGCTAAGAAAGCAAAACAACCTAAGTGTGTGCCAACAGATGAATAGATAAAGATGTGGTATACATATACAGTGGAATATTATTCAAAAATAAGAAAGAAGGAAATTCTGCCATTTGTGACAACATAGATGGATGTTGAGGGCATTATACTTAGTGAGATAAGCCAGAGAAAGACAAATATTGTACAATATCACTTATATGTGAAACCTTAAAAAGCTGAAGACATGGAAACAGTAAAACAGCAGTAACTAGGGGTTGGGATGTACGAGGAAATGTGGACATCTTGTTAAAGGGTACAAATTTTCAACTAGAAAATAAGTTATGGCAATCTAATATATAGCATAGTGATTATAGTCAACAATACTATGTTCCATTCTTCAAAACTGCTACAAGACCGGATCTTAAATGTCCTCACCACAAAAAAGAAATGATAGTTATGCGACATGATGAAGGTGTTAGCTAATGTTATGGTGGTAATCATATTACAACATACAAATGTAACAGAGTAACATAGTGTATACATTAAACTTACACAATGTTGTATGTCAATTATACCTCAATAAAAATCAGAAAGAAAATGCAAGAAGCTGTAGTCATGTTCTTAACAAATTTGTACCTCTTAGTCCTCCACAATGAGGACAGGAGCCAACTTTAGAGACAGAGATGAAGGCTGACCACAGGAAACTAATCAGATATTCTCACCCACAAATGCCTGCAGGTACCTATTTTCCCAACAAAATGAAAAATGAGCCTTGGCTGGTGTGGCTCAGTAGATTGAGCCTGTGAACCAAAAGGTCTCCAGTTCAATTCTCAGTCAGGGCACATGCCTGGCTTCCAGGCTGGGCCCCCAGTAGGGGGTGCACAAGAGGCAACCACTCACTGATGTTTCTCTCCCTTTCTTTCTCCCCTCCTACCCCCTCTCCAAAAATGAGTAAGTAAAATCTTTTAAAAGATGAGACATTTTCATTCCCCCTCAAGGAATATACAGATCAGATTTGTGATGTTCTTCAAAATATATATACTAGGGTTTAGGGGTCAGTTTACAGTTAAGGCATTACCATGTTTTGAAATACGCAGGAGAAAACTATAATACCACCTGAATACTCAGAAAAGTAAAATAAGGCCCTTTGGTAATTTGATATTGGTTATTTATATATTTCAAACCCACTGGGGTGTCCTGGGCATGATAAAGTGATTCTGAAAAACTAGGCTATTATTTTCACTCAGTAGTACTCTGTACTACTCTTGTATGATTATGAGAATAATGCTTCAATTTTTAAAAATCTATACAGTCCAACTGAAGTCATAGCTGGTAGTAA
The DNA here is from genome assembly GCF_014824575.4 of Sturnira hondurensis. Classification (NCBI taxonomy): domain Eukaryota; kingdom Metazoa; phylum Chordata; class Mammalia; order Chiroptera; family Phyllostomidae; genus Sturnira; species Sturnira hondurensis. The sequence continues at coordinate 1,111,213 of NW_028076051.1, forward strand.
TTAACAGTTAATTTTCTCCTTTCCTACCTACCATTAGAAAGGTGAAGGAAAGGATGATTTACACCCAGGTCTATTACTAACAGAGTATGCCTTTTATTTTTCTTTAAAAGAACTACTTTCCGACACCAGCTTACTACCCACAATCTACTTTTGGGGAGGGGGTGCTGGTGACAGTATCAGTATATGTGTGAATACAAATGGTTTAGACTATTTATAAACAGAAAGCATGCTATTTAACACTTTATTTTTCTCCCAGAGGGCTAACATTTATTATTAACACAAAGAAGAGGTAACTTTATCTACAGTTGTGTGCTACATTTAACTACATTCTTGGTCAACAATGGACCACATATACAATGGTGGTCCTATAAGACTATAGTAGAGCTGCCCTGGCTGGTGCAGCTCAGTGGATTGAGCATGGGCTGCAAACCAAAGTGTTACAGGTTCAATTCCTAGTCAGGGCACATGCCTGGGTTGCAGGCCAGGTTCTCAGCTGAGAATATTTGAGAGGCAGCCATACATTGATGTTTCTCTCCCTCTCTTTCTCCCTCCCTTCCCTTCTCTCTAAAAATAAATAAATAAAATCTTTTAAAAAATTATAGATTTGTAAAAAAAAATAATAAGACTGTAGTAGAGCTGAAAAATTCCTGTTACCCAGTGATATAACATCGTGACATCACAGCACAACACATTACTGTCATGTTTGTGGTGATGCTAGTGTGAACAAACAAACCTACTGCACTGCCAGTTGTATAAAAGTACAGCACATGCAATTGTATACAGTAATACTTGATAATAAATGACCACATCACTGGTTTATGTATTTAGTACACTATACATTTAATCATTATTTTAGAGTGTACTCTTTCTACTTAAATAAAGTTTGCTGTAAAACAGTATGCTGTGTTATGTAGGCAGCAGCCTCAGATATCTCATGATTATGCATCACTTGATTGCATTATTTTCTCTTGTGCTTGATTTAATTTCATGTTATTTTTTACAGTGACATACTGCACAGGCTTGTAGCCTAAGAGCAATTAAGCGGCACATGACTGTACATATTAAAATAAAGTCTAAGGAACTCACAAAGAAAATGTTGGGGAGAAAACTTAATATTTCGACATAAAAATGTATGTATTTTCCCCATCTCACAGATTAATTCAGGTAACTGATAAACACCAATAAACAAACTTTCTATAAAATCATTTAAAGATGTATAGGTGGTAGAGAAGAGGGTGGGGGTAGGGCTACAAAATTATACACTAGTTTGCTTAATTTGGAAAATAATTTCATTAGTGAATATTTGCAAAGGATAGTTAACACTTGGTAACTGGTACTATGCAGAAATTTAAGAGGATAATCAAGTGTCAGGGAATTCTCTCAGCTGGATGAGAGTTCCCATTTCAACCTTCTCATTTTCAGTCTCATAGCTTTCATTAATTGGGAAGAATGAAGCAACTCAGAGGTTCTTTAACACAAAAAAATACACAACTTTTCTCAGTGCCTATAACCTTAAAGGACATTTATTTTTTTAAGATTGTATTTATTTATCTTTACAGGGGAAGGGAAGGAGAGAAGGAGAGAAATATCAATGTATGGTTGCCTCTTGTGAGTCCCCTGCTGGGAACTGACCTGCAACCCAAGCATGTGCCCTGACTGGGAATCGAACCGTGATCATGTGGTTTGCAGGCCCGCGCTCAATCCACTGAGCTACACCAGCCAGGGCAGGACATTTCTTTCATCATAAAAAAAAAAAGAGAGAAGAGAGAAAGAAAGTATTGGCTGCCAAGTGGATAAAAGGGAAAAAAAACATATTTTCTACCCTAGCCCAATTAAGTTTTTCTACATAAGAGAAAATCTGACCCTACACTTGCCTCTCTCCTAGCCGCCCCCTACAAAATAGCACCCACCTTTTACTCAACGTACTCAAATAAACTGAAGAAATAACTTAATATAAGAACTGAGCAGATTATCAGCATGCAGGTTCTACTTACAGTTTGTGGAGAAGAGGCATAATCTTGCTAAAATTATAGTGAAGATTTTAGTCAAACTTTTTACTTTCACAGATACATCAGTTTTTATAATATAAGAAAGCTTGAAATCTCTAGCATAGCAAATTTTTAACAGACTGAAGCACATAATGTGGTTGCTTCTGCTTAACGATCACCTGGTGGTATGGAAAAAGAGACAGCACAGCATCTAGAGTTTATCATCTTTCAATTAGGGAGTGAGGCAGCACTCACTGAGAAAGCTTTGTTCACTGAATGAGTCCCAGGGAACAGAACTGCATCCATGCAGCTAACAGAGTGATTAAGGAAAAAGTGATAAAAATCCAAGGTGGTGTTGCTCAACTTCAGACAACCGTCATATTTTGAGACAAAGTTAAAGACAAATCATTATTAATGTGCTTAGGTTTTGCCCTCTCTTCAAATAAGTTAGTCTGTTAACCAGTATCTTGAAAACATTCTTCTAGAAGTAAATACTAATAAACTTCTAATTGCATCTGTTGGAAATACTTCAAGCATGACGCATCCTCCTTCTGTACTTAATGTCAAAGGTCAATCTTAGTAAATTTAAAAACAAATGTTTCAGAAAAGAGTAGAAAATATTGACAAAGCCTAAGCAGTTAGTGTTCAAATCTAAAAGAAAATTCTGGCGAATCCCTTACAAAACATTTCCCTAAGCAATGTTCTTTTATAGGACTTCTTAATTTACTGGGATGACACTGATTAACAAAATTACAAAGGCTTCAGGTGCACAATTCCATAACATATCATCTGTCACTGTAGGTGTATGTTTCCCACCCCTATATGTCTTCTTTTACATAAATATATATGTCATATGATGGCAAGTAGTAGTAGATGAAAACTGCCATTCTGTAATATAGTTCAAGGATTAGAAATGTTGCAATCAAGAAATAAAATAGGTAAAAACAGCATGTGTGACTCCATTATATATACATATACTTGAGTAGGTACATATTCATAGAAAAATTAGCAAGATATCCACCAAATACTAATGCTAGTTATTTTTGTGTAGTAGAACTTACAGGTATGCTTTTCTATTTTGTATTCTTTGTGCTGATTTAGTATCTTCCAAATTTTCTACAAATAAATATTGTTTACTTAAAGTTTGATTTAAAAGTCACAAAGGAACAAGAAAATGACATTTCAAACAGACCTACAGGAATTTCATAGGCCAGTCAGAGTACCTACTGGAGGTTGCTGCTCTGAATTTATGATAGAGCAGAATCCTTTCTTTTCCCCTTAAGAACCTATTGCGTGTAAGTGGTCCAGAAGCCTTAAATGGTCATAAGATTGTGAGACACCTGCTTCATAAACATTAAAATATATTAAAGAAATGTTATAACCTAAGTAAAACAACCCAACATCTATTGTGTACAGGGTAAAGAATATGGAGATAATTCCATATTGTCATAGACTAGAATGTTGCTTCTAATCTATGTTGCTAGAATGGAAAAGTTAGGTAACCTAAAATAAAAAGTGTTTTTAAAACATGCATGATATCTCGACAAAACTGTTTAAAAAATTGAAACATTACAAAATAAAAAATTCAAAGTGAAAGTACCTTTTAATTCAAATTGAAACATTACAAAATATAAAATTCAAAGTGAAAGTACCTTTTAATTCAATCATCTACAAATAACAGCTTTTAGTAGTTTGATGGAATACCCTTAGAGACTTTTGAAGGCAGATTTTACTACATACACACAGATGTGCAACTTTCTCTCTGAAAAAAATGCTTCTCTTACATATCTTTCCATGTCCAAACACATAGATCTACCTAGTAATTTTTAACAGTTCTATGGTATTCCACTGTATGATCATATTGAAATTAATTATAACCTACCTTCCCTATTGATGGACATACTGGATTTTTCTAATTTCTCATTAGAAATACAGCAATGAATATTCTTAGTAATATAATTATGCCAGTGCTGCTACAGAATACATTTCTAACAGAATGGCTGAGTCAGAAGGGTATGACCATTTTAGATTTCAGTCTATTAAAATTGCCCTCCAGGTCTAGAAGCAGAGATACCCTATGTCCAGAGGTGGCAAACACAAGGCCTGTGGGCTGAATCTGGCCCTCCATTTTGTTTCTACCTGGTGGTGACAGCACCCAGCTCGCACTTAACTGTTAAGAAATAGTTACATTTATACAGACCTAAAATTATATTCAGCCCTTTGAAGGCAACCATAAGGCTGATGTGGCCCCCAGTGAAAATGAGTTTGACACCCCTGCCCAAGTTTCTTTTCTTTCTTTTTTTTTTTTAAAGTCTTTTCATTTATTTACTTTTACAGAGAGAAGGAAGGAAGAAAGAGACGACAGAAACATCAATGTGCGAGAGATACATGGATTGATTGTCTCTTGCACACCCCCAATAGGGGGCCTGGTCCACAACGCAGGCATGTGCCCTAACCAAGAAACAAACTGGTAACCTTTTGGTTCAATCCACTGGCTCAATACACTGAGCCACACCAGCCAGGGCAATTACCCTAGTTTCAATGATCATACCCAGCACCCAGATCTTAGGTTTCCAATTACCATTCTCCAATATAAAAAAAAAAACAAAACAAAGTTCTTTGAAGAGCTAGTTGATTCCAGAGGCAGGGCAGGAAAAATGCAAGTTGAACCTAGTATCTTCTGGTGCCAGAAAGTAAGAAAATGCTTTTTTAAAAAGTAGGGACATGTCAAAAGATCACGGGGGCCAACCAAAAGGAGCTTCCAATGGTCAAAAGCTGGAACAACTTGAGCAAAATAAATGATAGTATTAGATTATATCTCAAATAATAAAATAAATATCCATGAGCCAATACTAATACAAATAAATGATTCACTGAATAAATAAATAATTAAGGGAGAAGGGGCCAATTCTACAGAGAATTCTAATTAAAGCATCCTCCATCACAGATGGAGGGAATAAAAGAAATAGAAAATCTCTACTAATACATCATAGTTATAACCGCTGCAGGCAAAATCCATCAATAGATGCAAACAGTGGTGACTAAAACTTCGAAGCTGAACTGGATATATTCATGTTCTCAAAGCATCTCCCCCAAATATGTATTAATACAACATAGTATAATTGCTATTATTTACTAATTGCAAAGAGAAAAATTATAACTTTAATGTAGTAAAACACAGTTGACATCACTCTAACCAGGTGATCAAGATTATTAGTGTGTACACGACACTGAAAAATGACACAACTTTGCTTCTGTTGTATTCTTACCCAAATTGCACAATCTCAATCTAACCATGAAAAAACATTACATATACCCAAATTAGGGACAATCTACAAAGTAACCAACCAGTTAATCTTTAAAGTTGTCAAGATCATGAAAGGCAAAGGCTAAGGAACTGTCATGGATTAGAGAAGACTAGGGAGACATGACAACTAAATATAATGTGGGATCCTGGATTGGATCCAGGACAGAAAAAGATGTTATGTAAAACAATAATGAAATTTTAATAAAGTCTATAGTTTAATTAATAGTGCTGTACCAATGTTGATGTGTTAGTTTCGTCAACAGCTTACATAATTATGTTATAGTACAAAATGTTAACACTAGGGGGAGTTATGTGAAAGATCCATGCATATGGTGTTTTGTTTTGGCAACTCTTTTGTAAAAATGTCTGAAATTCATTTTCAAAAGAGAAAATTAATGACATCTAAAAAAGAATATACCATTTCATGTTCCTGCCAGGAATGTTTATTTCCTCACATCCCCTTCAATACTAGACTGAACTTTGTTTGACAAGTACCAAAAAGTGTTTTAATTTTCAATGAACACATAAAAATATTTAACTATATCTGAATTTCTTACATAAGTGACTTAAGTCCCTTGCCCATTTTCAACTTGGTTATTAATTTTTCCTTATTGATTCATAAAAGCCCTTTGTCTATTAAGGAAAGAAGCCTTTACCTGATGTATTACAAATACTTTTCCCAACAGAACTTTTTTCAGGGGGAGATGCTTTGGACCAAAGATTGATTGCCTTTTTGTTGTTATTGTTGTTGTTCAAGTACAGTTGTCTCCATTTTTCCCTTATAACCTTCCCCCCACCCAATCCATTCCCACCTCCCACCCTTGAACCTACCCTCTTTGGCTTTGTCCATGTGTCCTTCATACATGTTCCTTGATGGCCCCTCCCCTGTTTTCCCCCATTATCCCTCTCCCCTGCCCTTCTGGTCACCGTCAATTTGTTATTTCCATGTCCCTGGTTCTATTTTGTTTGCTTGTGTGTTTTGTTGATTAGGTTTCACTTATGGGTGAGATCATATGGTATTTCTCTTTCATGGCCTGGCTTATTTCACTTAGCATAATAACTGGAGAGCAAATATTGATTTCTAAGTTATAAGTAATAAAATACTATCAATAGTCTCCTTTGTAGCTTCTGGATCATTTTTCCACTTCAATATTATAAAAAGTATTCCCTCATATTTCCTAAAAATGTGATTACTAGGTCTAAGATAGATGTTTTTGGGGGGTTATGCAGGAGGGTGGGGCTAAGACAGGAAGCTCTTAATATATACTACAAAAATACTTTCTACAATGGCTGCATCTCTATTTATGCTCCTATCAGCATTAAATATTTTACCATGAAATAACTACTAAATTAATAGGAAAAGTATCTACCTTACTACCTGTATTGCACCCACAATAAACCACTTATCTTCAAAAACTGTCATTCACATTTTCTGAGGTTCTCTTGCTTCAGAAACTTTATTCATTTCTCCTTTCTGCCTAGAATTTTGCTTAAAAATTGAAACAAATTGCTTATCACCTTTTCTGGGATACCTTCAACAATACTGAGCAAAAATGTCTAATCTTCTTTTGAACTTCTTTAAATCTCCTGCCTAACAGCTCTAAAATTAAATTACTTTGTATTGTTTTTAATTTATCTTAATCAGTTACCTAAACTGTAAGCACATTTGAGGCAAGCAGTGTGTCTTACTGTCACTAGATTCCACTTTAACTTGTAAATAGCATCAAATATTTGTTGGAATGGGTAAGATAAATAACACTTGTCAGAGAATATGGCTAGTTTGTCATTTTTTTCCTATTTAACATTAGCCTTCACTTCATTTCTTTGTAATAATTTTCAAGCTACATTTTTTGGATAAACAAGTTAAATTTAGTCAACATACAAAACTAACCTAAAAACTTCAATAGAAGGATAAATTTTAAAAACTCTTGGAAGACCATCTCTATAAAGCAGAGATTTTTGACCTTTTTCACTTCATGGCACACAAACCAGTCACTAAAATTCTCTGGCACACCAAAAAATGCATTAAACTTTTTGCTGATTTAACAAAAAATAGATATAATTTTGATTCAATCATACTGGACAGCTATTGTTGTGCTGGCTGTTGTCAGTTTTTTATTTGACAATCTAAGGGAAAAGAGAAGAGGTCAGTGTCCCTGACTAAATAGTCAGGTGTTACATGTTTTAAACATTCTTGCAGCACAATGGTTGAAAATTACTGCTATAGAGTGATCTTCCTAGGACCATATACCAGATGTAACCTAACTGGACGCCATCTTTACTAGCAGATGTTCAATAAGCAGAAGCTATATGCTCATCTCCCACAGCAAGTTTACTCTAAGGGTTATTATAATACAAACCCCACAAGGAAAAAAAACTTTGGTATTGTTTCCTCTTGGTAGAGAAAAACTCTTCCTAGTTATGAGACCAATCACAACACAAAGAAAAGCTGCACTAACTAGTTCAGAATATCATCAACAGATGATGTTGGTGTGAATAACTTGAATTTGAGAGCCCTTATAAAATTCTCCATTAACTGTTTGCATTATCAGCGAGAGAGTTGGTTAAGAATGTAGTAGAATGCGGAGCAGAATGCAAGGTATAACTTGCAAAGTATATTACTACTATGAAAACAAGTGCTGTCTACTTTGGAGAGAACTAACTATACCCTAAATTACACACACCTTAATGACAAGAATCCCCACAAGTGAATGTAAAACATTTAATTTAACAATGCTAACAGTACTATATATAAAATAGTGATTATAAATGCACATAGTATATTCTATAGCTATCATGTTACTTTTATTTTTTAAGGAAACTGTTAACTTACACAGTGGTTAAGACTTGTATCTTCACCATTGAAAAAGCCCACATTCTATCGTGGTGATGTATGGTCAGATATACAGCCCTAACTGTTAAACACTTGGATCAAGTCATAACCAGTTCTATTACAAAAGGTCCATGTACACATTTATCAATTCTGGTACCTTAATAGCTACCCAACAAATCATTAACATACAGAAACAAGAGAAGGAAGAAGTATCACCCATTCCTTCTGCATATCAGCAAGTTGTCAACAATGTCCACATCACCAAAGGTCTGTGAACAATAACTTTTTCTGTTCATCCTGAGTGAAAGATGGAATGACTTAAGTACAATGCAACATATTATAAATAATCTTATAAAAAGCCATAAATTAAACCAAAGTATTTTACAGAATTTATGACACCATAAAAACTGCCTTCACTTAAGCTCTCTCCCTGTATCTAGCAAGCCAACTGGATGTCTCTGGACATGATGGTGACTCTCAGTATGGATGGCACACAGACTAGTATCTTCAAATAAACCCACCAGATACGCTTTGCTAGCCTCCCTGCAGTGCACTGATGGCAGCACTCTGAAACCTCAGTTTTGAAATCCTAGGTGATCTTCCTCATCAACCCGTGGAAAGGAAACTTCCAGATCAGAAGCTTGGTCGATTTCTTGTAATGATGGATTTCTTGAAACACAAGGGTTCTGGTCTGTAGTGATGAGGTTTTTAAACCCTGCGGTAGACAGTGCACTTTCCCTAACAGCTTTTGTGGCCAGCTGTTTGGAGGAAGCTTTTCCACTCATGAATTTGCGAGCACCCTGCTTGGTTTCTGCCATTTTCTTTCACCCAATGCCAAAGACTTAGGCCACTTCATGGACTGCTACACTGCTTCTGCCCCCACTGACTACTATACTGAAGTTATCGTTGTTCATGCATATGCATTCCAGTCCACTCTCCTCACCTGCTAGGTTACATCAATGTCCTGCAAACCATCCTCGTTATATTACCAATGGCTGGACTTATATACAAAAATTGTGTGTATAAATATAAAAGTACCAACTTCCAGTCAAGATTGAGGCATAGGTAAACACATTTCACCTCCTCACACAACTATAGCAAAAATTACAACTAGACTACAAAACAAACCACCCAGATTCATCAGAAAATCGAGTTGTATGGAAGTCAGACAACCAAGGATTTAAAGAAGCCACATTCATCCAGACAGGTAGGAAGGGCAGAGAGGCACAGAGATGACAGAGTGGTGCAGAGAGAAGGCAAAACAGGCAGTCCCACACTTATATGTGGTGGATAAAAATTGGGAGAGATACCTCAGGAGTAAAGGATCCCAGCCCCAGATTAGACTACCCAGCCCAGGGTTCCAGTACCAGGAAGATTAAGTCCCAGTAACTTCTGGCTGTAAAAATCAGTGGGGGCTGGGGTGGCAGAAGAAAACACAGGATTCTCAGGAGACTCCTCTTAAAGGGCCCACAAAGGTTTCAGGACGTATGCACACTTCCCAACTTGGGATTCAGCCACAGGGCAACAGATGAAAGGGCACAGTGGCTTATGGGGAGAAAGTGAAGTGACTAGGAACAGGGCAAGTGCCAAGGGACAGCTTCCTCCCTGGCAAACCTCCAGAAGCCAGGCAGCAGCACTGTCCCTCTCTGAGCCCTCCCCCACACACAGCCACAAAACAGTGAAGCGGGTCACACCACCCTGGTGATTACCTAAGGCTCTGTCCCACACAATTGGCAGGTGCACTTTTCTACAATAGGCCACAGTCCTGAGACAGAGAATCAAAGTAGCTAAACCTAAAACACAGAACCAAAAACAGGAAGGCTGCCAAAACGAGGAGACAAATATGGCCCAAATGAAAAAAAAAAAAAAAAAACAGAACAAAACTACAGAAAAAGAACTAAACAAATGAAGATAAGCAACCTATCAGATGCAGAGTTCAAAACACTGGTTATCAGGATGCTCAAAGAACTCATTTGCAATAGCATATAAAAAAAAGACACAGGCAGAAATGAAGGTTGCATTAAGGGAAATAAAGAAAAATCTACAGGGAACCAACAGTGGAAGGGATGAAGCCGAGAATCAAATCAATGATTTGGAACATAAGAAAAAAACATTTAATCAGAACAGCAAGAAAAAAAGAATTCAAAAAAACAAGGATAGGCTAAGAAACCTCTGGGATATCTCCAAACATACAAACACCTGAATCCTTGGAGGTGCCAGAAGAAGAAGAAGAGGAAGAGCAAGTCATTGGAAACTTATTTGAAAAAAATAATGGAATACAACTTCCCTAATTTGGTGAAGGAAATAGATATACAAGTCCAGGTAGCACAGAGAGTCCCAAACAAGTTGGACCCAAAGAGGAACACACCAAGACACATCATAACTAAAATTCCAAAGGATAAAGATAAACAGAATCTTCAAAGTAGCAAGAGAAAAGCAGAGTGTTGTTATCTACAAAGGAGTTCCTGTAACACTCTCAGCTGATTTCTCAAAATTTGCAGGCAAGAAGGGAATGGCAAAAAGTATTCAAAGTCATGAAAGGCGAGGACCTACACCTAAGATGACTCTATCCAGCCAAGCTATCATTTAGAATGGAAGGGCAGATAAAGTGCTTCCCAGAAAAGGTCAAGTTAAAGGAGTTCATCATCACCAAGCCATTATTATACAAAATGTTAAAAGGAACAATATAAGAAAAAGAAGATGAAAACTATGAACATTAAAATGGCAACAAATTCACAATTATCAACAACTAAATCTAAAAAACAAACTAAGCAAACAACCAGAACAGGAACAGAATCATGAATCTGGAGATCATTTGGAGGGTTATTAGCTATGAGGGGAAAGAGGGAGAATGGGGGAAAAGGTACAGGGATTAAGAAATATAATTGGTAGGCATAAAATAAACAGGGAAGTTAAGAATTGTATAGGAAATGGAGAAGCCAAAGAACTTATAGGCACAACCCATGGACATAAACTAAGCAGGTTGGGAGGTTGCTGGAGGGAAGGGGTGTACCAGGCAGAGGGAGACAGAGGGGAAAAATTGAGACAAATGTAATAGCATAATCAATAAAATATACTTTAAAAAACTGTGTCAACTAAGAATAAAGAAATTACTCAGTGCTGCCAAATATATATAAAAATGCACTTTATATACTGTTGAGAGAAGTGTAAATTGGTACAAGCTTTATAGGAAGCACTTTGGCAGTATGCATCAAGAGGCCCTAAGTTATACTTCATAGCCTAGTCATTTATTTCACTTTCTACTTCTAGGAATATCCTAAGGAACTAATCAGAGATGCATGCACAAAAATGTAGGCAGTAGTCTCCACTGTAACATAAATTAGAAAATCTAGAAAGAATTTCAAATACCCTAAAGGAGACTGGTAAAGTAATGATGATCCACATGATTAAATATGGAAGTCATCAAATGCAACATTATCAAGGAATATTAAAGGACATGAAAAAATACATGTAGTGAAATTGGTTTAACATGAAACAAAGTACAGTATTAGCTTCTTTAAATATACACAGGCTACAAGACAAACTGTTTATCTGTGGGTTACAGAATTACAGCTGATTTTTTATTTTAGCCTTATGTTTTCCTTAAATTTTCTAACACTTCTCTAGTGAATAAATTACTTTTACCATTTAATAAATAATAGAAAATATAGTACCAGTCTTTTAACTAATTGTAGTATGTGTCTGCATATGCTGATAAGTGACAATGAATATGGCTGTGTGGCCTACTCAAGTGGCAAAGTGACACTGTAAAAGGAGCTACAAGTTGACTTTAAATGCTACAGAAAAAGATTGAACACCTCTGTTTTTAAACTCTAAGGAAAATAAACTTTTTTTGTACATTACTATAATCTATGAAGCTAAATAAAATTAAGGTTTTTTTTTCTTACTGTAACTAAAATGCTGTTTCCTTATGGTCACCTATGTCAAAATGTGACTAACAAAATTTGACTACTACTAGCAAGTGAAGAGACAATATCAAAGAGCCAGACAATCCTGAGTGGTTCTACATAGATGGAAATATAATTTTTAAAGCTCACAGTTCCACTCACTTTTCTTTTAAAACAAATAGGAACTCAAATGCCAAGGCCAGGTGATATCTGCATAAAATTTAATAAGCATATTTGCACTTTTCTGCTCCAACAGGAACATGTTTCTCAGCTGACCAGGATCAGCCCCCTTGTGGTGAGACCTGCTACCAGAAAGGTATCACAAGCTGAAAGGCACCAAATGAGTGCCTTTGGTTTCCATACAGGTAATGACAAGGATTATGAAAGAAATGGGATTTCAGAAGTTAGTTCTCCACCCATACCCTGTTTACAACCCGACCTCTGGGAGCAACTACTCAAACTTCAGAGAATGTCATGTTACCAAAGACTGTTTTGCTTCAGACATTACAATCAAATGTAACATCATATTACAAATATGTACAAGCTGAGCTAACATCTGAAAGTAGGAGTCAGAACAGACTGAATCATTTCTTTCCCTCAAAGTTTTCATTTCAAAATATTTTGGGCAACAGTAAGGTATCATTAAGTAATCTCACTTCGTGTAAGGACAACAGTTCTGAATGTGTCCTTTAATAACCCCAACAGGGCTTCACAGCATGAACTTCACAATGCAAAAAACTGTAAAAAGAATACAGCTGCTACACATACAATTCCACTGTAATATACAATAATACCTGAAATTTAGTGGTTTCACTCCAAAGTAAAGGGAACTCTGTGGCTGCTGGTTACCTCCACTGGTTGAGACAATGCTTCTGAAGCTAAGTTCACAAATTTGATCCCTGTATAAATAGTTTAAAATGAGGGTGATCACACTTCTCTCCTTGCCAAGGTCTGTCCCCTGGTTTACAGCTACTGTTTCAGGGTAATTATTATCAGAGCTCCCCATCCCTAGTGATTACCCCAGTAATAACCCTAATTCTGGTCCCACAGAGAATAAGGTGAGAACATATGGCTACATCAGCAGAAGCCAAACTTCACTACTGGAATAGACACTTCCAAGTACTAGTTCCTGATTGAATCCATAGTCACATGCAAATGGGAAAGTAAATAAAAGTGCCAGCTTTGTGCCATTTTACACACACGCGTGCACGCATACACACACACACAACCCTCTATTCCATGTTTAAGCTTCCAATATCAAATCATGACAAGCTTAAATAGTTTCTGTACAATTGAACATCCAACTTCTAAGATCCAGTGTAGCCCTGGCTGGGGTGGCTCAGTGAACTTAGTGCTGGCCTGCAAACCAAAGGGTTGCCAGTTCAATTCCCAGTCAGGGCCCATGCCTGGGGTGCAGGCCAGGTCCCCAGCAGGGGACACTCGAGAGGCAACCACACATTGATGTTTCTCTCCCTCTCTTTCTCCCTTCCTTCCATTCTCTCTAAAGATGAATAAAATCTTTAAAAAAGAAAAATTAAATCTAGGGTAAAACCTTAACTGATAACTTAAAACTGAAGTCAATTCCTCATCTTAAAAAACATACATTTGTATTTTAGGTACATAAAGGATAAATCAGATCCACTGTAAGAAAGTATCTCCAATGTATAGATTTTTAATTTATATGACTTTTAAAGACCATAGCCCTATTTAAGAAGTTATATTTGCACTTTAACACTAAAAGTCAGAGAAAAGGATATGGCCAAGTTAACTTGAACTTTCCGAAGTAAAATTCTAATCTTCTAGGGAGCCTATATTTTATATTCATTTATTTTTACAAACAAACAAACAAAAATAACCAGTTATAGTTTCCCATCTATGATTTTTCTGGAAAATACCACTTTGTAAAATTAAAGGTTGTTATCAAGTGAGGTATTTGACTTCCAATCAGTGATAAAAGACTAAAGCAAACTGGAGATTTTCTGGGCTAACCCAGATACTAACTATAAGGTTAAGGGATTTTTCACATATTCATAAGTTTCAGCTCTTGGAATAGTCTGTGACTAGTACAATTTACTAAGAAAGAGTTTATTTACCTAGGCCCAACAGAAAAAAAGATCAGAAATTAACAGGACAAGGTGCTACGCTTCATGGAAGTCTAAACAGGTGGCCAATGGCATGACAGGTGTGGGTCAGTGGGTCGGGTGTCATTCTGTGAACAGAAAGGTCACTGGTTCAATTCCAGGTCAGAGCACATGCCTGGGTTGTGGACCAGGTGCCTAGTTGGGGCTATGAAAGAGGCATTAGATGGATGTTTCTCTTGCTCTCTTTCTCCCTCCCTTCCTTTCTCTCTAAAAATAAATGAAATACTTAAAAAATAATAAAGAGGTGGCCAATGTATCTCCAACATAACTGAATGCCCTGCCAAGAGGCAGTGTACTGTGGAAGTTAAGGACCACCATCCTAGAGACTGATGGCCTGGGTCCAATTCCTGGCTGTGGCACTACCTAGAGTGTGATGACCTTGAGAGGAAGTTAGTTAACCTCTTTGCCTCATTTGCCACAACTCTAAAATGGAAAGAACAATACTACTACTTACAGGGACTGTTGTGAGGCTTCAATGATTGATCTCATGGCTCCAGCAATAACTTTCTCAAAAGCACCAAGTTTAATCCCTAACCTCAGCATCTGGCACACACTTTTCCCTCTGCCAAGAATATTCTCTTCCATTTTTCTGGCTTCATTTAGGTCGTAGGTTAAATGACACTTCTAAAAAGTCTTCCTTGACCTTCCCATGCTATGTCAGGTGCCTCTGCCATTTGCTCTCCAAGCACCCAGATAGTATAACACTTCAACTTGTTCTGGTTTTTGTTCCCCTGCTGGGCTGTAAGCCTATTAAAGGAAGAAGTCAAGTCTCTCTGGACTGCCACTATAATTTTCAGAACCTAGCACAGTGAAGGAACACAGTAGGTGCTTACTAAACAGTTCTTAAATGAACATAGAATGAAATAACAAGTCATACACAGGAGAAAGGAAACCAAAGAATATCTTCTGAGTTAAATATCTCACTTTAGATAGAAGTTTAGGCCTCTTCACATCTGAGATATATAGGAGTACTTCCTCTCATATATTGAGAAGCTTGAAATTAAACATGAGGAGTGCCATATGCTGACAGAGTAAAAAATCTGCACTGATTTTGCATTGGAATCATGGCTTCATAGCAGAGAAATAACATCTGATTTAGTGTGTTTAAACATTTCATGCCTCATATTCCATAGCCTTTATTTAAACAAAGATATCACAGCAAAATAACATGGCTGGTATGGCTTCCTAAATTTTGTCAGCTAGACTAAATGAAACCTGTAAGTGCCACTGGCATAAATGGGGAAGGGAAGGCAAGACCATAAATGCAAAAGAAAGGAAGTGAAAGTATTTGAAAAGTTGGAGAGTAGTACAGCAACATCAGCAGTTCATCACCAGTGCCCTGGTAAGCCAATACAGATACAGAACCAGGAGACACTCTTGCAAAGCTCTGGTTGAATGCTCAGAAATCTATTTTCAGTACACTGATAGGCAGATGCAATTCACTAGGGTTCTAATTCTCTGCATATGTCATTGACATGGGCATAGGTCTTAAGGATGTGGTTTTCAGAGCCACTTGTAAGGTGTTTGTGTTTCAGAATTGGCTTACCATTCTAAAATGCAGAAATTCTCAGCAGAATGAGAGGCCAGGGGCTTTCAATGGAGTGAGAAGAAGGAAAAAGAGATCAGAACAACCCAGAAAGATTTTCCAAACTATTACACTGATCCATATAAAACTGCCAATAGTCACAAATCTGTAACATACAAAAAACCCCCAGTAATTTCAAAGGGTTCAGCCAAATACACACATATTTAGAATCACTGACTGAATGACCTACTTTTACTGATAAGAGTGTGTCATATTTTCAGGTCTGTTTGGGGGAAAAGGTTGAGAATACCCACATAGTTTGACCTTAAGTAATGAAAAATTAAATAAGCAAAGAACCGGAAACAAAACATATAAGCATAGAGAATAAATTAAACTTTAACTACATTTAAAACAGCAGACATGGGGAGATAGTCACAAAAAATGTGAATGCCATTTAATTGTTAAAAAAGTAAATTACAAAAAAAGTATATGAAACACGTTTCTAACGTGTCTTTTAAGAAAACCCAAATAATTTGGGGGGGGGAATGAATTCATATTCTCTACAGAAAACATTTTGGAAGGATATAAACTAAAAATTTCAGTAGTTGTCTCTGGGCAGGGGAATTGCACTTTCTTTTATCTTTTTATATATATGTTTTCTAAAATGAACACATATAACAATTTTAGACCCTGGATCAGAAAAAAAAGACTTTGGTAGACAAACTAGGGAAATCCAAATAAATTCTATAGTTTAATTAAAAGCACTGCACCAATGTTATGCTATGTAAAATGCTAACATTAAGGGGTACTGGGTAAAGATATATAGGACCTCTGGCCTACCTTTACAAATTTGCTGTAAATCTAAAATTATTCCATAATGAAATATTTAATTTTTTAAAAAGTAAGCCATGTGTTAAGATCACATTTAAATAATCTAGAAGAATCCATTTGGTTAAGAGATACCTACATATAAACAATATGTTAGAATAGACCTTCTCTGGTAATAAATCAGTAGACTTTCTAGCATGACAATAGAAAGCTGTATAAAGACTATTCCAGAATATGGCCTCTCCAAAATATGAAAGTGATGCACACATTCACTGAAGCACAAAAGGTTGGATCTCTATTTTCTTTGGTTTTGTAAACATCATTGCTGAAGACTATCATAATAACATTTTTATTTGAGGAAAGAAATTAAAAGTAAGTACAGCCAGTAACAACCCTTTTCCAAAAAACCTAGTTTTCCAAATCCTGGACAGTGAGAGGTGCAGGCACATGCATTTGTCTAAGAAATATTCAGTGAACATATATTATGTCCTGCCTTTGTGGAGTTTACTGTTCAATAGATAATACCTTAAGTGAACATTAGGCTAACACGGACAGCAGACATATAGGTAGAATAGGAAAGGAGAGTCACCCCTGAGGTAACCCCTCAATCCTGTAATAACAATATGCTCAACTAGAAAATTATATATTTTTATAAAACTAATAATAACAGCCACCTTCTGGGATTATCCAGCAACAAGTATAAGCAGGTATACCTGTTACCGCTTATGTATTAGCTGGCTTGCCTAAACACAAATTTTTTTAAAAAATCATCCTCCAAACATTGGGGAAAGAAATACAGAGCTATAAAGTACACTCAGACAGCTAAACCAACTTGATCAATTTCATTTGTGGGCTACCGGCAACTGTTACAAACAACACTACCTACTGGTTATAATACTACTCCAAGTGTAAAATTTGGAATAGATTAATTCCACTGTGGGACACAATGGAGGAAGTCTCATTACCTGGAGGTATCACCGCTTAAATTTTTTAAATGCCTCAATGAGGCACTTTTGCATAGGATGAGATCCAAAACAAGAATTTCAAGAACATATTTAAGAGAAGCACCAGAGTACTAAAAACTGCCCAGCTGAGCAGGAGCCTTTTCCCATCTCAGTAAAATACTGTTTAAGGAAGGGGTTACTATTCGTACAAAGGTCAGCCAAGACACCAGCTACAGTTTCAACGGTGTGGCTTTTTCCTACTAGTAGACATTTCCCATTTACCCCTAAAGCATTTAACTTCTGCATCTGCCATGCAATTCTGCTTTTAAGATATTTCTCTTCAGTTTTTTCTGCAAATATTTAATCTAAAACATCACCTCTAGATTTTAATTCAATCCTCAAAGTATCTGCAACCAATGTGAGCAGCAGTAACAGCTAAGAAGGTGGTTTGCTGTCTCATGACTATGGGGCAATCTGTTGCTTATTCTTCAAAAGCAAAACTAAGGTCAACACAAAGGAAGTTTTGAAAGAAAAGTTTTATCACACATCTCAAGGTCTGGTGGTTATGTGACAGTGCTGTAAGTCAGTGATCTTCAACCTTTTTCATCTCGTGGCACACATAAACTAATTACTAAAATTCTGCTTATTATATGTTTTGCTAATCTGACCAAAAAATAGGTGTAATTTTGATTCATTCAATATGAATGGCTACTGTTGTGTTGGCTGTTGTCATTTTTTTAAAATCCTCACCCAAGGACATGCTTAGTGATTTTTGAAAGAGAGGAAGGGAGAAAGACAGAGAGGGAGAGAAACATTGATGAGAGAGAAAAGCACTGATCAGTTGTCTCTCATATGCACCCAACCTGGGACTGAACCCACAACCCAGGCACTTACCCTGACTGGGAATCGAACCTGTGACCTTTCAGTTTATGGGACAATGCTCCAACCAACTGTGCCACACCTGCCGTGGTGAGAGATGCTTCCAGTCTGTCACAAGAGTCTGTTGGAAAGTGGGCTAGAGATGAGCAGACAAGGTGCATTGTTCCCTCTCTGGCCCCTCCTCCATAACAGCACAGCAAAGAGGGTTGCCCTGCCTGGGTGAATACCTAAGGCCCCACCCCCTTGCAACCTATCAAGTGCACCAAGAGAAAGAAATATGGCCCAAATGAAAGAACACAGCAAAAGAACAAAACAAGGAGATTGCCAACCTATCTGATAGAGAATTTAAAGCCCTGGTAATCAAAATGCTCACAGATCTGATTGAGCTTGGTTGAAAAATGAAAAAACCAAACGAAGGATACCCAAAGTGAAGAAATAAAGCAAAATATTCAGGGAACCAACAGCGACAGGAAGGAAACCAAAACTCAAATCAATTATTTGGAACAAAAGGAAGAAATAAACATCCATCCAGAAGAAACAAGAATTCAAAAAAATGAAGAGAGGCTTAGGAACCTCTGGGGCAACTTGAAACGTTCCAAGATCCACATTATAGGGGTGCCAGAAGGAGAAGAACAGCAGCAAAAAACTGAAAACTTATTTGAACAAATAGTCCAGGAAGCTCAGAGAGTCCCAAAGAAGTTGGACCCAAAGAGGAACACACCAAGGCACAACAACATCATTAAGTTTCCCAAGATTAAAGATAAGGAGAGAATCCTAAAAGAAGCCAGAGAAAAGGAAACAGTTACCTGCAAAAGAGTGCCCATTAGACTATCAGCTGATTTCTCAAAAGAAACCTTGCAGGCAAAAAGGGGCGGGAAAGAAGTATTTGAAGTCACGCAAGGCAAGGACCTACATCCAAGATCACTCTATCCAGCAAAGTTTTCATTTAGAATGGAAGGTTAGATAGAGTGCTTCCCAGATCAGGTCAATTTAAAGGAGTTCATCATCACCAAGCCATTATTGTATAAAACATTAAAGGGACTTATCTAAGAAAAACAAGATAAAAATATGAACAGTAAAATGACAACAAACTCACAACTTGATTATCAACAAATGAAATTAAAAGAAAAGAAAAACAACAAAACAAAAACTAAACAAAAAACCAGAACAGGAATAGAATCAGAGAAATGGACATCACACAGAGGGAGTTCAGTGGGGAGGGGGAAGGGAGGAATGGGGGCGGAAGTGCAGGGAAGAAGCATAATTAGCAGGCATAAAATAAATGGGGAGAGATAAACATGGTATAGGAAACAGAGGACTCAAAGAACTTATATGTACAACCCACGGACATGAACTAAGGGTACAAAATGTTGGAGGGTTGGGGGGCAGGGGGAAACGGGATAAAGGGGGGGAAATTGGGAAAACAGTAATAGCATAATCAATAAAAATACTTAAAAAACAAATAAAAAAGGAGGTGGGAGTTTCACCATGAGGGTTTCAATTTTGCAGCTGTATCTTCTAAAACTACTTTAAAGGATACCACATATGAAGAAGCAAATTTGAGTGGTGGTGAGTATTTCCTAAACAAAGATACTACCTAACAAACATTTTAATACTTAACCTCTTGATGGTCAAGGGAATTTTAAAATTAATGTAAACATGTGTTTAAATTAAAAACCTACTTCCACATAAAAACCCTGACCTTCATACTTCACAACAAAAACAAAATCTAGGTAATGGAATCCAAAAATTGGGGGGTGAGCATTTAAGTTTTATAACATGGTTACAAGTTCAGTCATTTGGCTTAAAAGTGTATAATCTATTCAACTGAATGAATATGTATGACATTTCTTTCTACTGAGGGAAATAAACACTACATAGACTCCCAACAGCACATTGCAATAATTTGCCCACAGAGAGCCTGACCCTTGCCTTTTCTAGTTTTCACATTATGGAAACTACTTGCTTCACATAAATTTTAACCTACTTCTGCAGGGAACTGCCTGGATACAGAGAGAGTCCCAAATATTATACTTTAAACCATCCTAGACTGACTTTGCATGTGACCAAATCCTGAAGGGTTTCTGTGATTCTGTTTATACAAATGCCATGACCCCTGCTCTATTTTTGTTGTTGTTTTTCTATTCATTTGAAATACATTCATCTGAAAATTGTCTATAACTAATTTTGCCCAGTTCTACCTCTCAGTCAAGTTATGATTTGTCAACTGTTCTTTTAAGCTATTTCTCACTCAAGTGGTCATGTGGAACATATCCCATCTTTTCACATGGATTTGTCCCATGAGCCATTAGTGCTAGTTCTATCTTCTCTAGTGCTTTCCACACCAGACTGAATTTTAAGCTCATTTACCAAGTTCCTATTTCCTCTCTGAGGGAAGTTTTCAAGCTTTCAGTTCATTTGAGAAGCAGAAATGACTAACGTGCAGGTGTCCTCCACTTTTAAAAAGTTCACTTTATGCCAATTCACTTTTACAAAAGAGCTACATTAGTAACCGTTTTGCTAACAGAAATCAAAAGAAGATTTTGCTTTCACAAAAAGGGCAAAATACAAAAACAGTATGTGTTTGTTTTGCAGTGAGCCCTTACAGAGGCAGTGTACATCCCCAACAGCATAGAGCAAGGCAGCCCAGTTGCTTCCTGGGAACTACACTCAGCATCTCAGCATCAAGCCACAAAACTTCGAAATGTAAGAGCATCTGTGCTTTATCTCAATTTATTCTGTGCATCTGTTAGCAAGATGTGTCCTAAGGTAATTGCTTCTTCACTTTACACCATTTTAGCTTAGGAAAGGTTTCATAAGCATGATCTACTTTCAGATAGCAAGGGAAACCTATATCCTGATCATAATGACTAATGACCATTTCAGTGGTACCAGCTCTCCCCATTTCTTTAGGTTTTCTTTGATGACTCATCACTCAGGTACCTCCAGGGGTGTGCTCCTTCAAAACCCTATCATTATTTTTTATAGTATAAAAATATTTTAAGCTCATAGGTAATAAATAGAATACCTAAGAGAAAACAGGTATTTCACCATTCCTTCCACTGCATTACCTTTATAACCCCTGGAATCCACCATGATTGCTTACAACATCCAATACTCCAGTCTCACATGCCCCTCTTATTAATCAAGTGAGAAATATGAAACCTCTACCCTGACTACCCTTTAAAATCTAGTAATTTAACAGTACCTTTGAGTGAAAAATCCTCATGCTATAAAATCGATTCCAAAAATGCCAAGAAGCACACATCCTTGAAGATTAGGGATACTGTTTCAATTGCCAGAACAAAAACATAAGCAGCTATACTGGCCTTCACAGTAACATCACTTTTTACATGGTAGACTTCTTTTTTTATAAAAGACTTTATTGAACCCATGGAAAATGATTAAAATATCAAAAAGTCTTCTGTATAAAGTAAGGTACTTCACCCTTAAGACTCATAATATAAATCTGAGGATTTTATACTGAGTCTTCAGCAGATATGCTCAATAAATATTTCTAGATGACATAAGAGAGCAGAATACATATACATTTCCCCAATTCAAACCCGGTTCTCCAATACAGTTTCTCAATATTCAATTTTATACACTATACACTGATGTACTACAGAAAAAGATTCATGTTGCTGTAGATACCTAGATTTTCTTTACTTTCATAAATTGTAAAAGAATACAACTAAGCACATACCTTTACCAAAAATTAGAGCAGTTTTTTCCTAGAACCAAAAAATTGTTCAAGCACAGTTTTAAAACTTCATTAAAACCAAACCTCCACTCAAAAGACATTCCTAATGCCCTGGCTGGTGTAGCTCAGTGGATTGAGCACGGGCCTGTGAAGCAAAGGGTCACTGGTTCGATTCCCAGTCAGGGCACATGCCTGGGTTACAGGCCAGGTCCCTAGTAGGGGACACATGAGAGGCAACCACATACTAATGTTTCTCTTCCACTCTTTCTCCTTCCCTTCCCCCTCTGTAAAAATAAATAAATAAAAAGTATTTTTTAAAAAGGTATTCCTAATGAATTTAATATGTTGCACTTATTCAGCATTATTAATAAGTATAATTTAAATAACATGTTCATAGTTAAATTCAAATCAGAACTGAACTGGTTTAACATTGAGGAATTTAAAAATTCCTTGGTTATTTACTTTTGCTGACTGTGACCTTTTTTTTAAAGAATATATAGTTTGTTCAAGAAACCAGTTATTTTAATTAGAATAGAATGCTATATTCACATGGCATTCACATGGCACCATATGGTTCTTTTCTCACCAAGATGTCTTTTTCACTTAGAGTTATTGATCATGAAAGATGCTCACAATATAGTGTCAAGTTAAAGGAAGCAAGTTACAAGGCATTCTGTATAGTAAGAACCCATTTTGTAGGAAGATACATGTTTGCACATGAGCAGGCCCATACGTATATATGGACATGCAAGTGTCCATACATGGGTGTGCATACACATCTGTGCACAAGCATATTTACTCAAAGTTGATCATGGATCTCTCTGGGTATGGGGTTAGGTGTTTTCATACTTATATTTTCAATGCAGAAAATACATATAGCATTTTAACAAAGGGAGAAGGGTATTTTTAAAAAAATACCTGAGTCCTCATTAAGTACAAGGCACTACACTTCTAGCACATTGTCATTGTATAATATGCAATGAAGAAATCCCATCACAAGTGTCTTCCAGTGTGTAAATGTGTTATATTATTAATCTCTATAGTTACTATCAAAACAGTACATGTAGCCCTGGCTGGTGTGGCTCAGTGGATTGAGTGCTGGCTTGGGAACCAAAGGCTCACTGGTTTGATTCCCAGTCAGGGCACATGCCTGGGTTGCAGGCCAGGTCCCCAGTAGGGGGCACATGAGAGGCAACTACACATTGATATTTCTCTCCCTTTCTCCCTCCCTTTCCCCTCTCTGAAAATAAATTAATAAACTCTTTTTTAAAAAGTACTTGTAAATTTAGAAATACACTGTAGACTTGTGTAGGATAAAATGTAAAAGTATCCACACAACAGTAATTGAACAATAATAAAAAATAAAATGAAAAGTGGGTAAAAAAATAAAAAGTAAAAGTATCCCTAAACTGCCTTCCTCTACCACCACTCCCTTTCCTTTTCCTCTAGAGATAACTACTTGTGGTATGGATCCCAGGGGTGTCCAACATTTTGGCATCTGGGCCACACTGGAAGAAGAGTTGTCTTGGCCCACACATTAAATACACAAACACTAACAAAAAGTGACCAACAAAACAAAACGTTTTAAGTAAATTTACAATTTTGTGAGGGCCACATTCATAGCCATCCTGGACCACAGGCTGGACACCCACAGATCTTTTTGTTTTATCCATACGTATGGTAAGGTCTTTTTTTTTAAATAAATGGTATAATGGTCTATAACTCCCTCCTCTATCTCTTACCCCTTTAACAATACTTACGGACTCCTATGCCCGTTTATATAAGTCCAAAAGTGTTTTTCTTCTAAAAGCTCTATGGTATTACATACAACAGCATATTTTTAGTGAAATCATTCCCCTATTAATGGACATTTCAGTTACTTCCAAGTTTTCACTGTAGTAAAATCATACATATTTTTTACATTTTGTTTTATTTTTTAATTGTATTTTATTGATTATGCCATTACAGTTGTCCTGATTTTCCCCTGTCCCCCTCCACCCAGCACCCCCTACTCCCTCAGGCATTTCTGACACTCTGACCTTTACATCCCCATAGCTATTCTGTAACTACCTATTTGTACTTCTTAATCCCCTCACCTCTTCACCCATTCTCCCCCTCCCCCCTCCCATCTGGCAACCATCTGGTAACTAACTGCTTTTCTCTTGTTGATTTTAAGAGTCTCTCTTTATCTTTAACTTTTGACATTTTAATTATGATGTATCTTGGAGTGGCCTCTTGCCACTGCTCTTGTTTGGGACTCTCTGTTCTGTACTTCCTGGACTTGCATGTCTGTTTCCTTCACCAAATTAGGGAAGTTTTCTTTCACTATTTTTTTTCAGATAGATTTCCAATTTCTTGCTTTCTCTTCTCCTTCTGGCACCCCTCTGATTCAAATGTTGTAAAGCTTGAAGTTGCCCCAGAGGCTGTTTATACTACCCTCATTTGGGGGATTCTTTTTTCTCCTTGTTGCTCTGATCGGTTGTTTTTTGATTCCTTATGTTCCAATCACGGATTTGGTTCATAGCTTCATCCACTGTACTGTTGTTTCCCTGTAAATTGTTCTTTATTTCAATTAGTGTGCCATCAGTTTCTGGATGGATCTTTTCTATGCTGCTGAGGTCCTCACTAAGTTCCTGAGCATCCTTATAATAAACAGTATTTTGAACTCTGCATCTGGTAGATTGCTTATCTCCACTTTTTAGTTCCTTTTCTGGAGTTTCATTTGATCTGTTCTTTCCTTTGGGCCATGTTTCTTTGTATTAGGTAAAGCGCTTTGACTCCCTGTATTGGTAGTGTGGCCTAATATAGTAGGTGTCCTGTAAGGTCCAGTGGCACAGCCTTCCCTATCACACAAGGTGGGTGTACTCAAGGTGAGCCCTTCATGTAGACTAAGTATACCCTGCTCTTGTAGTTCAGCCTTAGTTGCTGTTGGCAAATCAAGGGGAGAGATTTACACGGGCTAGTCATCTGCAAGGATTGGCTGTCTCCACTGACCACCAACCTTAGCCCTCTGGGGAGGATCAGCTGTGCAGGGGCAGGGTGGTGGTGTGCTGAAATGGTCTACAGATGTCTACTGGGTGCACTGGCCCTGGGGTTTCTCAGGTGGTGCAGGCCCAGGTCAGCTCGCACTGTGTTCTGCCAGGAGCCACCCTGCCTGAGCTATCAAGCAATCTGAGATAGTTGCCACTTGTGCTGGGCTTAGAGCAAGGGTGTCAAACTCATCTTCACTGGGGGCCACATCAGCCTCACGGTTGCCTTCAAAAGGCCAAAATAATTTTAGGACTGTATAAACGTAACTACTCCTTAACTGTTAAGGAATTGAAATTACACTCAGACTTTTGAAGGTAACCGCAAGGCTGATGTGGCCCCCGGTGAAAATGAGTTTGACACCCCCGGCTTAGAGACTCTCAGGCAAAGCCAGTTTATGAATCTAATCAGACTGCCACTAGGGCTCACTGAAGCCAGCTGTTGCTTGTTTGAGAGGATTTAGGAGCCAAGACCAGCCATTCTTATGGAAAAACAGCTTGGGTGGACCATCTCTGGGGATCTCCAGGGTGGGTCAAACAGTGTTAGCCAGGTTGATGGAGTCTCAGATACAGCACCAACCTACAGGATATGTAAGGGGAGGGTTTAACAAAGGGATAATGGCCTCTGCTCAGCTTAATGCCAGACACTGCAATTTATCCCTATGTGCCTCTGGCTCCTTTTAAGCTGCTAGCCCAGTGCTGGAGCTCAAAGGGAGTGAGTGAGTCTGAGTAGGTGAGTCCATGTGTAGGTTCTTTAACAGGAACTGCTTGGGCTTCCAGCAGTTTCTTCTACTGACTCAAACTCTGCCTGGTTTTCGCAGCCAGAAGTTGTGGGGACTACTCACTCCCAAGATATCCCCTCCCGAATTTTTATCCATGTGGGTGTTGGGCCAGCCCATTCCACATCCGTGCCCTTCCTACCAGTCCAGATGGATGTGGTTTCTTTAATTCTGTAGTTGCCAGACTTCCATCCACCTCGATTTCTGATGTTCCTGAGTGATGGATGTTCTTTATTTTTTTAAGTTTTTAAAAAGATTTTATTTATCTTTAGAGAGGAAAGGTAGGAGAGAGGGAGAGAAATATCAGTGTATGGTTGTCTCTCGTGCGTCCCCTGCTGGGAACTGGCCTGCAATCCAGGCATGTGCCCTAACTAGGAATTGAACCTCCAACCTTTGGTTCACAGGCCCGCACTTAATCCACTGAACTACACCAGCCAGGGCAATGTTCTATATTTTAGTTGTAATTTTGATGTGGTTCTGCAAAAAGGTGAGCCATGTATACCTACATTGCCATCTTTACCAGAAGCCTCCTTCCTTATACCTTTATACACATGTGCAGATATTTCCCTAGAATAGGTTCCTAACAGAATTGCTGATCAAAATATATGTACATTTAAAAAAGAGGATTTTGTATCCTTCATCACAAACAATTTGCAGTCTCATTAACAATTTATAGCATTGCACAGTTCTTTCTAAAAGTGGATATTATAGTTTTTTGCCAACATATTTGGTGAAAATGGGGTTTAAAAAAAGGAAACAGCAGCCAAAATGGAGTCACTTTTGCTTAGCCCCATCACCAAACTAAAACTTAAAAACTAACCTAAGTAATCTAACCATCTCTCCCAACAGTAGAAATTCAAACCAATCAGTCTGAAATTTCCTAATTAATACCAGTGAGGTAATCTGTATGATAAAATCTCTGTCATTCCCTTCTGTCCCCCAAAAGAACATGATCTGGCCTAAAAATAATCCTTTATTTTATTTTATTAATAACACCCTTCTTCCTATAAATACCTTCTATATTGTGAAACCCCTCAGAACACCATGCTAGTTGCTAGAAGGGATGCTGCCTGATTCATAAATTGCTTGATAAAGCCCTTCAGAGCCTCAAATTTACTGGGTTGAATTTTGTTCTTTAACAGTGGTTTTAATTTCTCTAATTACTAGAGTGAATTTGAGCATCATTTCTTTCTTATTCATCATTTTAATTTTTTCCCAATGAGTACCTTTTCTCTTATTGATTAGTTTGTAGGGGCTCTGTATATATCATGAATATAAAGTAGAAGACTTAATCTAACGTTATTTGGAACAGTTGATTAAGTTAATTGAAAAGGCCAATTAAGGTGAATAATCATAAAAAATGCATATGACAAATATTTCATTTTTATCAGTAGTAAAATGAACACTCATTCATCAAATGATTAACATAGGGCCAAGAGGCCGAAGCCTTTTTCTTTACTCCAGACCCACTGAGTGTAAAGAAATTTAAACAGGATTCTTAGACAATACAGAACTTCAAAGAACTTAAGACACTTGGATGGAAGTGAGTGAAGAACCCTTGTAGATTTTTATATTTATTTTATATGAATCTTTTATCATCTTACTCCAATATGGCATTAATAACTTGC
Source organism: Sturnira hondurensis (assembly GCF_014824575.4). Lineage (NCBI taxonomy): Eukaryota > Metazoa > Chordata > Mammalia > Chiroptera > Phyllostomidae > Sturnira > Sturnira hondurensis. The sequence goes on from NW_028076051.1 coordinate 1,138,702, forward strand.
TTTCACACACTCCTTCTAATACACTCAATTTTTTATAAAAACATGAACCTAATGTAACTATCACCCAGCTTCAAAAATTGTCTACATGTGCTGCATTTGATTTTTTATATCTCTACATACTCCACATCTCCACCATCTCTCATATCATTTAAAGAAAATCCAAGACATCACATCATTTAATCCATAAATTTTCAGTAAGAACTTCAATTTCCCCATTTATATTTTACCACGTTACAAAATATGAAAATATTTACAGAAACAAAAACCACCACATATATATATATGTTCAGTGATAAAATCATCTGTTCTGCTGATGGGTACACAAGCATACTGGCATAGACCAGCTTACTAAACAGCAAGTGTTCACTGCATAGTTTATTTTACAAAGGAAACAAAGAGCATCATTTAATGTGGTGAATCAGTTAAGCGGAAGTCAATTAAATATTCTACTACATATGTAGAAGCTATTTCCCCCAGTCTGTCGTTTACCTTTTAAACTTTGTTATAGTTGTCCTGTGCTTTCCAGATGTTTTTTTAAAATACATCCTAAATTTATGTTTTGTATGATATGAGGTGGGACTCAATTTCTTTCCAAACATATAGCCAAAGTGTCCTAACTCAATTTCTATTTTCAACATCATACATAAGGCATTTAAAAGAACTAAAGTGTTAACTTTTAACTTACAAAGAAAGCTGCATAAAAAATAATAAACCAACAGTCTAAGCTCAGATTGATAGGCTTAAACTACTATGTACTTAAAATTCACATAGCAATTTTGGGAGCAGATAAAACAGCACTGCTATTCTTGGGCTTCTCTTTACCACTCTGGCAACAACAGAATCACCAAAGGATGTCAGGACCATGTACACCTCTTTCTGAATCTCACTAGTTGTATTCATAGGTATTTGCATACCTGTAAATTTACTTTCCCAGTGAAACAGTGAAATCAACCCTCTTCACTCATTCCTTAATGCCGCTCCTAGACAACAATGCCTTGTGGACTTAGTAAAGAAAATGAATACTCTTCCCAACAACTATTTTCCATAGAAATATAACTAAAATGCAGTAAAAGTTGCAGTACATTTCATTAAATTTCCTTTATAACAAAGACTCAATGATTTATAAGGTTGATTTGTCCCTAGGCAAACTTTTTCTGTAATGGATCATGGATTAAATAGGCTTTTAGGGCCATAAATTCTGTTTGAATTCTGACATTGTATTTTGGATGCAGCCAGACAATGCATAAATAAATAAATGAAATTCTGTGGCTGTGTTGCAACAGAAGGTAGTTTAAAAAAAAAAAGCAGGCAGTGGGCAGAATTTTACTGGTCCTTGCATTAAACCAATGATTGATCTTTTTCAATCAGCAATCCACTACCTGTACACTTATTTTAAGTAAATATGGTTATTCTGAGGGGACAAGTAGTCATGTCAGTACCACATTACAGAAACAAATATTCTCAAAGTTAATCACGAACCTTTTCCTGTAAGTTCTCATAATTATGAGCACATACATTTTGCAAAATATAAAGTTGCAATTCCCCTTGAAGTTAATGTTTATTTTAAAGATACTTAAAATGAACATTAAGTAGCTACTATAAAAGGAAAATATATAATCTAGACATACAAATTCAACAGTCTCTTACTCATTATTCTGATAGTGGATAGTGAGTATAAAAAGCCAACTAAGTACATGGTCATTATTCGCAACTTCACTACTCAAAATGCAGAAGTAAACACTTCCAACATACATTTAAGTGAGAACACAATTTTTTTTCTTCAGATTATTTACCAGAAACCTTGATTTAAAAACCTATACAGTTTTGCCAGAATATTTTTAATTTGGAAAGTGAAACCAAAACCCCTTGGCACATCATGTGCCTATTTAATTTTAAAATACTAATTTTAACATTTTACTTGACAGCCTAGTAAGGGAGAAATTATGTTTGTAAGACACAAAAGGATAGCAGCCATTTTAATATAGCAAAAGCATGTGTGAGTATGTATTCACACTCTAAGCCATCAAGACCACTTGTTCACTGGATACATTTGAACTCCACAATTGTGAAAAATAAAATGTTCACACTGCTAACAGAAATGTTGGATTACAAAACAGCAAGGAATAAACTAAATAAATAACAAAGGTACATAAGACCCTTTGACACCAAAGACTGATAAAGAAAAAATTGATAAACTGGAACTTATCAAAATTAAAGACTTTCGTTCTGCGAAAATCACTGTGAAGAGGATAAAAAGACCAGCTACGGACTGGGAGAATATAGTTGCAAACCGCACATTCAACAAAGGACTAGTCTTTAGAATATATAAAGACCTCTCAGAACTCAACAGTAAAAAAAAAAATCTCAACTAGAAAATGTACAAAACACATGATCATACATTTTTACTAAAGAGGATACAGCGATGGCAAATGAGCATGTGGAAAGATGATCAACATCATTAGCCATTGGGGAAATGCAAATTAAAACTACAACAAGATTATCACTAGATACCAATCAGAGTAGCTATAAAATAAAGAATAGCAATGCCACCAAATGCTGGCCAGGATAAGGAACATTCATAATTCAGATGTTGCTGGTGGGAATGTAAAATGGTAAGCTACTCTGGCAAACAGTGGCAGTTCTTCATAAAACTAAACATGCAAGTAACATACAACTAAGCATTTGTACTTGGGCATCTAACCCAAAGATAGATGGAAATGCATGTTCACATTAAAAAAGTACAGGATTGTTCACAGGAGCTTTATTTATAACAGGTTTAAAAACAAAAACAGGAAACAGCCAAATGTCCTTCAAAGGGTGAATGTTTAAAAAAACTAGTGTATCCACACCATGAACTATGACTCAACAATAAAAAGGAACTATCAATACAAGATACATTCCCGCATGAATCTTCAGGGAATTATGCTGAGTAGGGGAAAAAAAGCCAACCTCAAAAAGTTACATACTGTATGATGCCATTTATATAGCGTTCTTGAAATGGCAGAAGTACAGGCATGGAAAACAGATTAGCGGTTACCAGGGGTCAGGAAGGGAGTGAGGAAGGGAGATAGCTGAAGCTACAAAATGGTGATGGAACAGTTCTGTTTCTTGACTGTGGTGGTGCTTACATGAATTTAACCATATGATAACACTGCACGGAACTAAACACACACACACACAAATTAGTGTATGTAAAACTCATGATCTCTGAATCAGGTGGATAGATTGTATCTATTTCAATTTTCTTGTAATGTTATACCAGTTATGCATGATGCTACATTTGGGGAAAATTAGATAAAGTATATTATTTGACAACTGTTTAAGAATCTACAACTATCTGAAAAACAGTTAAAAGAGAAAGAAAAAGAGTACAGATGGAGGGGAAGGAAAGAAAATAGATAGATAGATAGATAGATAGATAGATAGATAAATAAATGATGCCCTGGCTGGTGTGGCTCAGTTAATTGAGTGCCAGCCTGCGACCCAAGAGATCATGGGTTCAATTCCCAGTCAGGGCACATGCCTGGGTTGCGGGCCAGGTCCTCAGCAGGGGGTCACCAGAGGCAACCACACACTGATGTTTCATTCCCTCTCTTTCTCCTTCCCTTCCCCTCTCTCTAAAAATAAGTAAATAAAATATTTTAAATAAAATAAGTAAATGAATAAATAAAATAAAATTATAGATTAATTTTAAAAAAGAAAAGGAAAGGAGTATATAAGACTAGGCAGAGTTAGGAGTGGGAAAAATGTTTTATTTTTGCTTAAGTCTCGGCAATTGAAAGGTAAGGAACAAGAAAAAAGGAATGCCTGGCAGGGAGTACAATTAACACAGTCACTCACCTCCCCCCATATAGAGTTCAATATCCTCAGGACTTTATGTCCATGATTTGACTGTTATTGTTGTTAATAAAAACAAACTGTCCATGCACCTATCCCTCCACAAACCCCACCACTATCAGTACCATACCAAACTAAACATATAGTAGGGCTTGTCTTACCCATCATATCCCGGTGGCCTGGCCAAAAAAAAAAGTGACAAATGAAAGAACGATATAAAATTGAATGAATAAATGAATGAGATGCCTGCATAGTCTTTTATTGATCTTAGTCAATTATGGTTACAAGGCAGTATTTATACATTCCCTTACAAATGCCTAAAAGCCATGAACATTTTTTAAAATTTTTATTTACTTATTTTTAGAGAGGGGGAAGGAAGAAAGAAAGGGAGAGAAATATCAATGTGTGGTTGCCTCTCACATGCCCCCCACTGGGGGCCTGGCCTGCAACCCAGGTGCCCTGACTGGGAATCCAACTGGTGACATTTTGGTTCGCAGGCTGGACTCAATCCACTGAGCCACACCAGCCAGGGCCCATGAACACTTCTAAAACTGTGGTATACACACATTTTACTTGCAAACAGAAACTAGCAATACTTGATTTTTGTAAAATGCTTCCCAATTTAAAGATTTCCACATAGAATATCATCATTTCATAGGGATGAATTAAGAATTATATATATAGCCCCGGCTGGTGTGGCTCAGTGGATTGAGTGCCAGCCAGTGAACCAAAGGGTCACTGGTTGGATTCCAGTCAGGGCACATGCCTGGGTTGCAGGCCAGGTCCCCAATAGGGGGCGTGTGAGAGGCAACCACACACTGATGTTTTTCTCCCTCTTTCTCCCTCCCTTCACCTGTCTAAAAATAAGTAAATAAAAGTCTTTAAAAAAAGAATTGTGTATATATAAATTGGAACTAGTATATACAGATCTTTGAAAAAAGCATTCTAAATAACTGGTATAGGTGATTATATACAGCACAACCTTTATGCAAACTGCATCAGTAGATTGATTTCAAACTGGGGGACTTACGGATCATCCTGTCAAACATCAAGATGCTTTTACAAATGCAAAAACTAAGAGAGCTAAAGTAATTTGTGGAAGGTTATACAATTATCTAGAGCTAGAACTGAACCTGAGCCTCTCCAGCGTCCCAATTCATTTCTCACTGAATTGGGCAACACTTTCCTTTCTTCACCCATCCCACCGTTATCAAAAACAAACATCTTAATATAAATGACTACTTTTTTTAAAAGGGATTTTTAGGGGGGGGACCTGAATTTGCTCAAGCTTTTCGCTGTTGCATAAACCTTCTGTGGACTTTTAGGTGTCAAATTACTTCTCACATCAGAACAATAAGGTACTTTATTCTATGGTGCAAGGATCATACTAACAGTTTAATGTTTCATCCTCCACCTAAATGGCAGATAGCATGTTAATTCTTACAGGAGTCACACATCTTACATTAGAGCAGCTTCAAAGCAAAACATGAGCTATTTTACAATTCAAGGAAGAGGCCTTCACTATTAAAACCTTGATATGCTCATTCACAGTACTGTAATTGAATCTCCAGTAACATGCAGGTTTATGTATCAAGAACACTTAAAACTATCTGAGGCAAAAGAAACAGTGAAGTGACAGTAACTACTGGAAAATGGTTGATTAAACCATAAAGGAGACTGCTTAGTTTTTCAAAGGGGTTAATTTCATTGCCATTTTGCCCTTATTCTGCATCTCACCGCAGTGATGATTGCTTTAAGGTCCAAGAGCAAAGAGAGCAAAATCATTACAAGAGAGTGAAAAACATGCCTTTGAAGGAGGAGATGTTGGAGTGAGGAGGAGAAATGACGTTTTATTTAAAATATGTAACCCCTTGATGGGGCTTAGGCAATGAATCATATTCTCCTTGATTTTTCTATGCGCTATAGACATCAGCGACAGTTCTTTCTGTAAAGGACTGAACTGAGAGGGAGTGAATAAAGCTAATGCTAAATATATAGCACCCACCGGGACAGGGATATCGGTAGAATAGGCGAAAATAAGACCATGCTTCTGCTAAAATCCAGCTATTTTCTAACATTCGTAAAAATACGGAAGCTGAGAGGATATCGAAAGTCAGGGCATCCCTCACATCGAAGGGCGGATGCTTCTAGAGTAAGAGAGACGTGCTTACCTTCGGATATTGAGCGAGCCAGAGGGCACAAAATGGAGCTGAGGTGTAGGGGCGCCCTAAAGGTCATTGGGAAGCCTGGCAGGCTCTTGATATGCTCTTTTGGAAACGATCATGGCAAAGGGTAGTACCCCGATCAGAATGATGATTCTGGCTCTCTAGGGGTGGTAAGTGACAGAAGACACAGGCCAGGGCCTCGAGAAGCCCAGACCTGAGTAAAGGGGAAGATACAGATATCTCGGGGATATTCCCGGCACCGGGGGAGGAGGGCGGATAGATTGGGCTCAAGAAGAAAGAGAGCCAAATCCGGGAACGGGAACGTTCTCCCAAGTGCCTCCGGACTCAGGTGTGGGACAGTGGCGCCGCTGCGGGTTGGGGCTCGGAATGCGACAGGGCAGGGGCGCTCAGTGCCGCAGCCTCACCAGCGCGGGTTACTCACCCCAGGCGTTGTCCACGGAGTTCTCTAAGCCCGGCAGCGCCCGGCCCTCAGGAAGCTGGCGGAAGGGAGCCGCGTGTCCGCTAGCGCTGGGGCGAGTACGGGCACGCCGGAGAAGCCAGAGCCAAAAAAAAAAAAAGGAAAGGAAAAAAAAATCCCACAGCAGCGCGCACACTCGAAGGACCTGCGGAGGCGGGGTTAGGGGCGGCGTGGCGCGAGCCCGGAAAAGACGCGCCTGGAGGGTGGGCGGAGTGCGGACGAATGGTGGTGTGGCTGGGCCCGGCGAATCGCCTGCGGCCCGCTGCTCGGCCCACCCACGCTCCCGCCTCCGCTCTCCAAGGACGTCAGTCGAAAAGGCGGGGCCCAGCCCGCGTGAGGTCGAGATGGTGGGGTGATGCGCCGGAGCCGCGTAAGCTAACGGCGCCTTCCAGACCAGTCCCAAGGTCTAGCTTCCCGCTTGCGAACCGCTATTGCTGAGCTGGCTGGCGGGCCACGTTATCTACTGTGTATTTAAGGTCTACGCCTATCTGATTTCAGCACGGTGCGAAGCCGGCCCACGCCCGCGTTTGTGTTGGCTTCCCTAGATTAAAGTTCCCCTCCGGTCATCTTCCAGCTGCCATTTAAAGATTATTATTATTATTATTTTTTGGCTTTCACTCCCCGTCCTTTGGAGACAGATATGACCGATTTGATTAAAGACAGCTTTCACCGCCAAGCGTTAAAACCCCCACTCCCTGCCGCTAACGAAATATCAAAAGGATGCAGGGTCTTTACTTTATTCCTCCCATATACTCGATGGTGTCATGGCAAGACAATCCACAACTGATAAGGAAAAGTCACCGCAGCGTCGTAACAGCTCTCTGGACCTGATCGTTGCCTATGAGCTAGTCCTACAAATGCTGTTCCTAAGAGATTGAAGAAATGGCTGTTAAGAATAAAATTCCGGCCCTGGCTGGTGTAGTTCAGTGGATTGAGCACGGGCCTGCGAACGCGGTCCCATTCCCAGTCAGGGCACATACCTGGGTTGCAGGCCAGTTCCCGGCAGGGGCCAGTTCCCAGCAGGGGATGCACCAGAAGCAACCATACATTGATGTTTCTCTTCTTCTCTCCTTCCCTTCCCCTCTAAAGATAAATAAATAAAATATTTAAAAAATAAAATAAAATAAAATTCCAGCAAACTGTCTCCAGACTCCAAAACGGACAGGCCATATCTGCAAATGAGCCATGACAAATTGCCAAGAATATATCACCAACAACAATAATAATAACAACAATAAAGGGCCAGTATTACAGAGCCCTGATGTATAGAGGGCTAGCTTCCTCTTCCTGCTAGTAATGGACATTTCATTTCACTTGCCATTTTTCAGTTTCACATTACCAGAGGTAACAATGTGCGTGTGTGTGTCACCGCCTTAGATTACAGGCTAGAGCCCTTCTAAAACTTTAGTTTGCATCTGAATCATTTGTGGTGCTGGTTAAAATATGGGTACCTGGAGCAACAACCCCAAAGTATTGTAATTCAGATCTGAGTGGAGCTGAGAAATTTTAATTTTTAATAAACATTCCAGGTAACACTATAGGTGGCTGGAGGCTCACAATTAGAGAACATAGACTTACAGCTTTTGTATTACTACTGTGAAGTGGGATAATTCATCTGTTTTCCAACAGGCCCACCCACTTATATATAGTATGCCTATAATTATTGTTATGGCAGTCCTCTAATTTCATCTTTCCATTGACCTAGAAAGTTCAGAACTTCAAACAACAATTTTAATTTCATGTTTATTTTACAAGATCTTGCTGTAATGACAAAAAATAAGTAATCATTTGTCAGCTATATAATTCACTGAGTACCTATAATGTACAGCAATTCTGGAATAATGTGCTTCATTCAGTGTCATTTCATTATAATGTTGGTGAGATGCATGGGAACTTAAGTCTTGTTTATATCAATTAGCCTTGGGTAAAACTGGTTTCTTTATACCTCATTTTTGCTTACACTTGCAGAGCCTATTACTGATGAAATTGAGTGAAGACACTGTACAGAGAGCACTGTCATCTATAGTCAGTTAACACAAGTGAAATCAAAGAAATGATGCTTGCCCTCAACACACTTACTGCCCAGTTGTGGCATTAAAACACAGACACATTACAGACCCAGTGTAACACATCAATCTATTAGACCAAGATGAAAAAGAACTTGTAATGAAAGAGTACTTTTGTCAATTTTCTTTACTATCAGCCACTTAGCCCAGACTTTTTCAATCATGTCATTTCCTCTGAACACTGTCTCAGTTTTTGTTTGTATGTATTTGTGCATACCTATGTATATGCATGAATGTATAATATAGATATATTTATCAGACCAAGAAACTACTTAAAATTTCAAGATCTTTATCACTTAAGCTGCATTTTCACCGGGGACCACATCGGCTTCGCAGTTGCCTTCAAAGGGCTGAAATAATTTTACGCCTGTGTAAATATAACTACTCCTTAACTGTTAAGGGGCTGAAATTACTTTCGGCCCTTTGAAGGCAACTGTGAGGCTGATGTGGCCCCCGGTGAAAATGAGTTTGACACCCCTGAGTCTTAAGCTATTCATTAATGCTGACAGTTCTGCCTTTTTATTGCCTACCATGGGTCACCTTTTCCACTACAGTGTATCCACACTATTTCTAGTTTTTCCTTTTTTCAGGATCAAAACAAACCTTGTTTAATTTCTTGTCATCAGAAACCCTCCAGAACTACTACCCAGGAGCAAAACATTCCCCCTGCCAGCTGTCTGACATTTTAGAGAGAACATTTGCACGGTTGTTTACCAGTTAGGGAGACAGGATTATTATCCTTATTTTGCAGATGGAGAACCAGATGCAGTTCAAATGACTTGTCTAGTCACACAAATAACTAGTAGTAGAGCTTGGATTTCATACCACAGTTCTGATTACTCCTAAACCAGGGTGTTTGCAACCACATCATGCTTCCTGGATAAGTCCTCCCCAGAACCACCAATACAATTAGAAACAGAAGAGAAAAACATGTGGAAATTGAAAAGAGTTAGGAAATTGTACAGTACAATTGACAGATCCAAAATACAACATAAAAAGCATTGAACACATGAAAATTAAACTGTTTGAAACCAAGAAGAATTGAGCTGAACAGCTCTGTTAGCAGGTACTGATATTTAGGACTTGCCCATTTTACTCTCCTGTAATAAGAAGCTGAAACAGATAGCCTGGCATTAGTTATTTATGGAAGGGCAGAAAACAACAGTTCTTCATTGACTGGGGAACAAACTTTTGCATGTTAAACATATTTTGCAGGTTTGTTAAATAATATTTTTCTCCTGTGGGGGAATTTATACACAGCAGAACTTTATAATAATATTTGCACAGTCCAGTTATGTTTTGTCATTAATAAGACTTTTATTTTTTTCAGACCCAATAACCAGACCAAGTATTGTCTCCCATGGCACGTCTGAAACAACTGATGAAATCAGAAACCTAGACAGAAGATGATCTCACTGTGAGCATAAATAATAACCCAAGCTACTCCTTTAAAAAGTGCTCAAAGGCATAGTAGTTCTAAATGTTCTTTTTTAAGACATGATTTTTTAAAAAGACATGATTTTCTTATTTTCAAATAACTGTTTCTTTTTATTCCAGTACATTTTACAGGTGTTTTTTTAATTAATCAAAAACAAAACAAAACAAATGGAAAGACATCTAATGATTCTGGATGGGAAGACAGAGTATTGTAAACAGTCAGGTCTTCTGAAATTAATCTATAAAGTCAGTGCAGTTCAAATCAAAATCCCAACAGGGTTTTAATGGGCCTTAATTTCAGTGTCTCTCACTAACTTGCTCTTTGTCTCTGTAAAAGTGAAAGAGACTTTATTTGGGGCAGTGAGCATACAATGCAGTGTGCAGATGATGTGTTATTGAGTTTTATTCACCAATGTCATCCTAATGAATTAAATTTTTAAAATCAAACTTCTGCCCTGGGTGGTATGGCTCAGTGGATTGAGTGCAGGCCTGTGAAGCAAAGGGTCGCCAGTTCGATTCCCAGTCAGGGCACATGCCTGGGTTGCAGGCCAGGTCCCCAGTGGGGGACGCATGGCAGCCACACACTGATGTTTCTCTCCCACTCTTTCTCCTTCCCTTCCCCTCTCTCTAAAAAATAAATAAAATATTTTTAAAATAAAATAAAATCAAACTTCTATCCTCTCTAAATAAAATCCTCTGCAGTACTCTTGCAAAGTGTCTTACCAACCTCCCCCCGCCAAAAAAAAGCACAAAATATAGACAATATATGGCCATAAGGCCAGAGGCAAACAAAGTGAGCTGTGGCAGTCAAGTCTTCAAGAAAGTTACCTTTGGTATATTTTCATCCACTTTCTGTAGCTATTCTAGCCTAGGTTAGGGGGAAAGCTCATCAATATGGTAACTCACTTAAATTTCTCTTTATTTTTCTTTCCGTTTCACATACAAGAAGATCCCATTTCATCTCCCATTATTAAAAAGCAAGTCAAATAATAACTAAATTCAAAAATGTTCCTTATTCTTAATCATTAACTGTTAGAGTTTGGAAGCCATGTAGGGGCAGAGTAGCAGGATAGGAACCATATGGGCTTTGAACTTGGACTATCCTAGACCACGTTACATAACTTCTTCAGAGCCTCAGCTTCCTCGTCTGTAAATTGGGAACAATAATGTTACCTCATACATAAGGCTCTTCTGAGGGAGGATTAAATTAAATCATGCTCATGAAATGCCTGGCTTATGGCAAGTTTGTAGTAAACAGTGGCTACTAATTACCATGTCCGGTCTTCTCATTTTACAGATGAAAAAAAAGGGAAGCTAGAACCAAAACTCTATTATACCACATAAGTTTCTCTCCAGATTCTCCTATTTATTGAATGCCATTCTTTAAAGCTAAGGGCTAAATTCCTTAAGGAGTGGTCAACAACCACCACCTTCATTTGCATTTATTGAGTCACTCAGTGATCTCCAAGCTAATCTCCATTACCTTCAATCCTTTAAATACACACTATTTGATAATGCCTTCTATGAAATGGACAAACCCCATCATTATATCTAGATATTCACTGCATCAACCTTTGAACATTTATTCAAAGCAATCCTTCTTCAAACTAAATGCTGTGATAAATTCTCCTTCAGTTAGACCATATATGGCACCTGGTGCAGGCCAAGTTATTGTTATTCAAATGAAAAATCTTTAGTGATATGTTCGAATAAAAATGGCTACCAGTTCTTGAGTACTTGCTATGTGCCAGGCATTGTCCAAACCCTTTACATATATTACTTCATTTTACCCTTACAATAACCCTGTGAGGTAGATGCTATTATATTAGAGGAAAATGTGCATATGGCTGAATAAATGATGTTTCAGATGTCCATCTCATCATATAAACCCATCTAGAAGAGAAGCAAAGTCTCATTTTGGAACATCCTACTTCTATATACACAGGGGGATCCCTCTAATGAAAAGACATTTAAAGCAAATACCTTGAAGGTAAACTCATAGATTTGGAAAATCACTCTTGGCTATGATATATATGTAATCCATATCATCTATACAGGTAGCTTTCAGGATTGGTGGCTAACGTCAACTTTCTGCAACTTCTTTTCAATGGTGTTTATGAAGTCATAAACTTCTTTTTTAAATATATTTTATTGATTATACAATTACAGTTGTTCTATTCCCCCCTTCATTCCCCTCCACCCTGCACACCCCCTCCCACACCATTCCCCCCTTTAGTTTATGACCACGTGTCTCAAGTTCTTTAGATTCTATTTTCCCCTACTATTCTTGCCCTCCCCCCTATCTATTTTCTACCTACCACCTATGCTACTTATTCTCTGTACCTTCTCACCCCTTCTCCTCCTCCCACTCCCCTGTTGCTAACCCTCCATGTGTTCTTCATTTCTATGGTTCTGCTCCTGATCTAGCTGTCCTCTTGGTTTGCTTTTGTTTTAGGGATGGTTGTTAATAACTGTGAGTTTGCTGTCCTTTCACTGTTCATATTTTTTATCTTCTTTTTCTAGGGAATCCAGGAAGCTCAGAGAGTCCCGAAGAAGTTGGACCCAAGAAGGAACACACCAAGGCACATCATAATTACAATAGCCAAGATTAAAATGAAGGAGAGAATCCTAGAAGCAGCAAGAGATAAGGGGACAGTCACCTTCGAAGGAGTTCCCATCAGACTGTCAGCGGATTTCTCAAAAGAGACCTTACAGGCAAGAAGGGACTGGAAATAAGTATTCCAAGTCATGAAATCCAAAGACCTACATCCAAGATTGCTCTATCCAGCAAAGCTTTCATTTAGCATGGAAGGACAAGATGAAGTACTTCTCAGATAAGATCAAATTCAAGGAGTTCATCATCACCAAGCCCTTAGTATATGAAATGTTAAAGGGACTTACTGAAGTCATAAACTTCTGATTTTGTTGTCACTGGGCAAAATTCAGGTGTGACAATCTAAATCAGCTTATGAATGACTTCCTGCCTGTGACTATTCTCTCTCTTTATGGAGCCATGGTGCAAAGTAGGCTCTATGTGAAGGTCTCTAAGCTTTTGATAACTGTTCATCAATATACATGGACTAATATATTCCTTAAAGGCTATTCACAAAGCAATTGTTCACACAGTAAGTCTTACTTTTCCACTGATTGTCTCCCTTTTAAAAAGATTTTATGTATTTATTTTCAGAGAGGGGAAAGGAGGGAGAAAAAGAAGGAGAGAAACATCAATGTGTGGTTGTCTCTTATACGACTCCATACTTGGGACCTGGTATACAACCCAGGCATGTGCCCTGACTGGGAATCAAACCTGTGACTCTTTGATTTGCAGGCAGGCAATCAACCACTAAGCTACACCAGTCAAGGCTGATTGTCTCTTTATTATTTTTTTATCATGAAAGAAGTACATGTTTGCTTCCTTTGTTGAATTGTAAATACATAAAGTAAAAGAATCTCTGTTCCCATTCTGCAGAGATAACTGTGAACAATCTTTCCAATTGTTTGTCATGCATATATACATTCACATAATACTTTTTTTATTCACAAAGAGAGAATACATTATACATATTGCTCTACAAATTGCTTTTACTCAATATATCAGAAACATAATTTCATGTAATTATGTTCGTATGTAGATATCTAAAAAATTATAATACTTCATTTCACTGTTACATAGTATTCATAGTATGGGTATACCATAATATATTAGTCATATTCTTACTGATGAACATTCAGGATTTTCCCTACTTTTTCAAAATACTCCAACTAATATCCCTATGCATAGGTGAATTTGCTCAAACAGTTATATAGAGGACCCCTATAAGTGGAAATGATGCTGAATCAGAGAATATGTACATTTTGCCCTGGCTGGTGCGGCTCAGTGGATTGAGTGCTGGCCTGCAAACCAAAGGTCACTGCTTTGATTCCCAGGCAGGGCACATGCCTGGCTTGCAGGCCAGGTCCCGGGTTGGGGGTGTGTGAGAGAGGCAATATTGATGTTTCTGTCTCTCTTCTTCTCCCTCCCCCCTCTCTAAAAGTAAAAAAATAAATCTTTTTTCAAAAAAAGAATATGTACATTTAAAATTTTTAAAAATATAGTCAAACTGTCTTTTAAAAGAGCCAAAACAATTTATAATTCTACATTTTCCTGATATTCTTGAAAACATTGAAGATTAATAATCTTTAAAAATCTTGCCAACCCAATATACAAACAATTCTATCTCATTGTTTAATTTATGTTTTATTAAAGTGTTTGATAACTTTAATATCTTCTAAAAGTAATAACTATTACATAGAAAATATGGAAAACACCAAAAATGCCAAAGAATTCTTTTAAAATCCACATTTGCTGCCCATGGAGAACCACAATTAATATTTTTATCTATTTTTACTAGTTTCTTCTTATGCATATTTTCCCCAAACTTGGAACTATTCTATATACATAGTATCATGTGTTTTCCCCCTTGATATTTAACATGAGTTCTCCTCCATGTTATTTAAAATTCTTTTAAAAATATGTTTAGGGATGCATAATATTCTAGTATATGGGTGTCACATAATTTATTACCCAGTCTTCTATTGTTTGTGGTACATTTAGGATAGTTCTGAAATTTATACTGTACTATAAATGATGCTGTTATAAACATTCTTGATTAGGAATTTGTTTCTCTCAAATTAGTTTCTTAAAATAACTCCTACATGTAGACTTGGTGAATCAAATGATACATTAGAAGGTAATTGACTCATATCACCAAAACAATTTTTCCTCTGACTTTCAAAAGAAATTGCCAACAATTAATCTGTAGTAATTGATAAATCGGCCCATTGATAAATAGGCCCTAATAAGAAAGCAAGTACATGTACTGCTCTGCTGTAGAATCACAAAGTTTATTTGAAATTAAATTAATTCTTGAAATAAGTCACCAACACAAAATTGTGTTTAATTCAGAGTAGCTAGGTTGTTTCTTTTGTTTAAGATTTGACTTTGGGTAATTTTTTGACAGGAGTACAATATTTTAACATTCTACTAGGGAAAAAATCCAGAGAGAGACAGTTTAATTGAACAGAACACACTGCCTTAAAAGTTCCTTCAGCTGCAATCAAACCTCCCTCTCCCAAACCCCTACTCCACCTTGTTTCCCAGCCTTTTGGGGAAGCTGCTGATTTTTTTTAAATAAACAAGCTGACCTAAGGCTGAAAGAAGATTAAATATGGAAACCTGAGGAAAGCATTGATTCAAAGTGCACCTGTAAGGGAAAGCCTGGATTATAAAAAAAATATCAAAAACAAGCCTTTAAATGATGCATATCAGATTCAGATCAGTTCTGTAATAAACTTCTATAATAATAAATTTTGACAGAACCTTTATCTTATCTACTACAGTTTTCAAACATTTGAAAAACCTCCAAAATTAGGAATAAATTCCAACTCAAAGACCATGTCAGCTACTTTCATCTGAGGCTTTGTGTTTTAATCCCAAAATCATCAACAAACTCTTGCTATGCTGTACCTAAATGTAACATCTTTCCCAGATACAGTAGATTAACTCTTCATCAGGGGCTGTAGTGGCCAATTGTAGTTTTTTGGCAATGAGAGCTCCCTGGGTCCTGTGTTAGAAGGCGGGGAGGCAAACCCCTATGGGGGCCAAGCAGAATCACTTTACCATTTATTACAACTTTTCCTACAGGTGAATGGGGATGGCTAAAAACCCAGTATCTTCCTTAAGAAAATAAAATGCATTATCAATTAAGTAAAAGCCAAGATGTCCTCATTTGGAGCAGGGAAGTTGTAAAATTTAAGACTGGAAACATTCAGGAGATGAGAAGCATTTTAACCACTGACTGGGGTATTATGCTGTATCCTGTATGAGCTACTTGTGCTCCATTTGATAAACAAACATGTAGGACACACATTGCAAAATGTAGATTAAGAAACCTCAGGGCAGAGGGCAGATATCATACATTCAAGTGTACCTGGGCACTTGGCCAGTACACAAAGTGGAACATGGCCTCAGAACTTGGAAGCCTGTGTCCCTGGGCCATTTTTTCCCCTTTTTTACTTATTCTGTTGTTACAGGTTTAAACTGAGGCAACAGTTTTAATTTCTATATGTGCAAACAAAGAAAGAGTTTATTGGCCTTTGAAATTTAAAGTATATAACACATGAACTTCTTAACTAGAAATTTAAGGCTGTAAAGGACTTTAAAGTTAATCTAGAGTACAATCATTCATTTACTTACAAATGAGTAAACAGGGACTCCAAAAGGTTAGGTAATTTACCCAAGGTTGCGAAACTTGTTATTTCAAAACTGGTGACTGGAACGCAGATCTCCTGACCCTCTGCTCAAAATTCATCCTACTTTGTCACATTGCCTACGTCATATCAATATCCCAGAGGTTTGGTGATTTAATCATAAGTAAAATTACCATAACCAGGCTTATTAAAGTGCTCTAAATTTCCAGGAAAAAAATTCAGGAATATCTAAGGAAAAGAGGAAAATATGGTCTGTTCAATTTATTTAGAACATGTTTAAGAAAGCAAGGAGAAACTTTGAGGGGAACAATGATTTTTTCTTTTTTACTTAATTTTGAGGGGGAAAGCAAACTTTTCCAACACATTGTCAATTATCTTCATGTGCTCAATCTACTCTACAAAGGTTCACTCCAGGTTGCAAACTCCTTCTTACCCAGTGAATACACAGAGTTCAGCAATACCTTGCCCCATCTGCCACTGCCTTCCTTATTTCCTGTTTGCACTTTTATGATATTTCATTTAACTGTATCAGCAAATATTCAAGATCTGCAAGAAACAATGTCAGAAAGCAACTTTCCAGTGTTGGAGAAAATGTGAGATTTTCAAGGGTTGGGCCCAGGAAGACCCATGACTCATTTTCTAAGAGTGAATATTATCTACATCTGCATAGGACCTTAAGTCCTAAAACCTTCAGCTTCAGTATTGATGTTTTTTTATGTGTCCTCAAGGGGTTTTCTGCTTCTATTAAATGGGAAAATATTTTTAAAAATGCAATATTTTAAAATTCAACATAAATTTATAATTATGTGAATAAATTCTTTATTTACATGCACTATAACACATATAACCATTTTATGACCTAACAAAATTTACATACCATGTAGTGTGTTTCTAAGTTATGAAGCATTCAAGCTATATATGATTCTTTTGAAGTATCCCATATTTTAAAATGTTACTTCCCAATTTATTTTTTTAGGCTTAAAAAGCACAAAGAAGTTCCTGCAAATTTAGAATTTCCAAAAAATTTTTTAAAGCTTTACTCCAAAGTCATTCATCCATCCATTCAGACATTCGACAAATATTTAACTGTGATTCTGTCCTAGACTGGGGGTACAGCACACGGGTACAAGCTGAACTAGAGACACATGGCCCTTGCTCATTGGGAGCATGTATGCTAACATAGAAGACAATCACATAAGATAACTTCAGAAAGTGGTAAGTGATATGGACAACAGAAAACTATGAGATCAAGAGTATGTTTTGTATGAAGATGTGCTTTAAATAGGGTGTTAGGAAGTGCTTTGCTGAAGAGGTAATATTTGAGCTGAGATTAGAATGATGAAAAGGAGCCAGTCACGCCCAGATTTAGAGGAACAGTGGTCCAGGCAGAAGGATCACCAAGTGCAAAGGTCACAAAGCCAGTCAGGGCTTGGGCCTTGTACAGCAGGATAGATCAATAGAGACAAGGGCAGAGGGGCCCGGAAATAAGACAAAGTTGGGGAGACCCTGGTTTTAAGGACTTTATAGGCTAGGTTAAGGAGTCTGATTTTACTCAAGTATATTTATGCTCTGGAATGTCTTTCAACCCCAACAATAATGGGGCCAAAAGGGTGTTAATCACATGAACTCACACATGTGTGCGCGCGCATGCTATTTAAAAGGGGACATACAAAGACAACTATCTCTGTGGTTGTGAGAAATTAATTTGATCAACCTGGAAGAGTATTCTCTTCCCCTTTAGTTCACAGTTTCTCAAACTCATCACTGTTGGCATTGGTGGCTGGATAATTATTTTATTTGGGGAGCTGTTTGTGAATTGTAGCATGTTTAACAGCAACCCTGGTCTCTACCCATTAGATGCCGGTAACATTCCTCTCCCAAGGCTGTGATACCTATCACCAAACAGCTTCCCATATTGCCAAATGTCTTGGGGGGAGTACCAAATTGACTTTGGTTCAGTGCCACTGTTTTAGGTCAAGTCAAGGAAGTGTAGAGGAGGCCAACTCTGAAGGAAATAGCATTTTTGTCAAATCTCATCTTTCACACCTCCAAGTTCATTTTAAAGCTTGATTCCTGAAGCTCATACACTGGTGCTACATAAATATTCAGTAAATTTGTTCAATGCAGAATATAAATGTGTACATGTTGAACCAATTCTTTTCTTTAATGTCAGAGTGGTAGGTGAAGGATGCCACTGGATTTGAATAGTCTGAATATAGTCACACTGCCCCAACTTTCCAGCTCATTTTGTTTATATAGAGCCTTAGAGAGACTAAACATCCTATTTTATGTTTAGATAAAACCAAAACAATTGTTCATTTTATGCATTCCAACAAATTTATCTGAAAACGCAACTTTTATTTACTGACCAATTATAAAAATTATAATAATAATTACTGACCAATTATAAAAATTAGAGCTGCATTTCCATATGCAGCACCTAACAGAGTAGAACATCAAAGGCTCTAGAGCAGGGTTTCTCAACGTTGGTGCTATTGACATTTGGTTTGGGGCCAGATAACTTCTGCTGTGAGAATCTGCCCTGTGCATTACAGGACAAGCATTCCTGGTTTTTGCCACTAAATGTCCTAAGTGCCTAACCCAGATCCCTTACAAAATGTAAAATGTCTGCAGTAAGTATCCTGGAGTCCATTTGTATGTAAATAAGTAATGAATAAATAAATATGCAAGAAGAGACAAATCTCCCATACAGAATTCCAGTAATTTTCTGTAGACCCTGCCCCTCCACACCAAAGAGACGGAGGGGATGGTGAGCTACTCATCATGCAAGTGAGGGCTGCACATAGTGACTTGCTTCCAAAGATTAGAGTGTTGAATGTGTCGGAGGGGAATAACTTTACAGTGGAAAAATCTTCATAAACTCTATCTTGAACAGGTGGTCGAGATTAACACTGTCAATGATAAGTCATGTTGGTAGCCATAGATATGATAAGAATGGCATTTCGTCACTATTGTCCTTCCCCTTGAAAACACATAACCCCAGTCTAATTATGGGAATAACATCAGATGAATCTCAATTGAGGGACATTCTATGAAATACCTAATCTGTATTCCTCAACATTGTCAAGGTCATAAAAAGCAAGAAGCTCTGACCAGTGTGGCTCAGTTGGTTGGATGTCATCCTGCAAGGTGAAAGGTCACTAGTTCAATTCCTGGTCAGGACACAAGCTGAGGTTGCCTGTTTGGTCCCTGGTTGGGATGCATATGAGAGACAACCCATTGATGTTTCTCTCTTACATCCATGTTTCTCTTCCTCCCTTTCTCCCTCCCATCCCCTCTCTCATAAAATAAATACATTTTTAAAGAAGTTTTAAAAAGCAAGGAAAGTCTGAGAAACTGTCACAGTCAAGAGAAGCTTAAGGAGATGTGACAACTGCATGCAATACGGTTTCATTGATGGGATCCTGAAACAAACAAAAAGTGATGTCAGGTAAGAAGTAAAGAAGTCTAAATAAAGCATGAACTTCAGTTAATAATAACATATCAATTTGTTTCTTTAGTTGTAACAATGTACCATACTACTGTGAGATATTAATAATAGGAGAAACTAAGTAAAGATATTCAGAAGTCTCTGTTCATGTTTGCAACTTTTTTGTTATTCTAAAACTATATGAAAATTTAAAAATTTATTTTTTAAAATCATAGCTGGAGGCATTGCCAGATATCCCCTAGGGGGCAAAATCTCCCCTGATTGAAAAACCACTTCTCTAGGTCAATCTAACCACTTGACTCCCTCATAGCACATCACAACTTTTATAATATTTTAGCTACTCCAAGTTCTTCTCTATGTTGTCAGCAATTCTTGATATATAAGAATTTTTCTTATAATGTTAAGATCTCCTGAGTCCTCACACACAGCTTCCAAAACTTTCCTCCTCTTAACTTTTGTCTGTAAATTCACAGCATACCAGTTGAAGTGAAGTTTATTGTCATTTTTCTCATAAGTAACAATATTTAACAAATGAAGTTCTAAATTTTCCTACTTCAAGACATGGGATAATAGTTTAATTATTTCTTTTTTATAGTTTGAAAATCTTCAACTTCCACCAAGATGGAGGCGTAGGTAGAAACACTGTGCTTTCTCCCTAAACCAAGTTTGAATACAACAAAGGTTTAGTAAACAAAGACACAGCCAAAGAACAGAAAATTGAAGTATTCGGAAGTCCGACAACAACAAACCATTCAACCAGGACCGGTAAGAGGGGCAGAGCCAGCAGTGGAGCAGAGCTGGGCAGGAAAGATCCCCTGACCCAGGTGCGTAGGCAGCCGGGGTAGCAGTGTGGATCCAGTGAGGGTGCGGGGCAGGCTGACCCTGGTCACACATTTGCGCGCAGATAAACCAGCAGAGGAGTGAGCAGTGAGATGGACCCCCCAAGCAGGTCCCAGCAGGCGAACCCAGTGAGTGTGCAAGGCAGCAGGCTGACCGCAGTTGCACATTAGTGCACAGTGGGATGGACCACGCAGGCTGAGGTGGCGGGAGGCGGCAGAGGGGGCCGCAATTGCTTTCCTTTGACCCTACCTCCATGTACAGTGTCACAACCCAGCGACTGAGTTGCCCCACCCTGGTGAAGACCTAGGGCTCCGCTCTTCTTACATAACAGGCATGAACAGTCCAAAATATGGCTCAAGAAGAACTCAAAGCCCCAGAGCCAATAACCTTAAGCGACCGAGAAATAGCAAACCTCTCAAATGCACAGTTCAAAATACTGGTGATCAGGATGCTCACATAACTGGTTGATTATAGTCACAAATTAGAGGAATAAATGAAGGCTAAACTAATTGAAATGAAGAGAAATGCACAGAAAACCAATAGTGATGGAAAGGAACCTGGGACTCAAATCAATGGAATGGACCAGAAGGAAGAACAAAACATCCAACCAGAAAAGACTGAATAAATGAGAATTCAAAACAATGAGGAGAGGCTTAGGAACCTCCAGGACATTTTTAAATGTTCCAACATCCTAATTATAGGGGTACCAGAAGGGGAAAAGAAACAGCCACGAGTGGAAAACTTATTTGAACAAATAATAAAGGAGAACTTCCCCAGTCTGGCAAAGGAAATAGACTTCCAGGAAATCCAGGAAGCTCAGAGAGTCCCAAAGAAGTTGGACCCAAGAAGGAACATGCCAAGGCACATCATAATTACATTAGCCAAGACTAAAATGAAGGAGAGAATCCTAGAAGCAGCAAGAGATAAGGGGACAGTCACCTACAAAGGAGTACCCATCAGATTGTCAGCGGATTTCTCAAAAGAGACCTTCCAGGCAAGAAGGGGCTGGAAAGAAGTATTCCAAGTCATGAAATCCAAAGACCTACAGCCAAGATTGCTTTATCCAGCAAACCTTTCATTTAGAATGGAAGGACAGATAAAATACTTCTCAGATAAGATCAAGTTCAAGGAGTTCATCATCACCAAGCCCTTATTATATGAAATGCTAAAGAGACTTATCTAAGAAAAAGAAGATGAAAAATATGAACAGTGAAAGGACAGCAAACTCACAGTTATTAACAACCATCCCTAAAACGAAAGCAAACCAAGAGGACAGCTAGATCAGGAGTGGAACCATAGAAATGAAGAACACATGGAGGGTTAGCAACAGGGGAGTGGGAGGAGGAGAAGGGGGGAGAAGGTACAGAAAATAGCATAGACAGTAGGTAGAAAATAGATGGGGGAGGGCAAGAATAGTAGGGGAAATATAGAATCTAAAGAACTTGAGACACGTGGTCATAAACTAAAGGGGGGAAATGATGTTGGAAGGGGTGTGCAGGGTGGAGGGGAATGAAAGGGGGAATAGAACAACTGTAATGGCATAATCAATAAAATATATTTTAAAAAAGGAAAATCTTCATAGTGAGATGCCTAATTAAAAAGGGCTACCTGAATTTCTTCACTGTTGCAGTAACTATAGTTTCAGAGTGATATTGTCTTCATATTAAAGGTGCTTTGCCTGGAAAGATACTGCACTGACTTACAGAACAGAAGGCTTCAGCTTGGATATAAAATAGAATTGATTTAAGGCAAAAAGGCCTGCCAAACTCAGCATCATAAGTTGTCTTAACTAGTGGTTGTTCAATCATGAATACTAATTAATTTTTGTCATATTATTTTTATTTCTCTCTTTATTTATCTTTAGAGGGGAAAGGAAGGGGAGAGGGAGAGAAATATCAATGTATGGTTGCTTCTCGTGCATCCCATGCTGGGAACTGGCCTGCAACCCAGGCATGTGCCCTGACTGGGTCATTTCTGTCATATTCTTTATGCAAAAATTAAGGAACAAAACAGCTTGACTCAATGTTGAAATTAAAACTGAATAAATGGAGCATAACAGCAAGAAATAACAAAAAAAGGGAATCATTGACTTTTCAAGGCTCAATTCTCTTTTTGAAGTGGTGGTTCCTTTTATAACAATTTCCTTCCTCTGATATGCTATTCCTATTCCCATCCAGGCCCTAATAGAAATATAGCCTATGGTTTTGTTATATGTGTAACGAAGTATCTTGGCTGGTCCAAAGCTTGTGCTACAACTTGTGTCTGAAAGAAATCAGGTGATGCTTTCTTCAATTCCTTCTTTGACCTATTAGCATAAGTCTCTGTGAGTGCAGCCTTTGGGGTTTGAGTGGAAGAAGGAATGATACATTGGGTTTTTGTTTGTTGTTTTTTGCTGGAGCACACAAAAGAGAGGGAGTGCTGGAAAGAGTGGAGGGAAAAGTAGAGTGTTGGTGCCCTGGCTAGCCCTTTGGATTCAAGGCTGATAGGGGAACATAGAGCCAAAAGCTGAAGAAATCATTTTCATGAATGGCCTTCTATGACTATGGACACATATAATGCAGTTTAGGGCTGAAGTGGCAAAATTAAAATACAGTTGAATGAGGAACCCAGTTCTCAGTACCTCAAGAACTAGAAGCTCAGTACTATTTGCACAAAGGAAATCAGCAACAGAGACAGTAATGAGGTGCCTGGACTAGTAGTCTTGATTATAAACACATGAGTGAGCTTGTTCCAAGCATATTCCCCTTGCTGAGGAGTCCCTGGAGAGTCTTTGGAAAGGGTGATATTCTTCTGTGAGCAGGTAGGGCCTTGTGGCTGATGAAATTTGGATAAGAGTGTTCATGAGATCTTATTTCACCATCTGGAAAAATCCAGGATATTTGTGTCCCATAATTCTTGCCATTTAGGCCTCAATTCTAATAAGAACTTGAATTTCTTAAGCTAACTTCCATTGTAGAAGAAGACTGCTCCAAGTCAAAGCCATCAATTCCCTCCTAAAGGAATCTAAGGATTCTGAAGGAATATTGCAGTTTCTACGAGAGTCTTTGGAGTTATTTTATCTAACATTATAGTAACTGGCCACAGCTCTCATCCTCTGTAAATTCCCTAGGACTAGTCTTCCTCAGATTGTCCCTTAGGTCAACAAGGACATCAGAAGACTCATTTAGCTTTATCTTTCATTCCCCTTCATATGATCTAAATATCCTTTTACAATCACTTTCCACTGGGAGCTACTTGCTTTTTTCAATGACCAATGATCCTTTTTATGAAAGTCAGTCTCTTTAAATCATTGCTTGGCTGAAAATCCAGACTGATAACTCTTGGATAAATATAATATTATTTTATTCTTTGTCTCATTTTCTTTGAACTGTTTAATCAACATGAAATAACAGGGATTCATGCACTTTGCATTGTGACAGATACAGAAAACATTAGTTTTCTAGACTACATTATCAACTGAGAATAGATTTAGCACTGTTTTTCCTTGCCCTTTTCCACATGTCTTATTGCTAAAATTCACATGAGATTTATTTAAGATTTCATAATAAAACAGTGAGTTATATAACTGATATTAGCATCCTGACCATTCTCTATCACTAATGATATAAAAGAAGATATGTTCATTTGTATCTCTGGAAGCTGGGACTAATGACCCAACAAGGAACTTGGAAAGTAGTCTTTGGGGTACACTTCCAATCTGCTTCACAGTTAACACATAATTCACAGAAGATCCGAGTGCCCCTGCAGTGTGTACCATAGAAAATATTTTCAAGATGACGTGTAAAGGATCAAGACAATACATACAAATACTACTAAGGTCATATACTAAATTATATCATAGAAATGTTACTTAACATGCTAAAACATTTATGGATACAGAAAACTAAAAACTACTGAAAAATCCTATGTAGACAAAGCAAAATGCTAAAATTATAAAATCAATGTCTCAGGAGACTAAGTAAATAGAAAGAGTGTTAAAGCAAATCAATCTTTAGATCGATCCAAAGATCTTCAGAGTTGGATCTGGGTTTTTTTTAATAACTATAGCATCATCTATAAAGTCAATTGAAAACCCTAGATAACAAAAAAAGATATTTTAGAACAAAGGTAGGTAGAATTATACTAGATATGGTGCACGCACCAGTAGTTTCCACATAGCGAATGAAAGTTGGGTAACTATAAACATGTAGCCCCTCTCCCAAATAAAAATGCCATAAAGTCTAAGTAAATCAAAGGTCTGAGGATGTTCCCATTACTATAGAATTTTAGATATTCATAGCAATAAACACACCAACATGGCAGCAATCAAGCAAGTCATGAACACACAGAAGCTGCAGTGCATCTTCCACTATACTAGGTGCTGTGGGGGATGCCTGAGGGCATGCTTGTTGGTTTTAAAGGGGAAGGAAGGGAGAGAGAGAGAAGAGAGAGGGAGGGAATTATCAATGTGAGAGAGAAACGTTGATCAGTTGCCTCCCCTATATGGCCTGGCCAGGAATCAAACCTGCAAACTTTCAGTTTATGGGACAACACTCCGAGCCACACTGGTCAGGGAGAGACATAAGATAGAATTTTCATTTTGGAGACAAGATTTTAATACTTAAATCAGAGAAAACTATAAAACAAAAAAGATGGGCGAAGTGCCTTGATGGTAACTGGAAGTGTCAAAACAAGTCCACAAATACCAGGGTAGTAGAGAGTTTCACAGAGATTTGAGTTGGCTGGACACTGAAGGAGAGTAGGAAGTACAGAAGAGTCCTTCATGGGAAAAAAAGACAAATATGAGCGAGGTCCAAAACTGACAATAAACATGGGATGGCAGGCAGTGTCTGGAGACTGGTCTGTTGAGAGCAGAAGATTCATTCATACTGAGGAAAGTTGGGAAGAAGTTGGGGAGAGACAGAATGCCAATTGAGATAGACCTTTTAAGATATAAACCTTGAAAGACCACAGAAATGGCAGCTGGATGTTCTTACACACATGAGTGTCGAGAGGACTGCATCATTTATGAGACTCCTCAGTCATTCTATGTTCCATACGTGGAGGACAAGGACTCTGCCAACAACGTCATCTTTTAATAGTATAAGAGGAGGTATGATATTGCAGATACGGAGCAAAGTAAACATAAGAAACAATGGCATGAGGTATAGTCCTTGTCTTCTGAAAGTGAACCATTAGTGCTTCATGCATTGAGGTTGAAGACCTTTTCTTATGTAAAACTTAAACTTTGCCTGGGTAAAATATTAACTCCTTGATTAATTGTAGAGTTAATATACAATAAAGAGCCTACCTTTCTAGCCTGTCAATACTTGAGTAAGCAATTTACCTTTTTAAATGTTTGTCTTTTTATTGATTCCGTAGAGAGGGGAAGAAAAGGAGACAGATCAGGAAATAAAAATCAATGTGAGAAAGAAACATTGATTGGCTGCCTCCTGCATGAACCCAGACTAGGGACTGAACCCACAAGCTGGACATATTCCCTCACTGGAAATCAAACCTGCCACCTTTTGATGTGGGGGATGATGCCCAATCAACTGAGCCACTCTGGCGAGGGCAGGAATTTACTCTTTAATACAGATCACATTACTTTCTTTTGTTTTTAACTTTTTAATCTAACTTTTTAATCTATATACTGTACAGTATATACAGTATATCCGGTTTCCTATCCAGGAGGAGCTTGGAAGGAGCTTCCAAGGAATTTGGAAGTTGTCACTCCATTCTTAACGAAAGTGAAAAGCTGAATACAATGAAAAATCAATAACTCTTCTTAGATTCACAAAGGAGTGAGGTCACAGAGCAAAATGCTGCTCTCACAGTTGAAGAGATAGACAGGCAGATTTAAAGAGTCACAAGCAGGAACTCAAAGCAGAAATTTCCACAGAAGCCAATACTAGAGTAGGAAAACTGAATCATAATTGATGAATTATTGGAGGCTCCGTGTAAACAAATCTGTGAGTTAAAACCCCAGCAGGTAACTTGCACTTACTTGTATGAGTTTTACCTCCTGGATCTCTACTAGATCCTTATGGTGAAGAAAAATGGAAAATCTCTTCAGGCTTCTGGCAGGAAGAGGGGGAAGAAACCATTTTTCTTCAAAAGAACTGCCTTCAAAAGAACCTATTTTACCAGGGCCTCACCGAGTGGGAGGGAAATTCTCAATTTTAGCTTGCTTTAGCCTTCCACGTGGGGAAAGCAACATGCACAATTCTGGGGGAAGGGAAATACCCAACTCCAGCCCCCTCCAACCATCCTGTCTTACGTAAGGTGGGGGGAGGAGGACTGAGAAACACTGCTGAAGTTTATAGCCTAGGGGGCACCTGCTCATTAAAAGACTGAGACCTAATCATAAGACTATAAAACACTTTTCCTCCCCTTATGCCTTATTAGCACCTCATGAAAGACCTATTTATTAGAGATATTTCCATTTAGTACATCATGTCTGGCTTTCAACAACAACAAAAAAATTGAGGCATACTAAACTGCAAAAAATAGATAGTTTGAAGAGAAAAAATAAGCATCAGAACAAGACACATATGGCAGGGATGCTGGAATTATGACCAATTAATGGAAAACAACTATGATTAATATGCTAAGGCTCTGATGAAAAAGTAAACATGCAAGAACAGATAGATAATGTAAGCAGAGAGGCGGAAGTTCTAAAAAAAGAAAGAAAAGAAATGGCAGGTATCACAAGCATTGTAACAAAAATGAAAAATGTCTTTGATTAGCTCAGTGGTAGACTGGACATAGATAAGAAAATAATCACTGAGCTTCAGGATGTGTCAATAAAATATTCCACACTATCCAGTAAAATAAACCCAAAGCAAGCATAAAGCTGAAAATAATACAAAATAGAGCAGAAATCAATAAAATTGAAAACAATAGAGAAAAATCACTAAACTAAAAGTTGTTTCTTTGAAAAGATCAAAAAAAATGAACAAGCCTCTTGCCAGGCTAACTAAGAAATAAAGAGAGATGACACAAATTACTAATATTACAAATGAAATATGCCCAGCTGGTGTGGTTCAGTGGATTGAGCGTTGGCCTCTGAACCAGAAAGTCGCTGGTTTGATTCCCAGTCAGGGCACAGGCCTGGGTGGTGGGCCAGGATCCCCAGTTGGGGGGATGCAAGAGGCAACCACGCATTGATGTTCTCTCCCTCTTTCTTCTTCCCTTCCACTCTCTAAAAATAAATAAATAAAATCTTTAAAAAAAACAGTGGAACATTCACACAATATGGTTTATTCAATAATAAAAAGAAATGGGCTATCAAGGTATTAAACAATATGGAAGAAACTTAAATGCATATTACCCAGTGAAAGAAGCCAATGAAAAGGCTACATACTATATGATTCCAACTAAATTCTGGGAAAGGTAAAACTGCAAACATAGTTAAAATGTCAGTGGGCATTTTAACTGCCAAGGGCAGCGGGGAGGCAGGCATAAATAAGTGAAGCACAGTGCATTCCTAGAGCAGTGAAAATACTCTGTAAGATACTGTAATGGCGAATCCATATCATTATACATTTGTCAAAACCCATAGAATATACAACACCAAGAGTGAACCTAATGTAAACTATGGACTTTGGTGATTATAATGTGTCAGTGTAGTTTCATCAATTGTAACAAATGTACCACTCTGGTTCAAGACGTTGATAGTGGGAGATGTAGTGGGTACATTGGGGCATGGAGTGTATGGGACCTCTCAGGTATTTTCTGCTTAATTTTGCTATGAACCTAAAATTGCTTTAAAAATAAATGTATTGCCCTGGCTGGTGTAGCTCAGTGGATTGATTTTGGGCTGTGAACCAAAGGGTTGCCAGTTTGATTCCCAGTCAGAGCACATGCCTGGGTTGCAGGCCAGGTCCCCAGTGCAGGCCATGTGAGAGGCAACCCCATATTGATGCTTCTCTCCCTCTCTTTCTCTCTCTCTGCCCCTCTCTTTAAATAAATAAATATTTTTAAAAAGAAATTTTTAATTAAAAAATAAAAATAAATTTAAAAGGAGAAAAAACTTCAATGGATAAATTGTTTAAAAATCCAATTGTTCTAAAGGCACTAATGAGGTGGTATTCTCTTCAATGGTCACATCAGAAATTCAAGTTGCAAAACTTTATTCCTTTCATTTCACTGGTATTTAAATTTATGAGAGGTGCAACTAGCTCTATTTTTGCCATCCTTGAATGTACTATTACAAAACATAGGCAACTATTTGAACTTGAGCATGGCTGTGGAATCCAGTTAGTAGCTTAAGGAATGTAAAAAATTGAAAAGATCTAGTTTTGTTTTTTTTGTCCAGGGAAAGAATCACTGACTCAAAGTACTTGAACACACATATTCATTCATTCAACAAGTGTGTATTAAGTGTCTACTAGGTGCCAGACACATTTAGACATGCTAGATTCTTGCTCTCAAGGAACTAACAACCTAGTGGAGAAACAAACAATAATGAAGTAATCATATTTCAAAAGAAATTTCAAAAGAAACTGACAAGTGCTGCAGGGGATAGTATACAGTGTTATGACACCTTGTAATCGTTGGAGTTGACCTACTCACAGGATTAAGGAAAGTCACCTGGAGGTTGTTACTCAAAATGAGATCTGAAGGATGGTTAAGAGACAAAAAAAGGAAAAAAATGAATCAAATAAAGAAATCAAAATATGCCAAGGCCCCATAGCAGGAGGGAGCCTGGTGATATGAAGGCCTTAAAGACGAATGTGGTTGAAGTACAGAGGAGTCGAGATGAGTCTAGAGAAATAACTATGTGCCAGATCATGCAGGTCCTTGTAGGGTATGCTAAGGAATTTTGTTTTTATCATAAGAGTGATGGGAAGCTATAAAGCTTTTAAGTGTAAGGATAATGTGGAGTTTCTTGCAAAGATCATTCTGGCTGCAATCAAGGGAACAGATTAAAGCGTAGCCAGAGTAAATGTGAGTAGATTAGGAAAGAAGCTATGGTAGGCTGATGGCAATGGTGGTGGAAAGAAGTGGATAGATTTTAGAGATATTTTTAGGAACTAAAATAAGCAAAATTAGACCATAAAACCCCACAAAAACAAGAATTCAAAGTGGGGGAGGAATGGGGAGTTATCAAATATTCCCTAAGTACAACAGGATAAAATGGTAGGGCAATCTAGAGATAGGGAAGGCTAGGAGAGGGAAGGTCAAGTTCCAATACCAAAGTTGAGTTGGGGGTGCCTTTGGGATATTCTTGAGGAGAGGTTCAGTAGGCATTTAAATACACTGATCTGGCCCTGGCTGGTGTGGCTTAGTGGATTGAGTGCCAGCCTGAGAACCACAGGGTCACCAGTTCAATTCTTGGTCAGGGCACATACTTGGGTTGCAGGCCAGGTCCCTGGTTGTGGGCGCGTAAGAGGAGGCCACACATTGATGTTTCTCTCCCTCTCTTTCTCACTCCCTTCCCCCCTGTCTAAGGATAAGTAAAATCTTTTAAAAAATAACATAAAATGAATAAACGCATGTACTGATCTGAAGGTCCAGTGAGAGGTCTGGATTGGAAATATAAATTGGGAATATAAATTGGGAAAGTCATCTGCATGCAAGTGGTAATTGGGCTGTGAATATGCAAAAGCTGGTCCAGGAGTGAGATTGAAAACAACTGGGCTTCAGAAAAAGTGAATATTTGCAATGAAAAGTAGCCTTGACAGTACATGGATTATCTCTCTACTTCTGGAATTCAGAAATCCTAAATTCTTCTTTTGCTTTGCCATTCAACTACTTGATGATGTTCAAAAACTAACTCTCCCCCCTTTCAAATCAGCATTCCATTTGTTGAGGGGGATTGTGCCATTTTTACGAGGCTGTACTTTTACTTTTTACCAAACTTTATTAGTAACATGCTAGTAAATATACTGTTAAATTGAGTACATGGTGTCAAAATTTTAACTTGGTAAAATATTGAGCCTTATTTGTAGACACATAGGACCCAGAGAGATCTCCTGTACTCTTCCAGATTGGTTCCTGTCAGGGCAAGGAAAAGGATGATCCCTGTACTGTTGTGATATTCAGAGCAGTGGGGTTCTACATGCTAAGCCATTTTGTGAAAGTAGAGCTATGCTTCCAAAGTACATAGGATTCTGGTAAATGATCCTGGTATGGGAGACAGAGAGAGAGAGAGAGAGAGAGAGAGAGAGAGAGAGGTTTCTCCCCTCCATTACTCAATTTCATAGTGCATATTTTTATGCCCTTGAGAGCTGGAAAAGAAGAAGCTAATAATTCAGTTGATTCAACGTTTTGACCTCTGAGTCAGAAGATTACTCAATAATACTTTTGCAGGCATGAGGGAGTGGTATGTTCAGAGTTAGGAGTCTCCATTTCTGATACTGACTCATGCTGAATATTCTTGGGGTAAACTATATTGGCTGCCTTTATTTCTATATCAGTAAATACCAGCCATCCTTCCTGTCTCTCGGAGTTGTTATGAGAGTCTGATGAGATCACAAATCTGAAAGCATTTTCAAAGTGTCAGACATTATCATTCTAAAAAGGAAGCCATCCACTGAGAACTAGTCTGCCTTGAATAAGACACAGTGCTGTTACACCATATCTGTGTTCAAAATTATGTTTCTTTTGAAAGTAAAAGCTTCTGAGATACTTAGGTATGTCTCCTTGTACAACTGTGACTAAATGTCAAAATATCTAGATAAAGCATTACTATATTAATCAATTGTCCAGTGTGCAAAAAGAAACTCTAAAGCAAATGCAAAACCAAGATCAATTTTTATCATAATATGAGCTCTAACATTATCTACTTCCTATCTCTTTGACTTTAGCTTATACCACTCCCCCCTTTCCCTCAATCTACTTTTAGCCTTTTAGCAAAAGCCTCTTTGCCATCTCCAGAATAACCAACCCAAGCATTATCTTGCCCCAAGGCCATGCTTCCTGCTACTCACAATGCAACTCTTTCTTACATCCCTCATTTCATTCAGGCCTGGGTGGATACAGAAGCCTTCCATAACTATCCTATTTAACTACCTTACCTAAAGCAGTACACACCCTTAACATTATTCATTCACTTTTCTCTCTCCTTCTCTCTCTCTCTCCCTCCCCTCCCTCCTCCATCCCTCTGTTTAACTTTATTATTCTTCATAGCAGTTATAACCACTTGACATCCTGTATTTGTCCATTTCCTTCCCAGCAAGAATGTAAAGTCCTTGAGAGCAGGGGATTCTGGTATGTTTTGTTGCACTGCTGTATCCTTAGCACATAGAATATAGCCTGGTACACAGTAAGCACACAATAAATAGCTGTTGAATGGAAGAATGAAAGAGCATATTTCTATTGCTCCTCTGGATGGCAAAATTCTTCCTAATACAGCACCTCACAACTATGAATTCAAGGAATTAGAATGAAATATTAAGGAGCGAGATGTTTCCATTGGGCATGATCATTTGGGTGATTTTGCAAAGATGCGGGGAGGAACATTAGATCACACATGGTATTTTGACCTAAAGAAGCCCTTAATGCCATCAATAGAATGGGGCTGTGGAAACTTTTGAATAAATCTGGCTGCCTTGAAAATTCTAGCTGGTTCACAAGTTCCAGTATGGAACAGTATGGGCCTGTTAGTGGGAATTGGATATCTGATCTAGGTATCCCTGAAACTTGTTACCTTACCAAATTAAGTATGTTGGGGTCAGCTACAAGCTGTAATTAGCATTAACTGTCAGGATAGAATCACCAATAACCAAGTCCTGGAATACAAGGTTATTGGCATTGAAACAATGTTAATTCATTGTAATACAAATCAGAGAATAGAGGACACCAAAATTTGTTGCTGCTACCGGTGACCCCCAAATAGTGCAGTTATCACAGAAAGCAGAAACAAAGCTTTGTGCACTAACTGAAGTAAGATATGACCTGTCTTTTGGTGAGGGGAATCTCAATTTTGTTGGAATTTGGGTTTCTGTTCTTTTTATGGCCCATATCTGAGATCATATGACCACTTTATAAGAGGAGAGGAGGGTCTGTCACAGCGCATCACTGAACTCATCAGAGCCCATAAAAACAATTAACAATATATAGAAAGAAAAAAGAGAGAGCTAGGCATTAGTTGTGGTGGTAGTTGTGACAGTATTGTTTTGATGGTCTGTTAAGTCATATCAGAAAACTGAATGAAATAGGCTACATTTTGTACTCACACTTCATCTAATGAAATGTGTTATCATTTTTAAATTGAGGTATAATTGGCATATAACATTCTATTAGTTTTAAGTGTACAACATGATGATATTTGTATATGCTGTGAAATGGTCACCACAATAAGTCTAGTTACAATCATCCCCATACATAATTACAAAGTTTTTTTTCTTGTGATGAGAACTTTTAAGATTTACTCTCTTGACAGACCATGTAGCCCAGGGGTCCAGCATAGAGAAATAAAACCTCAAAACATTCATTGAAAACACCTGTGGGAGTTGAGGTGCGGGGATTGACTCCCAACCTCACAGGAGAGTCCGTTGGAGAGACCCACAGGGTCTCTGAATGTACACAAACCCACCCACATGGGAATCAGCACCGGAAGGGCCCAATTTTCTTGGGGAAGCGACAGAAGTGACTGAAATCCGGCAGAGAGTGGAGCAAGTGCTATTGTTCCCTCTCAGATCCCACTCCCACTTAGGGCTCGCAACTCAGTGACTGGGTTGCCCTGCCAGGGTGAACACCTAAGGCTCCGTCCCTCACTACGTAACAGGTGTGTCAAGATAAAAAAAAGTGGCCCAAATGAAAGATCACATCAAAGCTCCAGAAAAACTACAACTAAGCAATGAAGACCTAGCCAACCTATCAGATGCACAGTTCAAAGCACTGGTGATCAGGATGTTCATAGAATCGGTTCAATTTGGTCACAAATTAGATGAAAAAATGAAAGTTATGCTAAGTGCAGTAAAGGAAAATGTACAGGGAAACAACAGTGATGAGAAGGAAACTGGGACTCAAATCAATGGTGTGGATCGGAAGGAAGAAAGAAACAACCAAACAGAAAAGAATGAAGAAACAAGAATTCCAAAAAGTGAGGAGAGGGTTAGGAACCTCCAGGACATCTTCAAATATTCCAACATCTGAATTATAGGGGTACTAGAAGGAGAAGAGGAAGAGCAACAAGTGGAAAACTTATTTGAACAAACAATAAAGGAGAACTTCCCCAGTTTGGCAAAGGAAATAGATTTCTAGGAAGTCCAGGAAGCTCAGAGAGTCCCAAAGAAGTTGGATTCAAGGAGGAACACACCATGCCACATCATA
The DNA here is from genome assembly GCF_014824575.4 of Sturnira hondurensis. Taxonomy (NCBI): domain Eukaryota; kingdom Metazoa; phylum Chordata; class Mammalia; order Chiroptera; family Phyllostomidae; genus Sturnira; species Sturnira hondurensis. Next base: position 1,172,488 of record NW_028076051.1, read on the forward strand.
ATTATATTACCCAAGATGAAAATGAAGGAGAGAATCCTAGAAGCAGCAAGAGATAAGGAGATAATTACCTACAAAGGACTTCCTATCAGACTGTCAGCTGATTTCTCAAAAGAGACCTTACAGGCAAGAAGGTACTGGAAAGAAGTATTTCAAGTCATGAAACGCAAGGACCTACTTCCAAGATTGCTCTATCCAGCAAAGCTTTCATTTAGAATGGAAGGGCAGTTAAAGTGTTCCTCAGATGAGGTCAAGTTCAAGGAATTCATCATCACCAAGCCCTTATTATATGCAATGTCAAAGGGACTTAGTTAAGAAAAAGAAGATAAAAAATATGTACAGCAAAATGAGAGCAAACTCACAATTATTAACAACCATACCTAAAAGAAGAACATAAAGCAAACTAAGCGAACAACTAGGACAGAAACAGAACCACAGAAATGGAGATCACATGGAGGGTTATCAACAGGGGAGTGGGAGGAGGAGAAAGGGGGAAAGGTACAGAGAATAAGTAGCATAGATGGTAGGTAGAAAATAGACAATGGGAAGGTAAGAATACTATGGGAAATGTAGAAGCTAAACAACTTATAAGTATGACACACAGACATAAACTAAAGGAGGGGAATGTGGGTGGGAGAGGTTGTGTAGGGTGGAGGGGAGTGAAGTGGGGAAAATAGGACAACTGTTATAGCATGATTAATGAAATATATTTAAAAAAGAAAAAAAAACTCATACATTTCTGTAAAAAAATAAAGAAGGTTGCCAAACTTTCTCTATAAAGGGCCAGATACAAGATATTTCAGACTTCACAAGACACAGTTTCTGTTGCAGTTTCTCAACTCTGCTGCTTTGAAGCAAAAGAAGTCATAGGTGATATACAAATGAATGGGCATAGTTGTGTTCCAATAAAACTTTATTTACAGAAACTGGCTTTAGGCCAGATTTGGCCTGAGTGCAATAGTTTGCCCACTCCAGCTCTAAGTAAGTATCCTGGCCTATCAGGGTTCCAAAGGCCACTTCAGGGGAGTAACCACAGAAAGCAAAGTGGGGAAAAGAATAAAGGGAGTAAGAAGAATTAAAGTAGTGGGAGAATAAGCAGTGACTCTTCCAGTGTCCCTCCTCAATCCTAAGTGGTATTAGATGCCTTCCATGACAAGGAAACGGAACAGTCCATTTACTCTCTCCTTCATTTAACACATAATGGTGAAGCAGTTACCATGGCCCAGGCATTGTACCATGATGTACAATGCTGAGTGAAAACAAACCTAGTACCTTCTTTCATGTAACTTACTATCTAGTCAGGTAGGGATATGGACCAACATCAGTCAAATAACCACACAGACAAATGAAATGCATTTATGCTAGGTCCTGCCAAAGCTTATAAGAGGAGCTTTGCCCTAGTCATGGAGCTCAAGGTAGGCTTTCCTGAAGAGTCTAAACCTAAAACTGGAGGTGATATCTAACAAATGAGGAATAATTAGAAAATAGGGTGGGAGGGCATTTCTTAAGCAAAGAAAACATTATAGGCTCTTTGATGGTGGAAAATCTGGTGCATTCAAGGAATGAAAATAAAGTTAGTATGATGTGAGCTCTGAAATGCCTGGTGGACCATGGTAGGAGATGGGGCTAGGAAGGAGGGTAGAGGTGAGACCATGAAGGACCATTAGTAGAAATCAGTTACTTATTTACTCAGCAAATATTTATTGAACATTACACCAAGATCTGTGGATACTGTGGTGAGTGAAAAAGGCTGATGATATTAAAACAAACACAAATAAATCTATAACAAAACTCTGCCCCTAGAAATTCTATGCCCTAGAACTCTATCCAGTGGGCTGATACATTTAAAAAAAATTACCTGGCCTGGCTCCAGGATGCAGTCCAATTTAACTGAATTTCTTGGTTAGAGCTCTATGCAAATATATTACTGTCTGTACCTTTTGGAATCATAGGTGGGTTAATAGATCATCACCAGGGCTCATCCTGTGAAACGCATTTCATAGAACTTTGAGGTTAATAAAGAGCCAATAAAAGTCTTTTTTTGGAGTGAGGGGTGCCTTCAGATAGATGTTGCCTCCTTATGATGTTCATATTGAAAAACCCTTTATGACTTGCTGTTGAGGATGGTATCCTGGGCAAGACTATGACAATAAATTAGATCTGAATATTTGGCATATAAATTCAATTGTTTAAATCTGAGCTCATTTTTAAAAAAACTTTGTTACCTGCTTCTCTTACATATTTATTCCTGTGGTGAATTCTGTCAGTATATGCTAGCTTAAATTTTAAACTTTTAGGAGAAAAAGTGATTTGTTCTGGGGAACTGCAAATTAGCAAACACTTTTTGATGTTGATGATTGTGAAAACCTAACAAGACTTCTAAAGAGTTTCAAAATAATTTCATTACAATAATACCGTTTCACTCCTATACCTTGGCCTACTTTTGTATCAAAGAGGGACATTAAAATGTCATGGAATGACTTGATATTCAATACTTTATGCTGGTCTGGATGAGTAAATGGATTATTTGATAATCTTCCCTACTGCAGCATTTCTGGTTTTCAAAGCGTAGTCTACAATTGTTGGGGGTTCCCATGATTCTTGGGAGGTACTGGGGAGGTCAAAATTACTTTCCTAATAATACAAAAATATTGTTTGCTTTTTTGGAGTGTTGACATTTGTGCTGATGGTGAAACAACACTCATGGGTGAAATTGGTGTTGCCTAAGCATAAATCAAGGCAGAGCCATCAAACTGTAACAGAGTGCAGCCGGAGGGGGGCCCAAATGGGAATTTGTAATGGGGTCCAGAACTCAGGGTGTTCAGGGAATATTAGAGAAAAAAATATATAGGAAGTCCTCACCCCCACCAGCCTGAGCTAGGGGATGGGACATATGGAGCAGAGCGATTGAGAGCTGTTTTGCATAGCAACAGTTTTGCAGCTAACCTCTGGCATGGTCATTTAACATATCTTTAACCTTCAACTGGTTTCATAGATATGTTAAATAGCTGTGGCCAAGCTTAGAGCTAGGGGCATGGGAGTGACTTCAACCCAGGATGTAACTGGGAAGTAACTCTCCCTGGTTACAGTGCCTATGTGACAACTTGGAGAAGATTGGCTCCATGCTGTGGGGCCAGGCCTGCCTGGACTTACTATGGCAGCCCAGTAAAACTGGAAGAATACAGGAATGCTGGCAGGTGTAACAGATTGTGGGAGGAGTTGGAAATGGGGCTGCAGAGGAAGATCTGCAGGGATTTAAACCCAGGTGCGGCACCGTACCAGGACTGGAATCACCACGTGGCCTTGACAGAGGCAGGAGCATATGGCTTTGGAAGAGTACGGGATCACCACGCAGCTTGGGCAGAGGTTGGGGCCACGAGGCTTGGGTGAGAGTTAGGACCATGCAGCTCTGGGGTGCTCCCTTTTGCCACATGACTTAGGAAGCAGGAGAGACTTTGCCTGTGAGAAAACAGGTGAAAGGACTCTTGCTGGTGGGCCATGAGAAGGTGCTACATGGCTTTGGATTGACTGGAGATCGTGGTGGCAACACAGCTGATGGTGCCAGGAGCCTGGATCATGGACTTCTACTTCTTTTCCTGAAATACGGTACCCCAGACTGGGAAAAGGGGAGAAGGAAGGACTGTGTACATTTGTTCGTATTCTAAAGAACTTTAGTGTTTTAATGAAGACATTAAGTCATTACTCTGAGCCTGTATAACTTTTAAATAAATAATTCCTTTCCTTTTCACCAATCTCTGGCATTGAGAGATGTCTTTCCTCTGGCAGCAGGCAAAGCAAACCCAGTACGGTGGGGGAACCCCTGGAGAAAAAAGGGGAGTTCTTTTGGTAATAATATATCATTCACCCCCCCAGTCTGTTCTGTAACAAAACTATACTACTAGTTTTTGTGTTCTTATGCACTTGCAGAAAAAGTAATGCCATTTTTCTTAAGAATGTCATTGATGAAGCAGTAGAAATTATAATCAGTTTTCATAAAATCCTATCTTTGTTAATATGCAATTAAATATCTTAGTTTAATTTTTACTTTGATAAATATAGAGAAGCTATAAATCAAATAAACAAAAGATGTTTAGAGTCCTCAATAATGTTTAGGAGTCTAAGAAGCTCTTCAGACCAAAATAATATACTTAAATATACTTTTAAAATAATATACTTTAAATATACTTTTAAAAGCAACCATAATAGCTAACATTTTTTTAAATTGTTGTTCAAGTACAGTTGTCTCCATTCCCCCCCACCACCATTCTCCCCCACTCTACTGACCCCTCCTTAAACACTCTCCTCTGTGCTCAACTAGTTTATTTCTTTTCGTTCTCTCCTGGTAAGGTATTTTGGAACTCATTACCTGGATTTTCTACAATTCTGGTGTAGTGAGCAGTTGTAGTTGTTGCTTTTGTGTACCTTGCACACTTTGCCATTCTTCTTCACCAGAAACATCATCCCCTTCTCTTTCAAGATCTCTCTATTTTTTATATTCCTGGTGAAGCTGTCAGTCATAGCTGCACCCTCACACCCAAGCCTGTAGACCTACAAGAGTGGGCACATGATCCAGGCCTGGCTCAACCATAGTAATGCATATCCCAGGAAACAGATTGTTCAGAGGAGAGGGCACATGACCTAAGCTTTGAAAATTGAAATCCTCACCCAAAGTTGTCTGACGTAAGGGTTGCCCTCACTTTGATCATGAGTTGTAGGATATATGATTGGGGCTACTACCCATAATATTTTCCACCATGTAAAGAAATCTTGTCTGTGAAATTAATCCCAGCAGAGGCAAGAAAAAATAAATATGAGTGGAGAGAAATTTCTGGCAATGTTGAGTTTTCATTTTAATTTCTGAGGCCTGGATCCTGGCAACTTTTTCTTCCTTCAATTCTGCCAAGTACTATGCCCTTATGTGAACAAATAAAGCCTCCTTTGTGCTAAAGTCACCCTTGCAGTTGAATGAGTTTGAAATAGTACATTTAGGGAAGTTACTTAAGCTTCTGGCTTCAGTGTTCTAAAGGGAGTATCTACTCCCTGGCCTCACAGGTTGGGAGGATTTAATGAAACAACGTTAAAACATATTGAATACTAAAAAGCATTACATAAGTGTGCAGTATAATAAACACTTCTCTGTATATCCCAGTAATGACATGTTTAGCCTCAATACCCCCAAACTATCTTAGATCACTAAGCACACTTATCTTAAATTCTTGGGTCTAAGAACGGCGTAAGAGGACCTTGCATTTCCTCTGAACATGAAGTGAGGTTTGGAAACCCTTTCTAACAATGACTGTACCTAGAGGGGTCACCCTGAATTTTGTTCAGTTCAAAAATCATAAGGGTGACATAGTAGGTAGTTAGATAGACAAGAGCAGAGTAGGAATGATAGACAGGTATCAAAGGTCACCAGGGTCAAACTGGGAAAACAAGTATTGTAGGGTGGGACCTTGCTCCCCAGGGTGACATTTCCTCCTCTAGCATATTGCTGGGCTTGTGATTTAGACCTCCTTACCTTTCATACCACTGGCCATAATGATGGGGAAACTCAAGAGCTAAAAACATTTTTAGCTTTAAGTTACAGTTAATAGGTTTAGTGATGAATGCGTATGGAAAGCTGTTGTTCCAGGAACTGGAATGCGTGACCAGACCTACGCTGACTCCAGGAGGCCTGCAAGCAATTCAACCTCTGTGCCCTAGGAGGACTGCAAGCAATCAAGATGGCATCTGAGCCATTGTGCTCTAGGGAGTGAATGCCCCCTGACTAGAATGCAGATAAAGAATTGTTGGTATGCTAGGAATATCAATGGACTGCTACTTTTCTGACTAACCTTTTCCCCTGAATTCCAAACCACTTACATACTCTTTTCTTCTCCTTATAAAAAAAGGTCAGCTTGAGATGAAATGTTAAGATGGTTTTTAGGGTATAATACCCACCGTCTTCTCAGATCACCAAGCATCTGAATAAAGCACCCATAAAGATTCAATTCTTGTCTCTACTTATTGGTTCTGGTACTGGTAGACAGCAAGCAATCAAGATGGCATCTGAGTTTCCAGCTGACATTTCCAGTTTCAATGTGGTTTGTGCTCCCTGACCTCTCCTCCTCTATCACATGTCACTAGTCATGTGGTAGACCCCCTTGATGACAGAGACAGAGTTTTGGTCAAACTGGAGGTAACATCTAGGCCTCAGTTGTGTTTCAGCTCCAGGCTCAGAAAGGCAGCAAAACAGACAAGTGATACTATGGCTGACATCAGGAACAGCTGCAATGACTAATGACCCCTTGCCTTGGCACTGACCAATCAGTGGAAATCACAGCTCTGAAGAGACACATGTGGAAAGCTGATGAATATTTCATTGAGATCTTCCCCCGAGACCTCCATGTTCTCTCTGTCTCTGTCTCTCTTAACCCACACCTTTCTCCACACCCTTTTTCCTCAGGTGGCTCTCTCTCTAGACCACGCATGTGTCTTTCTCCTCCTTTCTTGCCTTAAGGCACATACCTTTACTTCTTTCTCCTAAGTTCCAAGGGCTCTTATTTTGCCTCTGTAACTAGTTTCCTGAGTCCATGCAGTCCAGCTGGCTCACTTCTTCTACCTCTGTGACTTTCTAAATAAACTTTCACTTGTATTTGAGTCTTGACTCTGAATTCTTTCTTAGCCAGAACTAAAGGACCAATGTTTAACATCTGGTGCTGTTCACCATTAACAAGGACACAAGGGAAGCAGTAACTGTTCAAGAATCTGGTTGGGGGTCTGAATCAGCTTTCAGAGGACTTCAGGAGGTCCAGACCAAAAAGAGGCAGTGGAGAGGAATATGAAAACCAGTGACGCTTCCTTGCTGAGAAGGTTTACTCAGCCAAAAATAAAGAAATAAATGCTAGAATGTTTTCAGAGGGTTGTCACTTGTTAACCAAAGAGGACTCCCAAACAACTAAATGCCACTTAATATGAAGTACAAATTAATGAAATGAAAATTGGTTCAAATGGTGAGAGGGACACAGTCAGGTAAATCTGTGGTACAGGGATTTGGGGGTGTAGGTGGGGGCTAAATGCCATGGGGACATTATTGGCCTTTACAGTGTGCTTGGCAGCTCTAGGTTGCAAGGATATTTTTAGCCACTGTGGCTCAAGCCACCCAAAGACTCCATTGAATCAAAACCAAGGTGTTCTCATTCACTTAATGGCTGCTTTATACAGTGTCTTTTTGGAAAATGACAAAAGGAAATGTGAGACCTCCTGTGGGACACTCTATAGTGCTGTCTTATCAAAAGACTGACTTGCCTAAATGACTCTTTCATTATTTCTCATTGTCTCCCTAATTGAATTTGAATATGTGGGTACAGAGAACACAATTTCCAAGGTGAGGCTTCTAACCAGGAAGTTGATCACGTCTGAGTAAATGCATGACAAACCACCCTGTGAAAGGGTGAGAACAGCAACAGAGTAATTTTATTTTAATTGTTAAAATAGCAATTCTCTCCATTCATTTAAAAAAATTCAAGGACACTGAGACAAACACTTGCAGTTTATACTCCAGGTAAATATGCACCATTTTTACTCATTAGATAAGGAACAAGAACTGCTTTTAATTTTGAAAAAGAATTTCATACTTAACATTCTTTGTTTATTTTTTTGTGTGTTTTTCCAAGCACTTCCCAGATGGCCTTGTCTTGGGGAGTAAATATTTTATTCATCACAGAGATTTCTCTTTAATATAACAATGTGAATATTTTCCTTCAATTTTGGTAGTTTGTAGGCCCTTTTCCCTGCCATCAGTGAGAATTCCTATGGCGTCATAATCATTAAATTCAGAGATGAACACAATGTGTCTTGTTAAGCCCTGAAATTATGACAGCTCCTTACCTCTCCACCCAGAATTGTCATTGAGCCTATTTCCTTTGTTGAAACAAAATTTAATCAGAGAATTTTGGTTTGCCTGCCTGAATAGATATTAATCCCTTTTTACTACACAGGAATCAACTTTGCAGTGACTCAGAGTAAATTCAGAACTTGAAACATGTAGCTTTTACCAGACCAAACTGGAAAAAATAAAGTCAGTTTATTTCATTACAGAGCAGGAAACATTTCACCACAAAGACATATTTTAAACAGCCCCTCTGACCAAAAACACCCCAAATTTGTCCCTCCATACTGAACAGACCAAAACACTGACAGCAAATTAGATTTTCACTAGCTCTATCTTTCTAAAAAAAACATGTTTGCTTGTTCAGTATGGGGTTACAATCAGTTAATGTTCTATGCCATTCAGGTGTAGCATTGTTCTTACTTTTTTCCTATAATGAAGTGGATTTAGGTGGCACTGGAAATCTGTAGAAGAGGAAATTCCAAGGGGGAAGGGATTGGAATAGTCAGCTGCTTGTATAACAAGTATAAATGTCTGTGTGACCCCATTACAAGACCATTTGAAACATTTTGTTTCCTGACCCAATATAGTCAGGTAAATTATAGGCTCCAGGGTAACCCTAACTATCCCCTCCTGTTCTAGTTTTTTGAATGCCTTTCTGGCCCTTTTTATAGACAATAGAACCAATATTTTAGGGAAAAATGTTAGGCAACACTAGCAAACACTGCAAATGTCCCCACAGACATTCACAGTGATCCACTAAGGCTAGACCTTTGACTATAGACATTTATAACTATTCACAACTATGATTTTGACAAGACTATTTATCTACAACTTTCTCAGGAAAGTTACATTGTTATCAATCCAAAGTCCATGTGCCTGTTGCTTAAAAAGAGCAAAAGTCAAAATTTCAGGGTTCAGAGTGAGGACAGATTTATCGATTGAGAAGGTGCCAATTGAGAAGATGGGAGACCTATTAGTTCCTCAAATCCACCCTAGAAATGCATAGAGTTCAGGCTTCTTTTACGTTAAGGGAAGGAGAAATGAGAGGGACAAGAGTTGATTGATCATCACTAACATCTGGGTGCCAGCAGGAATTCAAAGAAAATTGTACTAGTTGATGTGAGTCTAGTCATGAGATTCTTGCAAACCTTTGCTAAACAATACATATCTCCTTATCTCTTCAGTCAGCAAGTAGAATTTTTCTAGTGATTGTCTATCATGTCTATCTGCAAGACTAAATAGATGCTATTAGCCTCAAAGCCATGGGAACAAAGTAGGCTTGATCAAGATGGAGTCAGAGAGGCTGAGCATTTCATTCTATAATAACTACTCCCTCTTTTCTGTTTATTCCACAATCTTGAGGAAAATAGGGCAACTGGGTTCAGGTTTAACTAAGAGAGAGGAATAGCTTTTAAGATAGAATCAGATTTCTTTGCCCATTTTTCTCCTTTTATCTGAGTCTTACAATCTCACTCATCCACCTCTTCCATGATAGTCCCTGAGACTTACAGGAGGCATTCTGGGTGTTCACTGAGACAGAGAATAAACAGTAACTTTTGTTATTATGTACTCCTGGACCCAAACCATGATAAGTGGGACACTTAACAAACACTTGCTTATTTAGCCTACAAGTAATCTAAAATAATTCTATTGTCTAAGGACTCATGTGCCAAGGACTCTAACGTGGTCTCTTGGAGTCTTAGATCTTGAACAGTAGAATGGGCCAAATGGCTGACTATATGGCTGAAAGTCCATAAGACTTAGTTTGCATCAGATATTCAGGTAAATTTTCTGTGTGGCTTATACAGCGTCAGTCACTGAGATTATTTAACTATGAACTGTTGTGTTAATTTCTCTGAAATTTATATCATGTGAAACAAAATAAAATTCAAAACATAATGAATAACACTGGAATCTAATACCCACAAAAGTATATTACAATATCTATTGAAGTACAGTTTTCTGTCTCTAATCACTCCCATTTTTACCAAAGATAGGCAAATTAAGACTAATTTATCCACCCTGGCTGGTGTAGCTCAGTTGATTGATCACAGGCCTGTAAAGCAAAGGGTCACCGGTTGGATTCACAGTCAGGGCACATGCCTGTGGGTTGTGGGCCAGGTCAGGTCCCCAGTAGGTGACACATGAGAGGCAACCACACAATGATGTTTCTCTCCTACTCTTTCTCCTTCCCTTCCCCTCTCTCTAAAAATAAATAAATAAAATATTTTTTAAAAGACTAATTTATCTGCAAAACAAGTCCAATTTCAATAAAATTGATCTGGTGATTTGTATATGTCCAGGAAAAAGTAGCAATTAACCATATAGACACCTTTAAATCTGCTTTGCTGGAATTTTCCTAAGGAGTCTTCAGACTGATCTTTATCTTTTTTCAGATTTTATTTATTTATTTTTAGAGAGGAGAAGGGAGGGAGAGAAACATCAATGTATGGTTATCTCTCGTGTGCCCCCATTGGAAACCTAGCCCACAACCCAAGCATGTGCCCTGACTGGGAATCGAACCAGCGACCCTTTGGTTCTCAGGCTGGCACTGAATCCACTGAGCCATACCAGCCAGGGCCAGATTGAACTCCAAATAGCCTCTCAAGGCTAAGAAGCCAAGCTATATACTTGCCATCAGACTTTATCTGCAATACCCATAGATGGTGAATTACTCTATTCTCAACATCCCCAATGTATCCTGAAGTTTTCTTCGTATCTCCCAGGAAGCAGCTATTGATCCTTACCTGTAAATTCAGCTGTGAACTATATAAACAAAGTACCAGACTATTTTCTGAGAGTACCTTTTATTGGCTTCCAAAGAAATGCTTAACTCCTAAAAGCTTTCTGGCCATATTCAAGACTAGGCATGTCTCTCTCAAACATGACATTCCAGTCAAAATCTTGGTAATAGGGAGGGAATATGGCGACAGAGTAGAAGGGAGAAGATTCCACTTCCCCCTACACATGGGAGAAACATGTGGCCGATCTATGGAGGAACAGAGCAACCAACCAACAGTTCCCCAGTGTATATGAAAATAGGAGACCAGAAATTGTAGCGGGCATTGAAAAACCAGGCAGTAAGGAGACTGCTTCAGGACAATAAGGTCCCAGGGACTAGAGCAGAAACTGGACTGGCTGTAGCCTCGGACTTGGCACCCAGCACCCAGTGCTGGGTCTACCATGGACTCCTTGGGAGCAGCAGGCCTGCCACAGAGTCCTTGAGAGAGAGCTGGATCAACTGTTTCCTCCCTCCTTGACCAAGCAGGGTTTGAGCAGCACTGGGAAAGACCTGGTTCCTCGAAGTTGCAGAGAGGGGAATAAGGACAAAGAGGCAAACACACAAGGGATCACCTGCAGAGTCTGTGGTCACTAGCTTGGGAGAGTTGAGAGTCCCACAGTGAAGTGCACTGACCATGATAGTCACCAGTCTGGCTGAAGAATTGGGCTGTACTGAGCGGCAGGCTTGAGTAGGAGGAATTTCTCAAAAAGTACAACTGTTTGGGGGATTCTCCAGTGAGAGCCGCTTGGCCTACTCCCCACCCAGCCAGGCAAAAGGCCCTGCGTCTCCCCATAAGCACTGGAAAAGGTTTGCACCAAAACCCGCAGGACCAAGGAAGCCTGGATGGGAGCGTGCACCCGCACCCCAGCCCACAGCGATGGCCCCTGGGGAAAGAAAGCTCTGAAGACCTGGATCCCCTGCGAGGGGCGCTGAAGAGAGGCACCAGACTAACTCTCAGGAGAGTTCTTGCAAGACTGGTTGAATACACATCGGGAAGGGAGAAAAGCCACATCAATCGCCCCTCAGCCTGCTGTAGCCAGTGAGACCAGAAAAACTGGTTTGGCCACATCGAAAAACCAACAAGAGGTTGAAGCGGTGAACACAAGGATACCCACTAGAAGAGGAAACCCAACAACAAATGAACCACCAACAGTTAATAATAGAAGGTGAAGGAGAAAGTGGAAACCACACAAATCTCAATCCAAGACCGATCTGGAAATACAACTAAATGCTAGAGAAATTACCCAGTACAAACAACTGAACAAGAGCAACAGAGAATCCTCAAATCCTTGTACACACCAAAGAACTAGCTTCAACACAATTTGCCCACACCAGCAAAACAAAATACAAGAGGTAGTGGACAGAGTGACCCACAGATACCCAGCTGGTGGGAAGACCCACCAAAGAAAGACCCAACAGGAATCAAAACCCAAAGACAAACACAAAGCCAACTTAAACAACAGCCCAAGACAAGTGAGCTCAGGAGATAAAGGACACTGCACCACTGAATCTCAGGTATTCTACCAAAGAAGTTCACACCATAAACCCACGAAGCCAGAACAAATCAAACTAAGAAGCTGAAGCTAACAAAAAGAGTCTCAAAAACAATGAGAAGACAAAGAAACAATTCACAAATGAAAGGAAAGGAGGAAGCATCCGAAAAAATGCCAGATGAAGTAGAGGCAAGTCAGCTATCAGATAATGAAGTCAAAGCAGTTGTTATCAGGAAGTTTAATGAGCTCACAATGAGCTACCAGAAACTACAGGGGAGGTACAGTGAACTCACTGCAGACTATATTAACATGAAAAAAGAAATAGAAACTATCAGCAAGGGCCAAGAGGAAATACAGAATACAATTTCTGAACTGAAGAACACAGTGGAAGGAATCAAAAGCAGGATCAATGAAGCAGAAGACTGAATAAGTGAGTTGAAGGACAAAGTAAAAAAAAAATCCACAAGAAGCAAGAAAAGAAAAAAGGCTCAGAAAAAATGAAGAGGGATTAAGAGAAATGCAAGACAATATGAAATGTAATAATATCTATATAGTAGGGATACTAGAAGGAGAAGAAGAAGAGCAAGGGCTAGAAAATCTATTTGAAAAAGTAATGATGGAAAACTTCCCTAATTTAATGAGAGAAAAAGTCACATAAATCAAGAAAACACAGAGAGTCCCAATCAAGAGGAACCCAAAGAGGCCCACTTCAAGACACATCATCATTAAAATGGCAAAATTTCAAAACAAAGAGAGAATCTTAAAGGCAGCAAGGGAGAAAAAGGAAGTAACATACAAGGGAGCACCAATAAGGTTAGCTGCTGACTTCTCAATGGAAACGCTCAAAGTAAGAAGAGAATGGCAAAAAAATATTCCAAATAATGAGAACCGGAGGTCTTCAACCAAGGTTACTTTATCCAGGAAGGCTCTCAATCAAGATAGAAGGCCAAATAAAGAGCTTCCAAGACAAAAGAAGTCTAAAAGAATACACCTCCACCAAGCTAGCTCTGCAAGAAATACTAAAAGGTCTCCTTTAAGAAAAGGAAGAAAATCAGAGAGACAATGAGAAGCACAGGTATAAAAATGACAATGAACAAGTACCTATCAATAATAACCTTAAATGTAAATGGATTAAATGCTCCAATCAAAAGACATAGAATAGCTGAATGGATAAGAAAGTATGACCCACACATATACTGCCTACAAGAGACTCACCTCAGGACAACAGACATATACAGATTAAAGTGAAGGGCTAGAAACAAAATTTCCAAGCAAATGGAGAGGAAAAAAAGAATCTGGGGTAGCAATACTCATATCAGACAAAATAGATTTCAAAAAAGGGCCATAAAGAGACACCCAGAAAGTCACTTCATAATACTCAAGGGAAGAATCCACCAAGAAGACATAAACATTGTAAATATATATGCACCCAAAATAGGAGCACACAAATATAGAAAGAAAATTGTAGAGGACTTCAAGAAACATATTGACAGCAACACAATTATAGTAGGAGATTTTAACACCCCACTGTCAAAAATGGACAGATCCTCCAAACAAAATATCAACAAAGATATTGTGGCATTGAACAATACCCTAGATAAAATGGACTTAACAGATATATATAGAGAGCCCTTCATCCCAAAGAAGCTAAATATATATTCTTTTCAAATGCACATGGAACATTTTCAAGAATATACCACATGATAGGCCACAAAACAAGGCTCAACAAATTCAAGAAAATAGAAATCATACCAAGCATTTTCTCTGACCAAAAGGGAGTGAAACTAGAAACCAGCCTCAAGGGGGAAAAAAAACCAAACACTCAAAATCATGGAGACTGAATGGCATGCTACTAAACAATGAATTGGTCAAGAATGAAATTAGGGAAGAAATAAAAAAGTTTCTGGAAACAAATGATAATGAACTGACAACTCCAGATTTATGGGACATAGTAAAGGCAGTCCTGAGAGGGAAGTTCATAGTGATACAGGTCTACCTAAAGAAAGATAGAAATATTTCAAACAAACAACCTAACCCTATGCCCACAGGAAGTTGGGGAACAACAACAAAGACAGCCCAGAGCAAGTAGAAGGAAGGAAATAACCAAAATCAGAGCAGAATTAAGTTCTGTAGAGACTAAAGTCACAATTCTAAGGATCAATGAATCCAGGAGCTGGTTCCTTGAAAGGCTAAACAAAATCTACAAGCCTTTAAGCAGACTCATAAAGATATTTCGCACAGCAATATTTTTCATGATATGTCCCCTAAAGCAAGGGACATAAAGGAAAGAATAAACAAATGGAATCTCATCAAAATAAAAACCTTCTGTATGGCTAAATAAAACAGCATTAAAATCAAAAGAGAAACAACCGTATGGAAAAACATATTTGCCAATGATACCTCAGACAAGGGGTTAATCTCCTAAATATACAAAGAAGTTACACAACTCCACTTTAAGAAGACAAGCAACCCAATTAAAAAGTGGGAAAAGGACTTGAACAGACACTTCTCCAAGGAGGACATACAGAGGATCCAAAGTCAAAAGAAAACATGCTCACTATTGCTAGCTGTCAGAGAGATGCAAATTAAAACCACAATGAGATACCACTTCACACAGGTCAGAATGGCCATCATAAACAAAGCAACAAACAACAAGTGTTGGAGAGGTTGTGGACAAAAGGGAACTCTAGTTCACTGTTGGTGGGATTGCAGACTAGTACAACCATTATGGAAAGCAGTACGGAATTTCCTCAGTAAACTAAAAATGGATCTGCCTTTTGACCCAGCAATTCCACTGGTAGGATTATATCCTAAGAACTCTGAAACACCAATCCAAAAGAACGTATGCACCCCAATGTTCATAGAAACACAATTTACAATAGCTGAGTGCTGGAAGCAACCTAGGTGCCCATCAGTAAATAAATGGATAAAAAAACTATGGTACATTTACACAATGAAATTCTGTGCAGCAGAAAGAAAGTAGGAGCTTCTACCCTTTCACAGGAGAATTCTCCAAAACATTTTAGGAAGAGCTATCCCCTATTTTTCACAGACTATTGAAAAAAATCCAAAATGATGGAAGACTCCCCAACTGTTTTTATGAAGCTAGCATCATCCTAATCCCCCAAACAGATAAAAACACAACAAAGAAAGAAAACTTGAGGCCAATGTCTCTAATGAACATAGATGCTAAAATCCTCATCAAAATATTGGCAAACCACATCCAACAATATATTAGAAAGGTCATACACCATGACCAAGTGGGATTCATCCCAGGGATGCAAGGATGGTTCAATGTTT
The DNA here is from genome assembly GCF_014824575.4 of Sturnira hondurensis. Lineage (NCBI taxonomy): Eukaryota > Metazoa > Chordata > Mammalia > Chiroptera > Phyllostomidae > Sturnira > Sturnira hondurensis. The sequence goes on from NW_028076051.1 coordinate 1,187,933, forward strand.
GCAAATCAGTAAATGTAATACATCATATAAACAAAAGCAAAGACAAAAATCACATGATCACGTCAATAGAAGTGGAAAAAGCTTTTGATAAGGTACAACACCCATTTATGATAAAAACACTCAGCACGTGTGAATAGAGGGAGCATTCCTCAATATAATAAAGGCCGTATATGAGAGACCCAAAACCAACATCACACTCAACAAGCAAAAACTAAAATCTTTTCCACTAAGATCAGGAACAAGACAAGGTTCTCCACTCTCACTACTTGTATTCAATATAGTATTGGAAGTCCTATCCACAGCAATCAGACAAGAAAAGAAAATAAAAGGCATCCAAATCGGAAAGGAGGAAACAAAACTGTCATTGTTTGCAGATGACATGATAGTGTATATGGAAAATTTTATAGACTCCACCCCAAAACTACTAAACCTAATAAATGAATCTGGCAAAACTGTGGGATATAAAGTCAATATCTAGAAATCGAAGGTATTTTTGTATACCAACAATGAAACAGCAGAAGCAGAAATCAAGAAAAAAAACCATTCAATATAACAAAAAGAAAAATAAAACACCTAGGAATAAATGTAACCTAGGATGTAAAAGACCTGTATGCAGAAAACTACACAACACTGAAGAAAGAAATCAAGGAAGACACAAACAAATGGAAAGATATACCGTGTTCATGGATCAGAAGAATTAACATCATCAAAATGTCCATACTACTCAAAGCAATTTACAGATTCAATGCAATACCCATTAAAGTACCAATGACATATTTCACAGACATAGAACAAACACTTCAAAAATTTATATGGAACCATAAATGACCCTGAATAGCAGTTGCAAATTTGAGAAAGAAAAGCAAAGTAGGAGGGATCACAATACCTGATACCAAACTATATTACAAAGCCACTTTGATCAAAGCAGCCTGGTATTGGCATGAAAACAGACACTTGGACCAGTGGAATAGAACAGAGAGCCCAGAAATAAATCCAACTTTCTAGGGTCAATTAATATTCCACAAAGGGGGCAGCAACATAAAATGGAGTAAAAAATCGCCTCTTCAACAAATGGTGTTGGGAGAACTGCACAGCTACGTGCAAAAAAATGATACTAGAGCACCAACTTATATCATACACCAAAATAAATTCAAGGTGGATAAAAGACTTAAATATAAGCTGTAACACCGTTAAAGTCCTCAAGGAGAACATAGGCAGGAAAATCTCAGATATTTCACGCAGCAACATTTTTACTGATACATCCCCTGGAGTAAGGGACATGAAGGAAAGAATAAACAATTGGGATCTCATCAAAATAAAAGGATTCTGCACAACTAAAGAAAACAGTATTAAAATAAAAAGAGAAACAGCTGTATGGGAAAAGATATTTGCCAATGATACCTCACACAAGGGTTTAATCTCCAAAATGTATAAAGAACTTACACAACTCCACTCTAAGAAGACAAGCAGCCCAACTATATTAACATGAAAAAAAGGGCAAAGGACTTGAACAGACAATTCTCCAAGGAGGATATACAGAGGATCCTGAGACACATGAAAAGATGCTCAATATCGCTAGCTATCAGAGAGATGCAAATTAAAACCACAATGAGATACCACTTCACACAGGTCAGAATGGCCATCATAAACAAAGCAACAAACAACAAGTGTTGGAGAGGTTGTGGATACCAGGAAACCCTAGTGCACTGTTGGTGGGATTGCAGAGTGGTACAACCACTGTGGAAAACAGTATGGAATTTTCTCAGAAAGCTAAAAGTAGATCTGCCTTTTGACCCAGCAATTCTACTGATAGGATTATATCCTAAGAACCCTGAAACACCAATCCAAAAGAACCTATACACCCCAATGTTCATTGCAGCACAATTTACAAGAGCCAAGTGTTGGGAGCAATCTGGGTGCCCATCAGTAAATGAATGGATCCAAAATCTATGGTACATTTACACAATGGAATTGTATATAGCAGAAAGAAAGCAGGAGCTCCTACTCTTTGCAATAGCATGGATGGAACTGGAAAGCATTATGTTAAGTGAAATAAGCCAGCTGGTGAATACCACTTGGGACATGATCACAAATAGTACATGATCTCACCTTTAACAAGAGTCTAAACAACAAAACAATCAAACAAGCAAAATATTTCCAAAATCATTGAAATAGAGAACAGGCTGATAGTGTCCAGAAGGGAGGGAATTTCAGTGGAAAGGGGGAGGGGTTTACAGGAACAAGTATAAAGGGCACATGGACAAAAACTAGGGGGGGTGTAAATGGGAGGGAGGGGGGAGGGCTGGGTGGGTGGGCAGGGATGGGAGTAAAATACAGAAAACTGTACTTGAACAACAATTTTTAAAAATTTTACAGAAAATAAAAAGACTTAATTTAGGGGCTTACATTGAACTACCAGGAAAACAAATGCTACCCCTGAATTTAGGGATTGTGAGACTGAAGGTACCAGGGGTTTCCAGTAAGATTCTAAAAAGGATACTTCAATCCAGGGGAATTATCTCTTCATAGCTCTTGTGTGAAATAATTTGCATTTTGGATTAAGGGGCTCATGATGTCAACTGTACCACTGAACATTTAAGCTTATAGTAAGCTATAAATTGCCTGCTTGGATCTTTTGTTGTTGATGCTTGGAATGAAAGAATCCTAAATGATATGTGTGTTTTTCCTGGCTCTCAACATCCTTAGGATATGATTTTAAATCTTCGTCCCTCACAGGACCCTGCCTGTTAGACCTACTGTGTTCGGTTTTTGCACATCAAAGGAGAGATATCAGAAAGTTCTTACAGCACGAAACATGTAAATTGGACTTTCATGTAACACACAGATAAATGGGAATCAAACAGTTGTTACCCCTTAACTGAAAAGTTGAAAACGAAGTGGCAATAGCACAATGCAGAAGTATGATACTGACATCACAAGTTATTGTTTTCCTATCCAAAACCCAGATACATTTATTACCAATAAGGGGGCAAACAGTGTGAAGGCTACAATAACCTGGAAAAATGGTAAATAATTAGGCTGGCTTCTGATAATTAAACTAGTACAATCCTCACACAAGTCATATTATTAGCTATATATGAGAGCCAACCAAGAGAATGCTGTAAATATGTGACTTGAGGTTTGGGAACATGTAAAACTCCAATCAAGCTAGTCAACACAGAGAAAACAAACTGGAATGTGATTATAATTAAGTAACCTGAAATCTAAGTATATACAGTGCTCTCCTGCACCTAGCCTCATCTTGGCATATAACAGTGTCAGTAAATATTATTGAATGAATGAATGAATTTGTATGAACAGAAGGGTCACCATGCCAGAGGGAAATCTAAGAAGGTTGATATAGGCAGTCATCCTGCACATGAGGTTCAGGAGGCAGGTTATCTTACACAGATAAAGACAGTTAGGAAAACGGATGTGTCAGTGGAGACAATAGAGGTATAGACAGAGACCTGGCTCTGTGTGCTTAGTTAATGTACACCTACCACTGGACTACAGACCTACTCCCAGTGTGGGCTCTTGACCTTGCACTCTACTGATTGAACAAGGTAAATTTCACCTTCTGTGGCATCTTGGCAGCCACATCTAGCTTTCATTTAGTGAAAATTATTGCATTTGTTATGCACTAAGCTAACCTGAGCACTGCAACTAGTTTAACCTATGCAGGGACCTGTGAAAAAGACAACGTTTGCATCAGGGCCAATGTTTAAAGAGTAGAAACCATGCTAGATAATCTGTGTATGGCATTTTTGCTGGGTCATTCCTCTTTTTACAACCTTGCATCAGGGAAAAGGGAATTGAGTACAAATATTGTGCAGGCAAAATTTAGTTCTAGGCCTATAGAACTAAATTTAGTTTAGGCCTATAGTTCTAGGCCCTTTGTAGCACCCAAGTGAAGGTCCACAGGGCCCTCCCCCATTTCTGCTGGGAACACCACATTCACACAGGCACCGGCACATCTCTTCTTCTAGATAGAAACATATTGCTGCTAAAAACAAAAACAAAACCAGGTTTTCCATTTCTAACCCTACTAGGTCAATGCCAGACCTGATTTTGTTCTGTTGTGTGACTATGCTTTCTTATCAGTGGAAAACACAGGGGCCACATTGAGTTCTCTATGTCAGTCATAGAGAACTAAAGAAAGGGAATTTGATCTCTCCTTATTTTATTCGTATTGTTTCTTTTTTGGTCAAAAGATCAATAAAAATAATTTGCTCAGAGAGAAAGGATATTATGTCGATAGTTAGCCCATTCCAAGGTTATGTCACACATACACACATAGTACAGTAGAAAGCTTTGAAAGGACTGGAATTTGCAATAAGGCTAGCAAGTTTATAAATTCAAGAAATAGTAACTGTCTCTTTAGTTCTGCTTATCTAAAATGCATGATGAGTGAGCTGTACTGGCCAATGGAATGAGAGCCTGAGCCCAGATCAGGATTTTCAATTTGCAAAGAAGAGGAGTCAGTAAAGGAAAACAAAATGCTAATACTTTACTGAACTGAACAGAATCACTTCACCAGTTGATAAAGATGTTGTGTTACCAAACTAGGTAGACTCTTGGAGTCATTGGTGTGTATACCAATTTTTCCACCTGGGACCAAAAAGGGAGAGCTCAAGAAGAAACTCTGACAAAAAATTTCTAGGACAGTCAGGTAAGAATCTGTTCAGACTGGCACCCAGGGGCACCTGGTCAGGCTGACTTTGAGGATGCTTTCTTTCTCTGATTTTTATAGGTTCAAATTCAGAGTTATCTTCTATGATTTGGACTCCTTGAGGCTATCTGAGGTATCAAAAGGTAACACCAACAATAATAATTTCTATACCTGACCATTAACTGGTGTCTCTATACCCCTTAAGTGCACATGGAAACATTTATCCAAATATCTCTGTGTTGTCATTGTTTTTTTAATGTTGTCCCCTACTTTCAAAGAAAGCAAGGCTGATATCAAAGGCTGATGAAGACTGAAAATTTTCTTACCTATCAGTATATTGTGGGCATCCAGGACCACTGTCACCAGTAGATAGACTATGCTAGGAGTTGAACATTTAGTGGGAGGTTGTGATGAACCTAGCACTGTATGAATGAGCCAGCTGCCAATGAAATCAGGAGTCTGAGAACACCCTCACCTTGTCCATCACCTCTTCCATCTGCTCTATTCCCAAATTGTTTCAGTTATCTTTGGGGCCTATCTCAACTTTAGCCCCAGACCTGATGCTTGATAGTCTGCTTCCAGAAGGAACTTCTTTTTAGCCTTAGCTTACATTTGCCTCTTGGATTATGTCTGATTTCTCTGCTACAGGTAAACACTTTACCTGACTCACAAACCAAATCCCAGAAAAGTTGGAAGGTGGAGGGAAGCAACATGGAAAAAGACATTTTAGATCACATGGAGGCACTGACGACCCAGGCAAGTGATGCAGATTCAGTTACAGCACAAGCAGGACCCCTGCCTGCAGTTCAGACTCCACTTAAAAATGCTACTCTCCCTGAAAGTAATGGGGACAATGTGGGGCAGAAAATCATGGGTCAAGCAGAGAGTGATGAGCTGGGAAAAAGATCTGTTCTTAGTTTGTGTCAAAGTGCAAGGTCTCATGCCCTATGCCCACATGTGACTCCCATTCATGCTGCATTGCAGGGGGCTAACAGCAAGAGAAATGTAAGAAATAAAAACAGTCACAAAAGGAGAAATATACAGAAAAAAAGGGTTGTGTTTATTCCTTGGCCTCTGATACTATAGACTCAGGCATCTTCTGCCGCCCCAGTTCTGGGTTTCTCTTGTGTTATGGAGGCTAATACTGGAGTCAACTTAGGGGGTGAAGAGAGGGAGCAAGTGGGGAGTGATGAGAAGGAAAATACATAGGTTCTCACTAAGCCTTGCACGGCACTTTCTTGTGCTCTGTGGCTAGCAGCAAGCCCATTTCAGCTCTCTTCTGAGGGGGCCTCTCTAGCAGCCAATGAAGAGATAATAGTAGGGCAGACAAGCAGCCAAAAAGAAAACAATCAAAAGGACAAAAAGATTGTGGGTAGACCTCGGCCCCTGACAGTGCAGGCTTGGGCGTCTTTCACAGACCCAGCTAAGTTACAGACACCTTTTGCAGGGGCTTCAGCATCTGCTATCAGTGAAGTCAACATGGGGTGTAGAAGCAGGAGTCAAAAGTATGAGATGGATGAAAATTTCACTGGTACTTCATATCAGAGCACCCGGGCTGGTGTCCCAACATCAACTATGGCTCTGGGCCAACCTACATTGGAGGGTGCTCCCCTCACTGCTAACAGTAAGAGAAACATAGGGCAGAAAAGCAGTTGGAATAGTAAAAACAGGAAGGAGAAGAGTGACTTGGCTGCTCCTTGGCCTCTGACAGTACAAGCATGGGCATCATTTACAACCACAGGTCCAGTTCAGACTCTTTTTCAAGGGAACTCTTCTCCTACAAGTATGGTGGTGAATGAAAGAAAAAATAGGTGGATTCAACTGCAGAACAGTGACAAAGAAACAAAGCCCATTCTTCCTTGGCATTTGAGGGTCCAGGCTAGCGACCCCTTCTCAGCAAGAGCTCCATGACAGGCTTCCTTTGAGGAAGTTCCTTCTCTTGGAAGACATTCATTTCAAGATGAGCCAAACCAGGAGGAAGCCTGAGGTGGGAGATGAGGAACAAGCAAAGAGCAGTGCAGAGCAAATTGTGGGACCCTGTCATGGTTGGAGACACCAGAGTGATGCCCAGGGTACCAGAAGTTCTGGGAATGGACAGTGATGAATTTATCTAGGCAGGATGACTGCTGTTATTAGAGGGAGCTCTGCTCACAAGAGAGAATGGATGCTTGACCTTGACCAAAGCCTACACCCATATCAGTATTTTGGTGATGGGAATGCTGGGGCCAGAGAAGATAAGTGCTAGATCTGAGACCTGGATGGGGAAGTGGGGAAGGTTTTAAGATGCAGAAGAGAAAAGGAAAACTAAGGAGTATGCTGAGTTCTAGAAATGCAGCCATCTACATTTGGCAGGGAGAGAGGTATTTAAAAGGCCACTCTGAAGAAAGAGAGGCTCAGTACAAATACAAAAAATTTCCTTTGTTCTGTGTAATATCACAATTGCTCTCTTGATGGACAATTTATCTCCTAATTAGGTTTTTAGTTTACAAGCAGTAGATCCAGTATAATTGGTACATACAGACTAACACTGGAGAAGAAAAATTCCTTTTTCTGTTATTGTCTTTCCCATAAGATTCTTCACATCCTTGGAAAAGATCTGTTACTGATGGCTGATAAACAGTGTTATGAGTATAGGGTGTAAACTAATGACAGGGTATGTATTAGACACTGAGGACACTTCAAGGGCAGTGTTATTGAAAAACGTTATTGTATATTGGATTGCAAACTGCATTAATGATTGCATTTTATTCTGGATTGGCTAGTTTACAGCTGTTAAGAACACAGACTCAAAGTATAATGCCTGGGTTTAAAACTCAGCTTTGCCAGTCACTGTCTGTGTTCCTCTGAGCAAGTTACTCTTGTCTTTTGTGCCCCGGGTTGTACTTGTATCACCTGCAGATAATAATAACACCTACTTCATAGAGCTGCATGAGGATTGAGTTATGGCATGTGATGCACTTAGAAGAGTACATGACAAATAATAGGCCCTCAAACAATATTGCCTTTTATTATTTTATCTTGCAGCACTAAATTTCATGGAAAAGTCTCGCACTCTTATGTTATATCTTAAAATTTACATAAATGGCGTGCATACATAAGATCATATAATGCCTTGTTTAAAATTATGGTAATAAAGAATCTTAGAGGCATGAGAAAATGCTACTTAAGGGACAAAAGCAGGCAATAAAATTGTCATTTTAAGGTACTAAGATCTCAACCATGTGAAGAAAATGTGCAGCAATAAAGGCTGGGGGAGAAATATGCTACAATGTTACTGTTAGTCCTCAATTATGGGGATGTACATGGGTGACATTTTCCTCGCTGGTGACTCTAAAATTTCTACATTAACATGTAATCAGCAAGTAGTCAAAATAAATGGGCCTGGCTGGTGTGACTCGGTGGATTGAGCACGGGCCTGTGAACCAAAGGATCGCGGTTCAATTCCCAGTCAGGGCACATGCCTGGGTTGCGGGCCAGTTCTCAGCAGGGGACTCACGAGAGGCAACCATACATTGATAATTCTCTCCTTCTCTCTTTCCCTTCCCTTCTAAAGATAAATAAATAAAATCTTTAAAAAATAAATAAATAAATAGATAATTGAATGAGGGGAATGAAAAGAAGACTTCTCCAAGGTGGACATGTTGCAGGAGATGCTGAGGAAACTGGACCTTTACTAGTGAAGATTCCCCAGCACACAGCTGTAGGACAAGAACTCCAGGCACCCTTGACTGGGGCTGAAGAGAACCCAGAGGACTACGTTGCTGCCAGAAAGGACTGAAGGGACTAACATTTTCCTCAAACAACCTGTAGAAACAAGAGAGGTGTCTCACTTCTGCTATAACCAGCTATTGTCTGATTTTGCAGAGACTGTGCTGCTCTGACTATATTGGTGCTGCCATCTGCCACCTTTGTTGCAAACTTAACAAGGAAGATTGTCTAGACAATGTAGTTGAATATGGAGTGAGATAAAAAGTAACTTTTTGTTTTGGCCATTTATGTAGCCTGGGTTTGGGGTCAATTTGATAGGGGACTCAAGTCTTGGAAAATTTTAGCTTAAGGTAAAAAGTTATAAGTCTAGAAAGTAATGTGTATGTTAAAGCTTTTGTTTCAGAGAATACAGATAAGGCCTGTTCTGGCTCCTGGGAAAACAGCCGACCTCCTTGGGCACTGCTAAAGATTACCACCTGGGGGCAAGTTGGAGGCATCTGGGCCTTTGTGTTCCAGGGAGAGACAGATGACCACCCTTCCCTGAGAACAGCTAACTGCCCAGGACTGAAATGTTGCAGCTTTTGAATCTCAAAGCCCTCACTGCACCTTGTTCATTCCCCCATTACAAAAAGTCTGACCTGGAAAGAGAAGACAACATGGTGTGTTAGGGTATGAACCCACCATCTTCTCAGATCACCAGCCATCTGAATAAAGCGCCCATAAAGATTCAGTCACTGTCATCGCTTATTGGATTTGGTAGTGACAGGCAGCCTGAATGCCAGTGTCTTTTCCAGTTTCAAATTTAGTTAGAATGAGGTCTGTGTGCATTTCCTGGCAAACCTGAAGGGATAGATATTCATGGATGGTTCTGGGGATTGGGGTAGAATCAAGTACCCCTTTTATTTGTCTCAAGGACTCTAGCAGGGGCCTTGGGAACATTTGGAGAAATGCCTTTATCCAGGTACAGATGGAACTTTTCTGGTGTTCATTTATTTCCTACTCCAAGGGGGGTGCACACACCATAGGGTTGATTTTAAAACCCAGTGTGTTCACAGGAGAAAGAGGCTGACAGTAGGGCAAATTGCAGTCAACTGCTAGGAGGTATCAAGGATTCTCTCTTATTCACAAACCCAGCATTCTCACCACCATCCCAGCATACAGTTTAAGAGTTAACAGTTATTTATTTTGTCCTGATGTGTAGCCTAGCTTTGGGGTCCACCATTCTTTATACAGGTACTGATACAGGTCAGGATCAAGGACCCTCTTGGGACAGGTGCTAAATGAGAACCCACCCAGTTTTAGATGTGAGAAGGCATTAAAGTTTTTAGTCCCTTGGCAAACTCACTTTGTCCTCTCCCTGGAGCCACACAGGAGCAATGGGAAGGATTGGGGCCCAGAAACCTGCCCAGGTGAATGCAAATACCTGCCCAGGAAATCATGCAAATACTTTAGGAGCAAATCCTATAGGACACTAGTCTGGAAGGATATGCAAAACCCAAAAGTACACAGCTTGCTTTCAGAAGCCTAAATAGTCCTCTGTGCTTTTCCTTCACCCTGTCATGCCCCTTACCTCACCCCAAACCATTTCTGACCCCCAAGTCCAGAAAGGCAAAACAAATCATCCCTTCACAGAGGAGAATATTCAGGGATACAACAGGAAGCAAGGGCCATCTCCTCAGTTACATTTTCTGCAAGGTTAAAAATTACTTGGCTGTTTTCTCCTATTCTTTAATAACTCAAGCAGTTCAGCTATTAAGTAATAAATCCTCTGTGTAATCATGACTGTCTGATTTAATTTGGCAGCCCAAACAGAAACAATCAAGATAATTGGACCTGCCTCAAAAACGTTAAGTAAGCCAGCTGCTCTGCAAGGCCAAAAACAAACTCAATGAGAAAAGGAGCCTGTGTCCCCCTCCACCCCACTCCCACCAAAGAAATTCTAAAGCAGAAAAACAAATGGGATGAAGGGCAAGTGGAATTTGAAAAGGGCTTTCGTTTTCTTCTCATCACCCTCCCACTTCTACTTCTGGCTTTCTCTGGGCAACCAGCTGAAGCCAACTGGTAGGATTTATTCCAAGTGGCTCATCAGAGATCCCAGTCGGCTGAGGGCATCGCAGAAGGAGGATGGGCTAGTTACCTATTAAGAGACATGTCCTCTATGGCAAATAATAATAATAATAATAATAATAAATACTTTTCCTTAGTTCTTCTAGCTGGGCTAATAATCTAACAGAGACAGATTGACAGAAGAAAATCATATTTTAATACATGTGCGCAGGGAATTCACATAGGCATGGAAATTCCAAAGACAGTGATACAAAATCAATTATATATGCCATTTTGGACAAAGGAGAAAAGGAGGGAATAGAATTTTAGATTTCAAAACTCAGAGTGGGCAATCCATAGCTAATTGAGGAAGAGCAGAACATACATGGCAGACAAATTTTTGCTTCGGTGTGACACAGAGGGTGATCTAGCTACAATTCCTTTCTGATTGGCATTTTCCTATCTTCCATACTTAACTCAAATTAGGATAAATTGAATAAGCCAAGATTTCTTTCCCTGAAGCAGGTCTTTCCATCTTAATCTCTTGGACAGAAAAGGGAGAAGGTAAAAAGTTCTTTCTGAGTCTTTTGTTTCCTTAATAACTATCTTAATGCTCTTGCTGGTGTGGCTTGGTGGATTGAGTGCTGGCCTGTAAACCGGTCTGCAAATCAGCCTGCCAGTTCAATTACCAGTCAGGACATATGCCTGGGTTGTGGGCTAGGTCCCCAGTAGGGGATGCGCAAGAGGCAGCCACACCTCAATGTTTCTCTCCCTCTCTTTCTCCCTCTCTTACTGGGTTGTGACCCTTCAAGGCCATGCAGGTTCAGGGCAGGTTCATGGTATTCATGCAGATGGAAAAATATTCACATCTCAATGGCATGCTGTTGGGATGTCTGGCATGCCTTTATCCATGGATTGGTGGGCCATGCCTACCGCAAGCTTCATGTCTATCTACATGTCTCTATGTGGCCCTTGCTTCCCAGTATGGCATACATTGTGGCCCCTGTCCCCTTGTGTGCCTCTCATTAGTGAGAAGTCCCTACTTATTTAAGTACTAGAGGGGAACAAAACCAGAAAAATGTCAGAACATTACATAACATAACATAATTCAGTGCATGCAAGCCCACTTCATGTTATGGGAACAGTTTTTCAGACCCAGTCTCAAAACTATGGGAACACTGCTTCCCTTAGTTACACAGACACCTGGCTGAGGAAGCCAGACTACCTCCACTTACCCTACACTTCCTCTCTCTGTAAAATAAATAAATAAAATGTTTTAAAAATACCTAGTTTAAAATCAATATCCCAAAAGTTAGCAAATTTTGGTTCTCTTCATCTCCAACTCCTGTTCTTTCACTCACTCTTCATCCTAACCAACACCTGTTCTCAAAAAGAAATACAAAGAAAGTTTGCTTGTCAGAATTCAGCTTTTTCTTTTGGATCTTGGGTGATGAATGAGCTTGGTTGGATAAGAAGATGATATTTGGATGATGGACCTCTGAGTCTCTGTCATTCAATTGGCATACTGTATAACCAGATGCCTACTTACTTGCTACAGAAGATTGTATACCAAGCCCAGTTCTGGTTTGGCAGACTGCAGAACTTAGAGATGTATTTGATACAGGGTGCAGCCAAGACGGGGGCCCCCAAAAGGGATTTGGAATGGTGTCCAGAACTCATGGTGTATAGGAATTATTGGAGAGACATATAAGATGTCCTCACCCCTTCCCCTTCAGGTGTGAGTTGGGGGAAGGGACACATGGAGTAGGAATGTGCAGGGCTGTTTTGTACAGCCACAGGCTTGTAGCTAATCCAACCATGGCATGGTCATTTAACATATCTATAGCCTTTGGCGGGTCACTTGGATATGTTAAATGGCTGTGGCCAGGCTTGGAGCCAGGGGGATGGAAGTCACTTCCTCCCAAGATGTAACTGGGGGGCAGGTCCCCCGAGTTACAGCGCCTGTGTGGGAGCTTGGAGAAGACTGGCTCCAGGACATGGGGCCATACCTGCCCAGATTCATGATGGCAGCCCAGTAAATTTGAAATATAGGAATACTGGCAGGTGTAACTGATTGTGGGAGGAGTCGGAAATGGGAGTACAGAGGAAGATTGGTACGGGGATTTAAACCCAGACACAGCAGCCATTGGGAGGGAGAACCACCCGGTTTTGGGAGAGTGAGGACCCCTGCAGCCAGGTGAAGAAGAAAGCCACGCACTTTTGGTGGAGTGCATACCCCTGCAGCTTTGGTAGAGGAGGCCCATGAGGCTTTGGGGTGCTCCCCTGGCTGTGTGGCCTGAAAAGTAGGAGAGACTTTGCCTCGAAAAATGGATACAAAGAACTCTTGCCAGTGGACCATGAGAAGGTGCCACATGAATTTGGATTAATTGGAGATCCTGCCTGGATGGCAACATAGCTGACTGTGCCAGCGGCCTGTAAAAATGGACATGTGCTCTTTTCCTGAGTTATGGTACCCTGAATTAGGTCAGGGGGAGAAGGGAGCGCTGTGTGTGTGTGTGTGTGTAGGTGGATATCCTAAATAACTTTGATATTTTAATGAAGAAGTTAGGTCACTACGTTAGGTCTGTATAGCATTAAATAAACATTTCCTTTCCTTTTCATGAATCTTGCATTGAGAGATGTTTTTCCAATTGGCAAGGGATGATTGGGCCCAGTAGGTGGTCAGGACTGTATTAGTATACTATTCCCTGGACACCAGGCCCTGGTGTATCTGTTCTGTAACATTTTCATTGTGTTTTTTTAGAGAATAAGCCCCAGTTTAGCTGATCTGACATCTAAATAGGTGTGTCATTCACATTCTTTTTAACAGGTTGTTCTTTGCCCATTCAGGGCCTGACTTACCTCTAAAAAGTCACACTCGATTTCAAACTCCCAAGACCAAGCATCCTCATCCAGCGACAGAGCATTTGGCTCTCAAACCCACTAAACTCAATATTTCTCCTTGACTGAATGGTGGGAGTGAGTTTTGTTGACCCAGGGCCAACCTCTTTTGTGAATGAACTGAGTTTAAGTGTTTAAATGAGGAAATATCTGCTTGGAACCAATTTTTCTCATGCAGTCTGTATTTTGTCTCCTTTCAAACTCACACATACAGGTAACAGATTGGTTTTTCAAACGTTACTTTTCCAACTTTTTATTTTGAAGTAATTATAGTTTCACAAGAAGTCACAAAAATAGTGCTGAAAGATCCCTTGTACTCATCACCCAGATTCCCTGACTGCCAATGATAACATCTTAAACATAATTATAGTGTATTATCAAAATTGGGCTTAATATGGCCTGGCTGGTTTAGCTCAGTGGATTGAGCGCCAGACTGTGAACCGAAGGGTAGCCTGTTCAATTCCCAGTCAGTGCATATGCCTGGGTTGTGGGCTACCAGGTCAGGTCCCTAGTAGATTGATGTTTCTCTCCCTCTCTTTCTCCCTCCCTTCTCCTCCAAAATAAATAAATAAAATCTTTTAAAAACAATTTTATTGAATTATTGTTCAAGTACAGTTTTCTGCCTTTTACTCCCATCCCAGCCCACACACACAGTGCTCTCCACCTCCCTCCCATTTTCACTCCCCTTAGTTGTTGTCCATGTGTCCTTTATACTAGTTCCTGTAAATCCTTCCCCTTTTCCCCTATAAATTCCATCCCCTCTCCCCTCTGGTCACTGCTCCCATGTTCTCTATTTCAGTGTCGTTTTTTTTATTTTGCTTGCTTGTTTGTCTTGTTATTTACCTTCCTGTTAAAGGTGAGATCATATGGTATTTATCTTTCAACACCTGGCTTATTTTACTCAGCATAATGCTTTCCAGTTCCATCAATGCTGCTGCAAAGAGGAGGAACTCCTTCTTTCTTTTTGCTGCATAGAATCCCATTGTGTATATGTACCATAATTTTTTGATCCATTCATTTACTGACAGGCACCTAGGTTGCTTCCAACTCTTGGCTATTGTATATTGTGCTGCTATAAACATTGGGGTGCATAGATTCTTTTGGATTGGTATTTCAGCATTCTTAGGATATAATCCTATCAGTAGAATTGCTGGGTCAAAAGGCAGATCCATTTTTAGTCTTCTGAGAAAATTCCATACTGTTTTCCACAGTGATTGTGCCAGTCTGCAATCCTACCAAAAATGGATTAGGGTCCCCTCTTCTCCATAACCTCTCCAAAACTTGTTGTTTGTTGCTTTGTTTATGATGGCCATTCTGACCAGTGTGAAGTGGTAGCTCACTATGGTTTTAATTTGCATCTCTCTGATAGCTAGTGATTTTGAGCATCTTTTCATGTGTCTTGGGATCTTCTGTATGTCCTCCTTGGAGAAGTATCTAGTCTAGTCCTTTGCCCACTTTTTAATTGGGTTACTTGTCTTCTTAGAGTCGAGTCATGTAAGTTCTTTGTATAATTTGGAGATTAAACCCTTGTCTGAGGTATCATTGGCAAATATGTTTTCCCATACAGTTGGTTCTCTTTTTATTTTAATACTGTTTTCTTTATCTATGCAAAAGCTTTTTATTTTGATGAGATCCCATTTGTTTATTCTTTTCTTTATGTCCCTTGCTCTAGGGGACACATCAGTAAAAAGGTTGCTGCATGAGATATCTGAGATTTTCTTGCCAGTGTTCTCCTCTAGGACTTTAATGGTGTCACAACTTATATTTAAGTCTTTTATCCACCTTGAATTTATTTTGGTGTATGGTTTAAGTTGGTGCTCTAGTTTCATTTTTTTGCATGTAGCTGTCCAGTTCTCCCAACACCATTTGTTGAAGAGGCTATTAGTCCACTTTATGTTGCTGTCCCCTTTGTGGAATATTAATTGGCCATAGAAATTTGGGTTTATTTCTGGGCTCTCTGTTCTATTCTATTGGTCTATGTGCCTGTTTTAATGACAGTACCAGGCTGTTTTGATTACAGTGGCCTTCTAATACAGTTTGATATCAGGTACTGTGATCCCTCCTACTTTGCTCTTCTTTCTCAAATTTGCAGCTGCTATGCACGGTTGTTTATTGTTCCATATAAATTTTTGAAGTGTTAGTTCTACATCTGTGAAGTATGTCATTGGTATTTTAATAGGTATTGCATTGAATCTGTAAATTGCTTTGGGTTGTACGGACATTTTGATGATGTTAATTCTTCTGACTCATGAACATGGTGTATGTTTCCATTTGTGTCTTCCTTGATTCCTTTCTTCAGTGTTGTGTAGTTTTCTGCATACAGGTCTTTTACATCCTTGGTTAGGTTTATTCCTAGGTATTTTATTTTTGTTTTTGCTATATCGAATGGGATTTTTTTCTTGATTTCTGCTTGTGCCTTTTCATTGTTGGTATACAAAAATGCCTTTGATTTCTGGGTATTGACTTTGTATCTCACTTTTTCACCAAACTCATTTATTAGGTTGAGCAGTTTTGGGTAGAGTCTATAGGATGGTCCAGGTACACTATCATGCCATCTTCAAACAGTGACAATTGTGTTTCCTCCTTTCCAATTTGGATGCCTTTTATTTCCTTTTCTTGTCTGATCACTGTGGCTAGAACTTCCAATACTATATTGAATAGAAGTGGTAAAAGTGGACAACCTTGTCTTGTCCCTGATCTTAGTGGAAAAGCTTTTAGTTTTTGCCCGTTGAGAGTGATGTTGGCTTTAGGACTCTCATATATGGCCTTTATTATATTGAGGAATGCTTCCTCTATTCACACGTGCTGAGTGTTTTGGTCATAAATGGGTGTTGTACCTCGTCAAAAGCTTTTTCCACATCTATTGACATGATCATGTGATTTTTGTCTTTGCTTTTGTTTATATGATGCATTACATTTACTGATTTGCAAATATTGAACCATCCTTGCATCCCTGGGATGGATCCCACTTGGTCATGGTGTATAACCTTTCTAATGTATTGTTGGATGTGGTTTGCCAATATTTTGTTGAGAACTTTAGCGTCTATATTCATCAGCAATATTGGCCTGAAGTTTTGTTTGTTTGTTATTTCTTTATCTGGTTTCAAGAATAGGATGATGCTGGCTTCATAAAGAATTTGGGATTCTTCAATCATTTTGGATTTTTTGGAATAGTCTGTGAAGGATAGGGACTTGGCCTTCCTCAAATGCTTTGTAGAATTCTCCTGTGAGACCATCTAGACCAGGGCTTTTGTGCTTCGGGAGATTTTTGATTACTGCTTCAATTTCATCTGCTGTTATTGGTCTGTTCAGGCTTTCTGCTTCTTCTGTATTGAGTTTTGGAAGATAACATTTTTCTAGAAATTTGTCCATTTCACCTAGGTTTTCAAATTTCTTGGCATACAATTCTTCATAGTAATTTCTTACAATCCTTTGTATTTCTGTGGGGGTCAGTTGTAATCTCTCCTCTTTCATTTTTGTATGTGTTTATTTGGGTTCTCTTTCTTTTTTTCTTGAGGAACCTGCTTAAAGGCTTATCTATTTTGTTCATCTTTTCCAAAAACCAGCTCCTGGATTCACTGGTTTTTAGAATTGTGCTTTTAGTCTCTATGTCATTTAATTCTGCTCTGATCTTGGTTATTTCCTTCTTTCTACTTGCTCTGGGCTATCTTTGTTGTTGTTCCTCGAGTTCTTGTAGGCATAGGGTTAGGTTGTTTGTTTTAAATGTTTCTATCTTTTTTCATAGGCCTGTATCATTATGAACTTCCCTCTCAGGAATGCCTTCACTGTGTCGTATAAGGGTTGGGATGTTGTGAGTTCATTTTCATTTGTTTCCAGAATTTTTTTTTATTTCTTCCCTAATTCTATTTTTGACCCATTCGTTATTTAATAGCATGCTCTTCAATCTCCATGATTTTGAGTATTTTGGGTCTTTTCCCTTGGGGGTGGTTTCCAGTTTAAGTCCCCTGTAATTAGAGAAAATCCTTGGGATGATTTCAATTTTCTTGAATTTGTTGAGGCTCCTTTTGTGTCCTATCATGTGGTCTATCTTTGAAAATGCTCCATGCTCATTTGAAAATAATGTGTATTTAGTTTCTTTGGGATAAAGGGCTCTATATATATCAGTTAAATCCATTTTATCTAGGGTGTTATTCAATGCCACAATGTCTTTGTTTATATTTTGTTTGGAAGATCTGTACATTTTTGACAGTGGGGTGCTCAAATCCCAACTATAATTGTGTTGGTGTCAATATCTTTCTTGAAGTCCTCTAGGATTTTCTTTATATATGTGGATGCTCCTATGCTGGGTACATATATATTTACAATGTTTATGTCTTCTTGGTGGATTCTTCCCTTGAGTATTTTGAAGTGACCTTTTGGGTGTCTTTTTGTGGCCCTATTTTTTAAGACTATTTTGTTTGATATGAGTATTGCTACCCCAGCTTTTTT
The DNA here is from genome assembly GCF_014824575.4 of Sturnira hondurensis. NCBI lineage: Eukaryota > Metazoa > Chordata > Mammalia > Chiroptera > Phyllostomidae > Sturnira > Sturnira hondurensis. Next base: position 1,205,709 of record NW_028076051.1, read on the forward strand.
TTCCTGGCTGTTTGCTTGGAAAATTTGTTTCCAGCCCCTCACTTTTAGTCTGTGTAGATCTTTTGTCCAGAGGCGGGTCTCTTGTAGACAGCATATGTGTAGGTCATACTTTCTTATCCATTCAGCTATTCTATGTCTTTTGATTGGAGCATTTAATCCATTTACATTTAAGGTTATTATTGATAGGTACTTGTTCATTGTCATTTTTATACCTGTGCTTCTCATTGTCTCTCTGATTTTCTTCCTTTTCTTAAAGGAGACCTTTTAGTATTTCTTGCAGAGCTAGCTTGGTGGAGGTGTATTCTTTTAGACTTCTTTTGTCTTGGAAGCTCTTTATTTGGCTTTCTATCTTGATTGAGAGCCTTCCTGGATAAAGTAACCTTGGTTGAAGGCCTCCGGTTCTCATTATTTGGAATATTTTTTTGCCATTCTCTTCTTACTTTGAGCATTTCCATTGAGAAGTCAGCAGCTAACCTTACTGGAGCTCCTTGTATGTTACTTCCTTTTTCTCCCTTGCTGCCTTTAAGATTCTCTCTTTGTCTTGAAATTTTGCCATTTTAATGATGATGTGTCTTGAAGTGGACCTCTTTGGGTTCCTCTTGATTTGAACTCTATGTTTCCTGGATTTGCATGACTTTTTCTCTCATTAAATTAGGGAAGTTTTCCATCATTACTTTTTCAAATAGATTTTCTAGCCCTTGCTCTTCTTCTCCTCCTTCTGGTATCCCTACTATATGGATATTATTACATTTCATATTGTCTTGCATTTCTCTTAATCCCTCTTCATTTTTTCTGAGCCTCTTTTCCTTTTCTTGCTCTTTCTGGGAGTTTTTTCTACTTTGTCCTCCAACTTGCTGATCTGATCTTCTGCTTCATTGATCCTGCTTTTGATTCCTTCGACTGTGTTCTTCAGCTCCCAAATTGTATTCTTTATTTCCTCTTGGCCCTTGCTGATAGTTTCTATTTCCTTTTTTCATGTTGATATAGTTTGCAGTGAGTTCACTGTACCTCCCCTGTAGTTTCTGGTAGCTCATTGTGAGCTCTTTGAACTTCGTAATAACTAGTGCTTGCAATTCAATAGCTAATAGCTGACTTAGAGTAGAGAAGAGATAGGAGATTCCCCTGGTTATTTACAGCAATAACTGTAATCTTCAACCCAACTAGCCACTATTTAGAAAGGATGGAAGGAAGATAAGGCTCTTGTTGGGGAGGGAAGTTTTGTGATTTGGATCTAGAAAGGAGTGAGGTTGAGGGAGGTCAGATTCTGAGGTAAGGTGAGAATAAAGGATGGTAAATAGGTGTAGTGTGAGAGACAATAGAGTTAACCACTACAGTATTATAGTTCAGGCAACAATGAAGTGGGCTAAGAAATGGGGAGAGGGGGTTGTGTAGTATTTATGATAGTATGCAACAATTATTATTTACAATAATATTACAGTAACAATCATATGATGGGATCTATGATATACCAAGATTAGATAGTATTGGACCTGCAATAGTATGCTAACTGGGCAAGGGGAAGTAAAGGACAGTAAATTAGCAATACACTATGATTGGGGGGACAGGGGAAACCTGTCAAGTGATACAATATATCCAGCCAAGGTAAAGAAGATTATACAGAAAGAGGAAGAATACAAGAATACTATTAAAATAAAAGATGTAAGAATAATGAAAAAATAATTAAAAAATACAAATATGCAGTAACTTGTAGTTTTTCTGTTATAGCAAAGCGAATATTGTCTCTCTGTCTCTACTGTTGGGACGCCCCCTCTTTGAGTCCAACTCTGGTCTTTTCACCATTCCAAGTCTGTTTTCTCACTTGGGGGGCAGGGGGGCAAAAAGAAAGAAAAAAAGGCAGCAGAAGGGAGGAAAAACAGCAAGTTTGGAAAGAAAGGAAAAAGGAATAAAAGAAGAAAGAAGAAGAGAGAGGATAAAGGTATTGAAAGGTAAAACAATAATGAAGGTAAAAATAAAAGATTATTTTTTTAGAAGAGCAAAAAAAAAAAACCTCTTGTTGGTTTCCAGCTGGTCAAACCATTTCTTCTGGTCACACTAGCTGCAGCAGTCTGAGGAACGATTGGTGTGGCCTTTCTCCCTTATTGGTGAGCTCAGCCATTCTCATTAGTGCTCTCCCAAGATCCAGACCAGTGCCTCTCCCCAGCACCCCACTGTGAGCAGACTTTCCCCAGGATTCACAATCCTGGGCTAGGGTGTGGGCGCACTCCCGGCCAGGCTTCCCTGGTCTCACAGGCTTGTGTACGACCCTTTCCCAGTGCCATGGGAGAACTCGAGGGCGACTCTCAATTCTCCCAAGCCAGCGACCACAAACTCCAGGGGTGATCAAAGCTCTTCGGTTTGCTTCCTCGTACCCATTCCTCTCTCTGACACTTTAAGCAAACAGATCTCTCCTGGCCTTTTCCAAACTGCACCCCCCCGCCGGGTAGTGAGGGAGCTGATGACTGGCTCTCTCCCAAGGATCTTGCTACCAGTCCTCCGCTCCCAGAGACTGAGGTGGACCAGCCCCGGCCCTGGCACGGCCTGGCGGAGGGCCCTTGGCCTGGTGGAGGGCCAGCGGCCTCTGTGCTGTTCCCTTGGATCTTATTGACCTGCAGCTCTCTCCTTACCATCTGGTCATTCAATGTCCGCTCCAATTTCTGGAGTCCTATTTTTCTGTATGCTGGGTCCCTGTTGGCTATTTGCTATGCTCCTCCACAGACCAGCCAGGTTTTTCTCCGGTGCGTTTGGGAAAGCGGAATCCTTTTTTCTACTCTGCCACCATCTTCTAAAATCTCTTAAATAAAATCTTTTTAAAAAACCAGGCTCAATGTAATTAACTGCATCTGTTCAGGCTACAACAGGAAGAGATGAAATTGTATAGTCCTAGAATAAATCTTAATGCCCAAAGCTTCCAATTTGAATGTCTGTCGCCTTTTCAAGTCCCTCTGTGGTTAGACCTCATCAAACTCAAGCAGCCAGAGTTCCTACTGCTGTCTTAAGTACACACACCTATTTTTGTGGGATTACTGCACTCATTGTTCAGGTCATACTCATCACCATTTCTGGGCCTCTGCTTCAGCAATTCTCCCCTCACTCAGCCTTTTTCAAATTGTACCTTTTCATCAAAGCCCAGGTTACATGCTGCCTTTTTCTGTGAAACTTTGCTGAGTTACTACAGCCCCCTTTGAGTTTTTCTGATTCTGAATTCAGTATGGCCAAAAATGACTTTCATCATGATTTTCATAATTTAGAACATGAGGGATTTTTTGTCTTGCATTATTTTTAGAATTGTGGATATATATATATATATATATATATATATATATAACAAAATTTACCAGTTTAAGTTTATAGTTATGTGTCATTAAGTATATTCACATTGTTGCCAGCCATCAGCACTGTATAGTTTCAGAATTTTTACTTCATCCCATACTGAACCTTTGTACCCATTAAACAATGACTCTCTATTTCCCCCCTCCACCCAGTCCCTGGTAGCCCTTATTTTACTTTCTGTTTGTATAAATTTGACTATTTTAGGTACTTCATATAAGGGCAACCATACAGTATTTGCCCTTTTGTTGCATTATTTAAAAAATTGTTTTAAGACTCTTGCTAGATAGAAACTTTTTAAGGGGCCAGCACCCAGCTGAAATAACAACAAACTAGATAAGTAGTATAACACAGGAGGTCCAAACTAGGGAGTTGCACTGTACTTGTGTTCATGATAGTCCAAAAGAAGACTACCTAAGGGACCAGCAGATATGGACATGCTGTTTATTACTCATGTTACAGAGGAGTGCCTCAGTGTCTGCAGATTTGTGCAAGAGCAACTGCACCCTGCCTCCAACCTTGGTGCTACTTATAGGGTTAGGAAGGGAGTAGCAGCATTGGAGGGAGCTGCAGTAGCATGTAAAAGAAAATGCTACAGGGGTGTGAAAAACACAGGGCCTTGACAAGGCTAGGATTCCAGATACAGATGATTTTCCTTGCTCTTTATGGCTGCTGGCCAGGCAGTCATCTGTTCTCTGAGGCAGAGGGGCCATGTCCTGAGTCACCTCACAGGAAGGTAGGTAGGTAGGTAGATAGATAGACAGACAGACAAATAGGTAGCCATTCTCACAATATCCAGCATAATTCTGGGTAATTAATTAATAGATGGAGATTTTCCTCACCTTTTCAGGAAATCAAACCCTTCATTTTATTTTTAAACAAGGAAGGTCTTAAAAGATATCTTTCTGAGCTTTTATTGTGGTTTTCCCAAATTTGGGTCAGAAACACATTTGGGGGCTAGGCCTGCATGTGCTTAGGCCCAGTGGGTTTGGGCTGTGGTCACTGTGATAGGGTATGTATGCTGCCAAAGTTGCCTTCCTTTTGGCCCATTTACAGAGGGAGCTCATTGAGGACACATACAATATTTCTTCGATGTTCCAAATGCACCAAATAATGTCATAATGCACTGGGGTTCAGAGCTGAGAGTGGGAGGTATGTATTATATGGTCGTCAAGGAATTTGATAATCAAATGAAGATGTGGAAAATCTTGGCACCAGGTGATAGGACAAAGCAAAGCCTGCAGGGCACCATATTCAGCTATTGGTTTTGTTATCGGAAAACAGTGAATAACAGTAACAGCCACGATGAATGCAGTAAATGCCAGGCATCACTCTAGGCACTTAACACATTATCTCTAATCCTGATTTTAAGGGGTAGGTACTACTTTTAGTACCTCAGTTTTCATTCTACAAATGAGTGATCTGAGGCATAGGAAGGTTGAGTCATTTACAAAGTTAGTAAGAAGAGTCAAGATTTAAATTCAGAGAGACTTCACAGCCTGCTCTCCAGGAGTCATGTAAAAAAATGAAGACCATGAATCTTGAGAGAACGAATCACTTTTGGCTGGTGAGCTGAGGTGGTTGGAGTTCTGGGCTAAAGGAAGGGCACTTTGTGAATTCATTAGCTTTGCTCCCCTCCAAGGCCCTGCTCTTAGTCACAGGCAGTAAGAAACTGAAAGACTGGGTGCAGCATCATCTCTGCTGCTGGCAAATGCTACTGCTAATGGATCATTGATGTTGTGTTCATATACTGAGGAGACCATGTTTTGGTATTAAGGAGCACTGTTAACTCCTTGAATGCTAAGGGCTATATAAACTCTAGGTACTGCAGGATTATTATTTAAGGCAGGTCCCATAAAAGAGCCATTGTGATTCACAGAACTTCCACAAATCTCCAGCCGATTTGTCTTACTCTAGGAAATGAATGATATACAGCAATTTCTTTACCTAGCTGTGGGTCTCTTGAGCCCAGTACACTTCATGTGTACAAGAAGTGGCCCCAAAGTGGCTGACTGTATTTTAGAACAATATATATCCTACAGAAATACTTCCTGTTACAACACTTCACTGAGTTCCTGAAGCAATACAGTAAATAGCTTTGGTTCAGGTGAAAAACAGAGACCCAGATGAAGCAATGAAAATGCATCATAGAGATGAGGTGAAGACCTGGTAAGACTGTGCTCAGGAATGGGAGGATAGTTTGGCCTTCTAAAAAGAGGACAGGCCAAGCACAGAAAAGGATGTCAGGAAATCCTGCAGGTGGGATATTTACAGTACATTTGAGGGAAACTAAGGTGAACATCTTGGCTGAATTGGGTGGTTGGGGAGCAGTGGTAGATAGGGCTGGAAAAATAAAGTATTCTAGGGAAAAAAGGCAAGCAGAAGGACTTAAACTTACAATAGGCACAAATAATGTGTTGTCAGTAGAAAGCTCAGCTAAAAAGGCTTATTCCATGGTGACTACTTTATATTTCCTTTGTAAAAGAAGACAAGTTCACCAGGGACTTCTCAGGCCACCCTTCTCTCCCCTGGCTTTGACCTCTTTTATGTGCAAACTATGGCAGTAGTATGACAAAGAAAAGACAGCTGCAAAGCTAATTGTGCTGCTCAAAATTTTGGGATTCCCTTCACAGTAGTACACCAAGACAGTTTTCAGTTGCCTGCTGTTGGACCTGGTTCCCAAAACTAATGTGACACAGGGAAATCGTTAAGGAAATGTAGTCTTTATTCACAGTCAGCATTCTGCTTCAAATCCGTTTTGACTCTCTTACCCTGGTGAGCAGAGCTGGACAATGAAAATACATCAGACTCCCTTTATCCTGTCCTTTTGCTTTAAACTTGGGCCAGGCCAAGAACCTGGCAATAAGTTTCTCATTATCTTTTCCATACTTCTCCCCTTGCCCTGCTTAGCTTCCCTGCATTGAGTTTATTACTAATGCAGGTGGACAGTAGAGAAGAAAACTCACCCAGAAAAAAACATGGATCCCTTTGTTATTGCCCTTCTAAATCCACTGGAAGTCTTTCATTTTTCATATTCTAACCTTGATGCATACCAGACAGCCATCCTTGATGCTACAGTGAGGGGTAGAGAGGCTCTGTGGCAATTCCTCCAACTCACACTTATACCCAGTCCATCTTCTGGTGAATACCCTGAGTTTTAGAGCAAGGCATCAGGCCAGCTAGGAGTATTACAACCATCACTCAGAACTATCAGAAGTCTAGTTGAATGGAAGTCTGACAACTATAGAATTAAAGAAACCACATCCATCCAGATTGGTAGGAGTGATACAGATACAGAACAGACTAGTCCCTCACCCATGTGTGGTGGAAAAAAATTTGGGAGGGATATCTAGAGAGCAAGAAGTCCCAGCCCGACACCAGGCTCCCTAGCCAAGGGTTCCATAGCCAGGAAGATAAGTCCCCACAACTTTTGGCTGCAAAAGCTAGTGGGGACTGGGTCTGTGGAAGAAACTGCTGAAGCCCCAAGGAGTTCCTCTTAGGGAACCCACACATGGACTCACCTACTCAAACTCACTCCCTCCGAGCTCTAGCACCAGGGTAGCAGCTTGAAAGGCACCATTGGCATATGGAGACACACTACAGTGTCTGGCATCAAGGCAAGTAGAGGCAACTGTCCCCTTTCTAAACCATCTTCCCACAGAGCCAGCAAGATGGTACCATATAAGAAACTCCATCAACCTGGTTAACACCTTTTAACTCGCCTTGGAGTACCCAGAGATTTCGCTCCACCCAACTTACCAGACCACCCAAGCTGCTTCCCCATACTAATGGCTGGTCTTGGCTCAGGCTTCATAGCTTCCTAAGCTGTGAAGTCCTCTCAAACAAGCAACAGTTGGCCTCAGTAAGCTCCCAGCACCCATACCTCTTTCTAAGTGGTCCTAGGCCTGGCACTGGTAGCAGCCAGCCTAGATTCACAGCTTGGCTTTGCCTGGGAACCTCCAAGCAGAGCACAGATAGCAGCCATCTCAGATTGCTTTATAGATCAGGCTAGGTGCCCCAGGAAAAACACAGGTGGGGGCTGACCTTGGCATGCACCACCAGGGAAACCCCAAGGCCAGTGCACCCACACCCAGTGGACAGCTGCAGACCATGTCAGAGCACCACCACCTTTCCCCTGCACAGCTGATCCTCCGTGGAGGGCTGAGGTTGGTGATCAGTGGTGACACCCTATCCTTGCAGCTGACTGGCCTGGATAAATACCTTCCATTGATATGCCAACAGCAACCAAGGCTCAACTACAAGGGCAGAATGTATTCAGTCCACATGGATGGCGTACCTCAAGTATCCAGATTGGGTGATGGGGGAGGTTGTTCCACTGGACCCTATAGGACACTTACCACATTAGGCCACACTAGCAAGACATGAATTCAAAGTAGTGCTACCAAATACTGAGTAAAAAAGCACATGGAGGCTGCCAAAAATGAGGAGACAAAGAAACATGGCCCAAATGAAAGAACAGATCAAAACTCCAGAAGAACTAAACAAAATGGAGATAAGCAATCTATCAGATGCAGAGTTCAAAACACTGGTTATAAGGGTGCTCAAGGAACTTAATGAGGACCTCAGCAGCCTAAAAAAGACACAGTCAGAAGTGAAGGATACACTAATTGAAATATAAAACAATTTCCAAAAAAGAACAGTAGAGTAGATAAAGTCGGGAATCAAATCAATAATTTGCAATGTCAGGAAGCAAAAAACAACCAATTGAAACAACAAGGAGAAAAAAGAAGCAAAAAAATTAGGGTAGTATAAGCAGCCTCTGGGACATCTTCAAGCTTTCCAACATTTGCATCATAAAGGTGCTAGGAGGAGAAGAGAAAGAGCATGAAATTGGAAATCTATTTGAAAATATAATGGAAGAAAACGTCCCTAATTTGGTGAAGGAAACAGACACAAGTTCAGGAAGCACAGAGAGTCCCAAACAAGATGGATGCAAAGAGGCACCCACTAAGACCTGTCATAATTAAAATGTCAAAGGTTAAAGATTAAGAGAGAATCTTAAAAGCAGAAAGAAAAAAGAGGTTAGTTACCTACAGGGAAGTTCCCATAAGACTGTCAGCTGATTTCTCAAAAGAAACTTTGCAGGCTAAGAGGGATTGACAAGAAATATTCAAAGTCATCAAAAGCAAGGATTTACATCTTGTGTCTCTACCCAGAAGAGCTATCATTTAGAATCAAAAGGCAGATAAACAGCTTCCCAAGCAAGAAAATATTAAAAGTGTTCATCATCACTAAGCCATTATTATATGAAATGCTAAAGGGACTTATTTAAGAAAAAAGAAAATCTGCCCTGGCTGGTGTAGCTCAGTGGATTGAGCGCAGGCCTGCGAACCACACAATCGCGGTTCGATTCCCAGTCAAGGCACATGCTTGGGTTGCAGGCCAGTTCCCAACAGGGGACTCAGAGAGGCAACCATACATTGATATTTCTCTCCTTCTCTCCTTCCCTTCTCCTCTAAGGATAAATAAATAAAATCTTTTAAAAAAGAAAAAGAAGAAAATCAAAACTGTGAACAATAAGATGGCAAACAAATATATCTTTCAACAATTGAATCTGAAAAACAAACTAAACAAACAAGAATAACAGAGACAGAATCGTGGATATGGAGAGTGTTCTGATAGTTGCCAGTTGGGAAGGGGCTGTGGGGGAATGGGCGAAGAGGTGAGGGGACTAAGAAGTACAAATATGTAGTTACAGAATAGCCATGGGGATGTAAAGTACAGGATAGGAAAGGGACTAGCCAAAGAACTTATTTATACATATGACCCATAGACATGAACAATGGTGTGGGGATTGCCTGAGAGAGTGGGGAGGTGCTGAGTGGAGGAGACAAAATGGAAACAATTGGGACAACTGTAATAGCATAATCAATAAAATATAATTAAAATAAAAAGTTAAATTAAATTAAAAAAAAGAAACTAAAAGAAAAGAATCTTTGTTACCACAGTTTTAAATGTAGGCATTATATTCTGTTTTATGTATACTCTGCCATTTACATAACTTTTAGGAGCATAATTCTTAATACGTCATTCAGCATTAAATTACATGGAAAGGCCTGTTGCTGCGGTTATTATGTGTCCTAATAATCCTTTAGGTCTTTGCTGGATGCAAAAGCTTACCTCCATCCATTTGCTGAAGTCTGGAAAACATAACCCTGAAAATTTTTCTGTCTAACTCCTGTTTAAAGTTGGAGCTTCTTCAGCTGTGTGGCTTTCAAGTCACTTGTGTGGCAATGCTTATTGTAGTCCATTCCATGCTTCTAACATGCAGCTCTGTTATCCATGTTATGGAATGTTCAACTTGTCTAGGTTTCCCTAGGACTTTCTAATTTTAGCAGGAAACATCCTGTATCTCAAGAACCATCTCAGTCCTGGGCAGATCTGAATGGTGGGGAGACTGTTGACTTTAGCACTAAAAAGTTCTGCATCCTCAAAGACACTGCAGTCCTGGGTAAATACAAATGTTTGGTCACTCTCCATAAGATTCCATAAGGAACTGGCTTATGGCATTCTTTTTACCAGAAGTATTTGCATTTTAATAATAATGTCTTCTAAATCATGAAGCCTTCACAACCCAAAGGAATGAGTGGCTAATAATGGAATTGTGGGTAATGGAACAAATGGTGGGAAAGCAATTTCCTTCCACCCTCACTTCAAGACTCAATTCTCATTCAAGAGACTGCACACTGCCAATTCTTTCTAGTAGTCAACCTACTGTGTTCATTAAAATTGTTGTGAGTCCTTATCTCCTAGAACATTTGTTCTCAAACTTGAGCTTGCATCAGTGTCATCTTGAAAGCCTTGTTAAAAACATGATCTCTGGCCCCAGCTGATGTGGCTCAGTTGGTTAGGTGTTGTCCCACAAACGGAAAGTTTGCCAGGTTGCCAGTTCGATCCCTGGTCATGGCACATGCCTAGATTGCAAGTTTCATCCCCAGCTGTGGTGCATAAGGAAGGCAGCCAATCAGTGTTTCTCTCCCTCTCTTTCTCATTCTTCCTCCCTTCCCATCTCTCAAAAATAAAAATAAGCAAAAAAGAAGCACAGATTTTTAAAAATATTTTATTTATTTATAGAGGGGAAGGGAAGAGAGTGGGAGAGAAACATCAATGTGTGGTTGCCTCATATGTGTCCCCTACTGGGGAACTACCCTGCAACCCAGGTATGTGTCCTGACTGGGAATCAAACCAGTGGCCCTTTGCTTCACAGGCCCGTGCTCAATCCACTGAGCTACACCAGCCAGGGCAAGAAGCACAGATTTTTTGGTCCTATCCCCAAAGTGTCTGATTCAGGTGTTCTGGGGTAGGGCATGAGAATCTGTGTTTCTGAAGAGTTCCCAGGTGATGCAGATGATGGTGGTCCCATGACCTTACTGAGAACCATGGTATAGTGGTTAGGAGTACAAAGTCTATGGACCAACTGCCTGATTTAGAATATTCATTTAATACTAACTGGTTTCATAACCTTAGCTAGTTACTTAACCATTGCACCTGTTTCTTCATTGATAAAAGTGAAGATTATAATAGGACCTCTCTCAGCAGATTTTTGAGAGGTAATGGAACAGTGCCTGATCTGTAGTATTAAGCTGAGTGTTTATTATCACTAAACCCAAGCTCATAAGAACTGACCTGCTAATTTTCTTCCTTAGACTTCAAGTTAGCCACAGATGTTTAGGGTAGATGCACTCGTGGAATCACTCCTGCCATGCCTGGCCAGTCAACAGGGTTTGCAGCTGCCCTGTTTCCCCCCAGATGCTGACTACTCCTTTGGAGAAGTTTTGTTGAGCCAATATTAGTATTCTGTCTATCCCATCCTGCAGAAAGCTTCCAGAATGTGTTCCAGGAAAATGTCCATTATCATATCTCCAAAGCAGCCAAAAATATTTCAATAACACATGACCCTACAAACTCCATAGGCAAAAAGCCTTATTTGTTGGTGAACAAAAACAGCTTAGTTGACATAGATACATGTGGACTTCCTTGTTTAAAGAAAAACGAGGTTACAACAGGACACAAACATTCAGTATATGAGGAATATCCAGAAGGTATCTGGCCATGCAATATGAAAAATAGAGACATCTATTGAAGAAGATACAGGATACAAGCAACATTGTACATAGGACAATGACACCTCAATCTCCTTCAAAATAGGCACTTGGGACCTCACACAGTTCTCCCAATTGCCATCAGTTGCCCCGTTGTATTTTCCTGAATCTCATTGATGGTCTGAAATCTCTTCCTTTTCAGCTTTGGGAAAAGCCAGAAGCCACAGGACACCAAATTTGGGCTGTAGTAGAGCAGAGTCAGCTGGGTGATTTGATGTTTCACCAAAAAAAAAAACAAAAAACAACTGCATGAGACAGTACATCACTGGGCATGCTATGATAATGAAGCTGCCAATCACCAGTTGCCCATAGCTACAGCCTTCTGAGTCATTGCAATAGTTTCCATGGAGGAATATTCAAGCTTAACGCAAAATTTGATGTAGATTCACTGCTCAACTCAGTCATGTTGAATGTGATGGCCACATAGTACACATGGTCATTCAATAGCATCTGCTATCCCCACTGACTAGTACAGTGAAGTCATCATCATTCATTCATATGCATTCTGGTCCACTCTCCTTGGCTGCCAGGTTTCACTGATGTTGTACAAACTGTTCTCATTATCTTAATAATGGCTTGACTTTTTCTGGGTAGACTTGTATATATATATATACACACAAAAGTTGGTTAACAGTTATGAGTACAGGAAATGCAGAGCTTATTCTTATATTGTTATTTCTTAGTTATTATATTATTTCCATATAAACACCTATAAACCTTCTTTCCCCCAAAATATGTATACATATATAAAATCCCCAGCAAAGCACAACCTCTCCTAGGATGAATGGAACATCTGTTGTCTTCCCTCCATGAAGTAGAGGTAGGCAACTGAGTTCTGTGAACACTGAGCCCCTTCCCTGACCACCAGAGAAGAGAAGCCTGTTTTTTGTTATCAATTCGGGTTCCAGTCTTAATAAGTCATTGAGGCTCTTCCTGGTGGGCCCTGAAGGGTTATTGCTGGTGTCAGTAAAACAGAGAAACATGTCTACTGGAGACAGTGATAAGCCAGCGAGTATACAGCTGTTTTTAATGGGGCAGGCACCACCCAGAGTCAATGGATATTTTCCAACTGTATTTTAGACTTGTGCTGCTGGATCTTAAAACCAAACAAAAAAATAGCTTTTTATAAGAAATATCCTGATTTTTAAAAATTTTGTCAAGCCACTGAAATCTTTAAAAAATTACCAATATGAGATAAACGAATATGTCCCGAGCATATATTTGCTGCCAGTATGACCTCTGAGTTATTATGAGAGAAAATACACTAAGGCTTTCGGCATGAATGGTGAATGAGTTTAGCAGGAGGTAGGCAGGAAAGAGAGAGGCTGGGTAGGTGAGGGAAAAAGGGAGCAGAAGCTCTAAGTATGGTCCTTGAATGGATGTTATCACTGCTCTGAGTGAGTGGGCTCCAAAAGAGAAGCACTGTGAGATGCACAGTGCTTCAGGAGCTGTGTTGGATCAGAATCCTTATACACTAGCCACCTAATCTTCAGAGGGTGGATGCAAGGACAACTAACATTTATTAGAGACTTACAATGTGCCAGGCATTGTTCTGAAAACTTTACATGTATCACTTGATTTAATCATCACAATATCCCTGGGAGGTTGGTGTTGTCATTACCTCCACTTTACTTCATTTTACCTGCACCCCAGGCTTGCCCCACCCAATTGAATTCACAGAGCAGGAGCTTTGCTCTGTCTGTATGAAGCTCCTCCTGTCAAGCCTATGCACTGCTGTAGGCAGAATGTCCAGTTGGTAGCAACCATGGGTTTTGTACAGCAAACCCAAGCCAACTCTAAGAAACCCAGGACTCATAGCCTGGTGTCTTAGAGGAGCTCCTGAACCTGTTCTTTGGGGTAATGAACTGAGCATGTCAGCAGGCCAGAATTGAGACAATGGGGAGAAATAGCTATACTCTTATAGTTTTCTGTCCTGTTGCCTTGAGAATCAGTGAAAGAGCCCTGAAGGAGTGACCTACAGAACAAGTCAGGTCTTATGGGAGGAAGGGCATGATTTCTTTATGTCAGAGAAAGTTACTTTAGATAGGACATTCAGGGAGGTATTTGGAGGAACTGGGGAGGACCAGGAAGATACTGGGGACCCAGAGGAGAGAGGAATGAAAAGGAAATCTAGAAGGAGACAAAGAGAAAGTTGACCTGCTACATGACTTTTCTGAGGGCCAATCTTGTATGGAAGTTGTTAGTCAGGTTGGTGAAAAGCTAGAGAAGGAAATGGTGTTAGGAGATTTAATCAGTCCAAATGTTGTACTAGGGCTTCTGGTGTCTGGACATTTTTCCATTTATTTAGTTGCATAACTACAGGCACAGGAACAGGGCAGAGTGAATGTAGATTGTTAATCTAGTCTAAGGTTTTGGTTTATCATTATCTCAGTAAATATTTAACCAAAGGATTACAAAATGGGGCTTTTTAAACTTTTGTGTAATGTCCTTTCTGCTATTTTCTTAGGGAAATGAGATTGTTGCTTCATCAAAAGATGCATTATTTATTGATGGACAAAAGTAGCCAGTAGGACCATTTCCCCATATTGCTTAGTAACTTTTACATTCACTCATAAGTCATATTTATATGCCAGTTTAGGATGAGTATTTACTGAATAACAGGAAGTTCTGAAAAGATTTTCATATTTATAAGATCTCAAAACTTTTTAGCTAGAGACAGTTTTATGTCTACTTTATAATGCCAAAGGTGAAGTTGGTGGGTTTCCTCTCTCAGCTACAGACTATGAATATTTTAGACCCACCTGTTAGTTGGTCATTTGTGTTTTTTAAAGTTTTATTTTATTTTTTAAAAATTTTATTTATTGATTTTAGAGAGAGAGAAAGAGAAAAGCATTGATTTGTTGTTATACTTATTGATACATTCATTGGTTGATTCTAGTATGTGCTCTGACTGGGTATCAAACTCGGGATGACACTCTAACCAACTGAGCTACCTGGTCAAGGCTTTTGGTCATTTGATAATGCTTATTGAGTGTTCCCCATTGCCATCATTACACATAATAATAATAGCTGCCATTTATTGAGCATTTACTATCTGCCAGACATTGGGTTAAGGAGATTTTTCTTCTTTAATTCTAATAACTACCTTACTCATGTGGGGGAGTTGCCTCTATTTCACAGATGAGGAAACAAAGACTTAGAGGAGTTAAGTAACTTGCCTAAGGCCAGAATACAAACCCAAGTTTCTCTGACTTCAAAACTTCATCCTAAACTGAGCAACAACCACCATACCATCAATGACAATTACCAACATTTATTGAATGCCTACCATACACTAAACATAGCACGAAGTGTTACATATGCATCATCTTATTTAATCCTCAGAATGACTCTGTGAACTCAGCACTATTATTGTTATTATTAACCCTATTTCACATATGACAGGAATAAAGCTTTAAATGGTAATCTGCCCAGAGTTACACAGCTGGTAAGTGAAAGAACTGTGATTCAGAATAGGTACATTTGACACCAGAGACCAATTCAAAGGTCACCTCCTCCAGGAAGCTTTACTTAAACTATCTAAAATGTTTTAGGTGTCCATGTACCATGTTCACATACATCTTACTTCTTCTATCATAACATACTATCAATATTGTTATTATTTTTACCAAGAGTATCATTTTTAAAATATATTTTATTGATTATAATATTACAGTTGTCCCATTTTATCCCTTCACTCCCCTCCACCCTACATACCTTTTCACATCCACATTCCCCCCATTAGTTCATGTCCATGTGTCATAATTATAAGTTCTTTAGCTTCTACTTTTCCCATACTATGCTTATGCTCCCCTTGTCTATTTTCTACCTACCCTCTATGATACCTACTCTCTGTACCTTCCCCCCTCTCCTCCTCCCACTCCCCTGTTGATAACCCTCCACGTGATCTCCATTTCTGTGGTTCTGTTCCTGTTCTAGTTGTTTGCTTAGTTTGTTTTGGTTTTATATGTGGTTGTTAATGACTGTGAGTTTACTGTCCTTTCATTATTCATATTTTTAATCTTCTTTTTCTTAGATAAGTTCTTTTAACATTTCATATAATAAGGGCTTTTTGATGATGAAGTCCTTTAACTTGACCTTCTCTGAGAAGCACTTTATCTACCCTTCAATTTTAAATGAAAACTTTGCTGGATGGAGCAATCTTGGATTAAGTCCTTGCCTTTCGTGACTTGGAATACTTCTTTCCAGCCTCTTCTTGCCTGCAAGTTCTCTTTTGAGACATCCACTGACAGTCTGATGGGAACTCCTTTGTAGGTGACTGTCCCCTTATCTCTTGCTGCTTCTAGGATTCTCTCCTTCATTTTCATCTTGGCTAATGTAATTATGATGTGCCTTGGTGTGTTCCTTCTTGGGTCCAACTTCTCTGGGACTCTGAGCTTCCTGGACTTCCTGGAAGTCTATTTTCTTTGCCAATAGTATCATTTTTTAGTGTTTTGTGCAAACACTATACATACATTATCTCTAGTCCTAACAATAGTATGGGGAAAGGGCATTGTTAGCCTTATTATCTGGGAA
Organism: Sturnira hondurensis; assembly: GCF_014824575.4. Taxonomy (NCBI): domain Eukaryota; kingdom Metazoa; phylum Chordata; class Mammalia; order Chiroptera; family Phyllostomidae; genus Sturnira; species Sturnira hondurensis. The sequence continues at coordinate 1,221,695 of NW_028076051.1, forward strand.
ATAGCTTCAGATAAGTTAAGTAACTGGTCCCACATCACACAGCTAGTACAGATGGAACTACACTTCAAATCTAAGTCTATTGATCTTAATTGAGTCAAAGCCAATACTTTACTCACCAATTTTTCCTTCCTTCATTTTGTATTGCAATTATCTTTACATATTTATATTATCCAACAAACCAGGTTCAGTACAATTTTTAGGTACAGGGCCAGATCATAAATATTTGAGGCTTTGTGAGCTATACAATTTCAGCTACAATTATTCAGCTCCACTAGTTGTATCATGAGAGCGTAGACAACACATAAATCAAAATGAGTGTGGCTATGTCCCAATAAATCTGTATCAATATTTGAGTTTGAATTTCATATAATTTTTATGTGCCATGATATATATATATATATATGTACACACACATATATATATACATATGCATATATACATATATATTCTTCTTTTAATTGTGTTTTCAACCATCTCATTAAAAAATGTTACAACCATTGTTCGCTCACAGGTCATAAAGAAACAGGCAGCAGGCCAGACTTGGCTAATGGGCTCTTGCAATAGACTGATAACTCCTTGAGGGTAGAGGTCAGTTTTCTTCACTGTTTTCTTTGAGATTTCACCCACTCCCATAGTTGGGACCCAGTAAACATGTGCAGAGAGGTCGTGTAAGGTGATGTTTGTTGAGAGGTAGACTTCAGCTAGAGCATAGACTGTAGGGCACTTTACTTTGGTTCAAATTGCAGCTTTGCCACTTTCTAATTGTGTGACATTAGGCAAGGTACTGTGAACTGACTCCCAGTTTCCTTATCTAAAAATGGAGAGGATTCTGGAAGATGGCGGTGAGATAGGTGGCAATGGAGTCCACTTCCCCCTGAGCACTGGTGAAACACCTAGCCAATCTCCTGGGAAACAGAGTGAACAGCCAACAGTACTCCAGCATATATGAAAACAGGAGATCAAAAATTGTAGCAAACATTGAAAAACCAGGCGGTAAGGAGAGTGCTTCAAAATAATAAGGTCCCTGGGACCACCACAGGGACCAGGGAGGCTGCAGACCCAGGCCAAGCACCCACTGGATCTGCTGCAGGATTCTAGGGAAAGAGCCAGGTCAGTGACTCCCTCCCCTGCCAAACAAGGTTTGAGCAGCACCAGGAGGGATGTGAATGCTTGAAGTCACTGGGGGGAATAAGGATGGAGTGGCAAACACACAGGGGAGGTGTGTACCCACAGAGACTGTGTGCGCCAGCTGGGGAGAGTTGGGCTGTGAGGGACCCTGACTGGGCTAGTCCCTGGTCTGGTTGGAGAGTGGGGCTGTGTGAGATGTCAGGAGCTTGTCTGGAGTGGCAGGGTTGAATAGGAGAAATTTTTCAAAACGAAAAAGAAAAAAAGAGCCACTCCATGGCTGTTTGTGGAATTCTCTGTAGCAGCCTCCCCCACCTCCTGAGCCCCTACCCCAGCCCAGCTGCAGGCTGACACCCAAATCCCTGGGGACACTGCACACCCACCACCCAAAGGCACCTCCCACCTGGCCCCAGCACCCAGGGCCCTGCAGTGCTGACTGGCTATCTAAGAGGAAAAGGGAGACACCCCTGAAGAGGAGGGCTGTAGGCATCAGGGAGTCAGCAATACTCAGAAAGACTTAACTCAGTGTGGGGGCTGAACTACCCTGAAGGGGCATTGAATGTCCCTAGCATCTAGGACAACAAAGAGCAAGAAGGTGGTGTGTGAGTGGCCCCTAATTGGTGCACCTCAAGGACAGCGCAACTGGTGGACTGAAGGCCTAGGCTGGGTGCACAAGGGTACTGGGGCCCGGCAGTAAACTGAGGATCTGGGCTGGAGGCTGGGTACCTGCAAAGAGTGCAGATCAGGAAGGGAGAAAAGCAAAACCAATCCCTCTTCAGCCTGCTGCAGCCAGGAAGATGAGCAGAACTGGCTTGGCCAGTTTCAAGCCAGGAGAAGGCTTTTAAAAAAATTCCTTCTTCCTTTCTTTCCTTCTTCCTTTTTTCCTTCCTTCCTTCCTTCCTTCCTTCCTTCCTTCCTTCCTTCCTTCCTTCCTTCCTTCCTTCCTTCCCTCCTTCCTTCCTTCCTTTTAACTCCCAAAAGTGAGACAATAAAATCTGGACCTGTGAAAAGAGCAGACTTAGACCCAAAGAGGGGTCATCCCAACAACTGAGACAGTGAGACAAATTTCACTTTCCTACACCAGAGAATGTGCAAGTTATTGTATAGTTTTATCATTATTATTTTTTCATTATTCTTTTATTTTAATAGTATTTTTGTATTTCTCTTCTTTTTATTTAGTCTTCTTCACTTGGTTTGTCAAATTGCATTATTTGAATGGTTTCCCTTGTTCTCTCTTTCATAATGTATTTTTATTATCCATCTTTCATTTCACTTGTGTTCCAATAGCACACTACTCTAGGTCCTGTACTTCCTACTCTTGTTATTCAGATTGCGTAGATTCTGTCATATGATTGTTGCTCCATTACTATTGTAAATAATTGTTGTTTCATACAATTGTACATACTACACAGCACCATTCCTGAGTCTTAGCTCACTTCACTGTTTCCTGAACTTTACTACTGTGGTGGTTAACTCTATTCTCTTGCACACTACACCTATTTTCTACCTTTTACTCTCACTGTACTTCATAATGTGACCTCCCATAAGCTAACCACTTTCTAGATCCAACTTACAATCCTTCCTCTGCCCCTGACAAGAGTCTTATGTTCTTTCCACCCTTTCTAAAACATGGCTAATTGAGTGAAATACCATGGTTAACACTACATATATCCAAAAGATCTCCTATCACTTCTCTATGGGTTGGTACTTTAAGTACCATAGAATACACTCCTACTGACTTAAATCATTTTGCCTTCCCCCTCCAACTGATCACAAAAAAATAGTAGGTGGAAGCTGTGAACATCAGTACACCTGCCAGAAGAGAAAACTCACCAACAAAGAAACCACCAATAGATAACAATGGAAGAAAGTGAAGGAGGGAGTGGAAGACACACTAACCTTCACCAAGGACTGATCTGGAAATACAACTACATGGTGGAGAAATTACACAGAACAAACAACTGAACAAGAGCGAGAGAGAAAAGTCTCAAAACCTGATACAGACAGAAGAACCAGCTTCGATGCAACCTATCCACACCTGCACAACAGAACACAAGATGTGGTAGACAGAGTGACCCTCAGTTAACCAGCTTGGGGGAAGAACCCACAAAAGAAAGACCCCAAAACAACCAAAACCCAAAGACATACAAAGAGCCATCATAAACCACAGCCCAACACTAGTGAGCTCAGGAGATAAAGGAGTCTACACCACTGAAACTCACAGAACTTCTACCATAGAAGTTCACACCATAAACCCGGAAAGGCAGAACAGATCAATTAAGAAGCAGAGGCTAACAAGAAGAGTCTCACAAATAATGGGAAGACAAAGAAACATTTCCCAAATGAAAGAAAAGGAGGAAGCCTCAGAAAGAATGCTAGATGAAATAGAGCCAAGTCAGCTACCAGATATTGAATTCAAAGCACTGGTTATCAGGAAGTTCAAAGAGCTCACAATGAGCTACCAGAAACTACAGGGGAGTTACAATGAACTCACTACAAACTATATCAACATGAAAAGGGAAATAGAAACTATCAGCAAAGGCCAAGAGGAGATGAAGAATACAATTTCTGAATGGAAGAACACAGGAGAAGGAATCAAAAGCAGGGTCGATGAAGCAGAAGATCAGATTAGTGAGTTGGAGGACAAACTAGAAAAATACACCCAGAAACAGCAAGAAAAGAAAAACAGACTCAGAAAGAATGAAGGGTGATTAAGAGAAATGTAATACAGTATAAAATGTAATAATATCCAAATAATAGGGATACTAGAAGAAGAAGAACAAGGGATAGAAAACCTATTTGAAAAAGTGATGATGGAAAACTTCCCTAATTTGATGAGAGAAAAAGTCACACAAATCCACAAATCACAAAGGGTCCCAATCAAGAGGAGCCCAAAGAGGCCCATTTCAACAAACATCATAATTAAAATGGCAAATTTTCAAGATAAAGAGAGAATCTTAAAGGGAGAAAAAGGATGTAACGTAAAAAGGAGCCCTGATAAGGCTAGAAGCTGACTTCTCAATGGAAATGCTTCAAGCCAGAAGAGAATGGCAAGAAAAATTCCAAGTAATGAGAACCAGAGGCCTGCAACCATGGCTACCTTACCCAGTAAGGCTCTCAGTTAAGATGGATGGCCAAACAAGGAGCTTCCCAGACAAAAGAAGTCTAAAACAGTACCCCTCCACCAAACCAACTCTTGCAAGAGATGCTAAAGAGACTGCTTTAAGAAAAGAAAGGAAAAGAGTGTGTGTGAGAGAGAGGAACACAGGTATGAAAAAATGGCAATGAATAAGTACCTATCAATAATAACCTTAAATGTAAATGGATGGAATGCCTCAATCAAAGGAACAGAATAGCTGAATGGATAAGAAAGCATGACCCACACCTATGCGGCCTACAAGAGACCCACCTCAGGACAAAAGACCCACACAGACTGAAATGGAAGGGCTGCAAAGAAATTTCCCAAGCAAACACAGATGAAAAAAAAGCCAGGATAGCAAAACTCATAACAGAAAAAATAGACTTCAAAAATAGGGCCATAAAAAGAGACCTAAAAAGTCACCTCATAGTACTCAAGAGAAGAATCCATCAAGAGGACATAAACATTGTAAACATATATGCACCCAACATAGGAGCAAACAAATACAAAAAGAAAATCTTAGAGGACTTCAAAAAAGATATTGACAGCAACACAATTACCAATGTCAATTACCATTACTATTACCATTACCATTACCAATTACCATTACCATTACCACAATTACCATTACCAATGTCAAAAATACACTGATCTTCCAAACAAAATATCAACAAAGATATTGTGGCATTGAACAATGCCCTAGATGAAATGGACTTAACTGATATATATATATAGAGAAACCTTCATCCCAAAGAAGCTAAATACACATTCTTTTCAAATGTACATGGAACGTTTTCAAAGAGAGACCACATAATGGAACACGAAGCAAGCCTCAACAAATTCAAAAAAATTGAAATCGTACCAAGCATTTTCTCTGACCACAAGGGACTAAAATTAAAAAGCAACCCCAAGGGGGAAAAAAACAAACACTGAAAACCATGGAGATTGAATAGAATGCTCTTAAACAATGAATGGGTCAAGAATGAAACTAGGGAAAAAATCAAAATGTTTCTGGAAACAAATGAAAATGAACTCACAACAACCCAGAATTTATGGGACACAATGAAAGCAGTCCTAAGAGGGAAGTTCATAGCAATACAGGCCTCTCTAAAAAAGATACAAACATTTTAAACAAACAACCTAACCCTACACCTGCAAGAACTCGAGGAACAACAACAAAGACAGCCCAGGGCAAGCAGAAGAAAGGAAATAACCAAAATCAGAGCAGAATTAAATGACTTAGAGACTAAAAGCACAATTGTAAGGATCAATGAATCCAGGAGATGATTTTTTAAAAAGAAAAACAAAATCAACAAGCTTTAAGCAGACTCATGAAAGAAAAAAGAGAGAGGACCCAAATAAACACAATCAGAAATGAAAGAGGAGAGATTACAACTGACACCACAGAAATACAAAGGATTGTAAGAAATTACCATGAAGAATTGTATGCCAAGAAATTTGAAAACCTAGGTGAAATGGACAAATTTCTAGAAAAATATAATCTTCCAAAACTCAATGAAGAAGAAGCAGGAAGCCTGAACAGACCAATAACAGCAGATGAAATTGGAGCAGTAATAAAAAACTCCCAATACACAAAAGCCCAGGACTGGATGGTTTCACAGGAGAATTCTACAAAGCATTTAAAAAAAAGCTAACCCCTATCCTTCACAGACTATTCCAAAACATTCAGGAAAGTTGGAAGGCTCCCAAACTCGTTTTATGAAGCCAGCATCATCCTAATCCCAAAACCAGATAAAGACACAACAAAGAAAGAAAAATTTCAGGCCAATATTGCTGATGAACACAGATGCTAAAATTTTCAACAAAATATTGTCAAACCACATCCAACAATACATTAAAAAGATCGCACAGCATGACCAAGTGGGATTCATTTCAAGGATGCAAGGACAGTACAATATTCATGAATCAATAAACATAATACATCACATAAACAAAAGGAAAAAATCACATGATCATATCAATAGATACACAAAAAGCATTTGATAAGGTACAGCACTCATTTATGGTAAAAACACTCAGCAAAGTGGGAATAGAGAGAATACTCCCCAATGTAATAAAGATCACATATGAGAGACCTACAGCTAACATCATACTCAATAGGCAAAAGCTAAAAGCTTTTCCACTAAGATCATGAACAAAACAAGGCTGTCCACTTTCACCACTTCCATTCACCATAGTATTGGAAGTTCTAGCCACAGAAATCAAACCAGAAAAAGAAATAAAAGGCATCCAAATTGGAAAGGAGAAAGCAAAAGTGTCATTGTTTGCAGATGACATGATAGTATATACAGAAAGTCCTATAAACTCCACCAAAAAACTGCTTGACCTAATAAATAAAGTTGGTAAAACAGTGGAATCAAAGGCATTTGTGTTTACCCACAATGAAACATCAGAGATAAAAATCAGCAAAAAAAAATCCCTTTGATATAGCAACAAGAAAAATAAAATACCTAGGAATAAACCTAAACAAGGTGGTAAAAGACCTGTACTCAGAAAATTATACAACACTGAAGAAAGAAATTAATAAAGAAACGAACAAATGGAAAAATACACCGTGTTCATGGATTGAAAGAATTAATATCATCAAAATGTCCATACTACCCAAAGCAATTTGTAGATTCAATGCAATACTTATTACAATACCAATGGCATATTTCACAGATCCATATATGAAATAATAAATGACCCTGAACAGCTTCAGCAATTTTGAGAAAGAACAGCAAAGCATAAGGAATCACAATACCTCATATCAAACTATATTACAAGAACACCACAATCAAAACTGCCTGGTACTGGCATAAGAACAGACACATAGACCAATGGAAGAGAAGAGAGCTCAGAAATAAACCCAAATCTCTATGGTCAAATAATATTTGAAAAAGGGGGCAGCAGCATAAAATAAAGTAAAAATAGCCTCTTCAACAAATGATGTTGGGACAGCTGAACAGCTACATGCAAAAAAATGACTCGTGTACCAACTTAAACCATATACAAAAATAAAATCATGGCAGAGAAAAGATTTAAATATAATTTATGACACTGTTAAAGTTGTAGAGGAGAACATATGCAGGAAAATCCCAGATACTCCATGCAGCAATACTTTCACTGATATGTCCCCTAGAACAAGGGGCATAAAGGAAAAAGTAAACAAATGGGATGTCATCAAAATAAAAAGTATCTGCACAGCTAAAGAAAACAGCATTAAAAGGAAAAGAGAACCAACCATATGGGAAAACACATTTGCCAGTGATACCTCAGACAAGAGTTTCATCTTCAAAATATATAATGAACTCACATGACTCCAATCTAAGAAGACAAGCAACCCAATTAAAAAATGGGCAGAGGACTTGAACAGATATTTCTCCAAAAAAGACATACAGAGGATCCAGAGACACATGAAAAGATGCTCAGTATTGCTATCAGAGATGCAAATTAAAACCACAATGAGATACCACTTTACACCAGTCAGAATGGCCATCATAAACAAATAATCAAACAAGTGCTCTTGCATGGTCGTGGAGAAAAGGAAACCCTGGTGCACTTTTGGTGGGACTGCAGACTGGTGAAACCACTATGGAACACAGTTTGGAACTTCCTCAGGAAACTAAAAATGAAACTGTCTTTTGACCCAGCAATTCCACTACTAGGATTATACCCTAAGAACCCTGAAATACCAATCCAAAACAACCTATTCACCCAATGTTCATAGCAGCACAATTTACAATAGCCAAGTGCTGGAAGCAACCTAGGTGCCCATCAGTAAATGAATAGATTTAAAAAACTATGGTACATTTACATAATGGATTTCTTTCTTTTTTTAAAGATTTTATTTATTTATTTATTTATCTTTAGAGGGGAAGGAGAGGGAGAGAAACATCAATGTATGGTTGCCTTTCATGCATCCCCTGCTGGGAGTTGGCCTGCAGGAAACCTGCCTGCAACCCAGGCATGTGCCCTGACTGGGAATCGAACTGCGATCCGCTGGTTCACAGGCCTGCTGGTTCACAGGCCCATGGCTGGTGTAATGAGAGGTAACCATACATTGATATTTCTCTCCCTCTCTCCTTCCCTTCCCCTCTAAAGATAAATAAAATATTTAAAAATTTTTTTAAAAACTAAGGAGGGGAGGGAGGTGGGGAGCACTGGTGGTGGTCTGGGATTGGAGTAAGAGACAGAAAACTGTACTTGAACAATAATTAAATAATAAATAAATAAATAAATAAGAAAGTGAAAAAGCAAGCAAAATATAATCAAAGACACTGAAATTGACAACAGGGTGACAGTGACCAATGGGGAGAGGGGAGGGGATTATAGGGGGAAAGGGTGAAGGGTCCATAGGAACTATTATAAAGGACCCATGGACAATAACAAGGGGGGGCTCGAAACAGGGGAGGGAGGTGAGGAGGGTTGGGATGGTGGAAACGAGTAGGGGAAAAGGGCAGAAAGCTATACTTGAACAATAAAAAAATGTTAAAAAAATAAAACTGGTGCTAACAGTAGCACCCCCCGCATAGGTTGTAATGGGGACTTCATGAGTTAATAAAGCACTTGCACCAGTGCCTGGCATTGTAATAATAATAATAATTATTATTATTATGAAAATGATATAAGACAATCCCATTTCTTTTTTAAATATATTTTATTGATTATGCTATTACAGTTGTCCCAATTTTTGCCCCTTTATCCTCCCTCTCTCCTGCACTCCTCAACCCTCCAGCTTTCCCCTCCCTTAGTTCATGTCCATGGGTTGTACTTATAAGTTCTTTGAGTTCTGTGTTTCCTATACCATTTTTCACCTCTCTCCACCTATTTTATGGCTACCAATAATGCTTTTTCTTCCCTGTACATTTCTCCTCTATTCCTCCTCTCCCCACTGAAAACCCTCCATGTGATGTCCATTTCTCTGATTATGTTTCTTTTCTAGTTGTTTGCTTAGTTTTTGTTTTCATTGTTTCTCTTTCTTTTATTTTTTTAGGTTCATTTGTTGATAGTTGTGAGTTTGTTGTCATTTTGCTGTTCATATTCTTTATCTTCTGTTTTGTAGATAAGTCCCTTTAACATTTTGTATAATAATGGCTTGGTGATGATGAACTCCTTTATCTTGACCCTGTCTGGGAAGCACTTTATCTGCCTTTACATTCTAAATGAAAGCTTTGCTGGATAGAGTAATCTTGGATGTAGGTCCTTGCCTTTCATGACTTGGAATACTTCTTTCCAGCCCCTTCTTGCCTGTAAGTTTGTTTTGTTTTGTTTTGTTTTGTTTTGTTTTGAGAAATCAGCAGATAGCCTTATGGGCACTGCTTTGTAGGTAAGTCTTTCCTTTCCTCTTGCTGCTTTTAAGATTCTCTATTTATCTTTAATCTTGGGTAACTTAATGATGATGTGCCTTGGTGTGCTCCTCTTTGGGTTCAACTTCTTTGGGACTTTCCGGGCTTCCTGGACTTCCTGGAAGTCTATTCCTTTGCTAGATTGGGGAAGTCTTCCTATATTGTTTGTTCAAATAAGTTTTCAATTTCTTGCTCTTCTTCTTCTCCTTCTGGCACCCCTATGATTCAGATGTTGGAACATTTCAGGTTGTCTCAGAGGATCAAAAGTCTTCATTATTTTTAATTCTTGTTTCTCCATTCTGCTCTGGTTGGATGTTTGTTTCTTCCTTTTATTCCAACTCATTGATTTGGGTCCCGTTTTCCTTCCTGTCACTGATGGTTACCTGAATATTTTGCTTTATTTCACTTTGGGTATCTTCTATTTGTTCTTTCAGTTTTGACAAAGCTCACTCAGTTCTGTGAGCATTTTGATTACCAGGGCTTTAAATTCTCTATCAGTTAGGTTGGTTATCTCCTCACTGTTTAGCTCTCTGTCTGAAGTTTTGCACCATTCCTTCATTTTGGTTCTACTTCTTTGTTCAGGGACCCTGTTAAGTTGTAAGTTGTAAGGGGGCAGGGCCGTATCTATTCACCAGGGCAGGGCAACCCTCCTTGCCCCACCACTGTGCTGCCTGTTGGGGAGGGGCCAGAGAGAGAGGACAATGCAGCTCCCCTACTCCTCTCTAGCCCACTTTTCAATGAACTCTCATGTGATACTGGCAGTTTCTCCCACCATGGAAACCCCCATAGTCCACAGCCCTCTCTGAGTCTCAATTTCCCCTTTAGTCAGTCCTACCCATGCAGCCCTCCACCTCGCTGCAGCCAGCCAAACAGGCACAGTTTCTGCCTTGCTGTGGTTTCTCTCTGTCTGCTGCCTTACCCAGGCTGGTTGTTCTGTTTGACCATTTCTTTAATTCCTTGGTTGTCAGAGTTCCATGGAGTTTGATTTTCTGGCACCTCTGGTTGTTTATTTATTTTAGATTGGTTGTTATCCTCCTTTTTTTGTTGTTGTTGTTGTTTATAATTTATTTAATTGTTGTTCAAGTATAATTTTTTGTTTTTTACTCCCATCCCAGCCCACCCCCCAGTGTTCCCCACCTCCCTCCCATTTCCACCCCCCTTTAGTTGTTATCCATCTCTCCTTTATACTAGTTTCTGTAAATCCTTCCCTTTGTTCCCTGAAATTCCCTCCCCTCTCCCTTCTGGTCACTGTCCGCCTGTTCTCTATTTCAGTGTCTTTGGTTGTATTTTGCTTGCTTGTTTGTTTTGTTGTTTACCTTCCTGTTAAAGGTGAGATCATATGATATTTGTCTTTCACTGCTTGGCTTATTTCACTCAGCATAATGCTTTCCAGTTCCATCCATACTGTTGCAAAGGATAGAAGCTCCTTCTTTCCTTCTGCTGCATAGAATTCCATTGTGTAAATGTACCACAGTTTTTGGATCCACTCAGTTACTGATGGGCACCTAGGTTGCTTCCAACTCTTGGCTATTGTAAATTGTGCTGCTATGAACATTGGGGTGCATAGGTTCTGTTATCCTCCTTTTGGTTGTGCAAGGAAGCAAAGGGTTTCTACCTACACCTCCATCTTGGCTGGAAATAGACAATTCCATTTCTATTTTCAGATACTTGTAGTCTTAATGGCCAGTTAAACAAATACAGCAGAAATTAAGTATGAAACCCTTTGTGAACTAGGATGTTTACAACAATATAGATGGGTGCAAAATCTTCTGTCTGAAACCTTCCTGTCTCCTGTTTTAGACCTGAACATTTTTGGTGACAGTAAAAATTCTTTAGGCGGAGGGGTTGAGCAGAAAAGAAAAAGGACCTAGGGACATGGACAACAGTGTGGTAATTGCTGGGGGAAAGAGGTATAGGGGAACTGAAAGGTAATGTAAAAAAATACAATAAAGATTAAATTTTTAAAATTCTCTAGTTTTCTAACCAAAATCCATAGCAGATGTAGTTCATTTGTCCTGCACAGTGCTTTCTTGTTTGTTTGTTTGTTTTTGTTTTTGAATTTAATATGTTTAGGCACAGCTTACATACTCCACCTCCCCACAGGCACCATTGTTCTTTACTGTTTTAAACTCAACATCTCTGCTTAGACCCTGAAGGCCTTTGAGTGTAAAATCTCTGCCCTAGTACCTCTACCCAGAGCTTTCATCAGGGGCCTTGGAGGAACTCTTGATCTGATTCTATCTATAAGCATCATCCCAAGGGTCTGCCCACCCTTGGAACTGGCCTCCTATTTCATTCTCATTTCTTGCTATTCCTAAGCTCATGCACTCCAGTCATACTGAACTTTACTCAGTTCCTCACATAAATCATACTCTTTCTCATCTCCCATCATCAGCACTTGCTGTTCTCTCTACTTGGAACATTCTTAACCACACTTCACCAGATTAATTCTTTGCCATCCTTCAGGTGTTCAGCGTAGATGTCACTTCATCCAGGAACCTTTTCCTGACACATTAAGTGAATATTATGAGCTTCTTCTCTGAACTCTCATAGTGCCCTACACTCAGTGGCTGATACTAGCTATTTTTCTCACTATCCTCTTTTGCTTACTAGGCAAAAAGGAAGATTATGTTTCCCCACTTCTTTTGCCATTGGCTTCTAGCCATTTCAAATCAAGCTATAAATCATGCTATGTGATATTCTATGGGCTGTCTTGACTTACTGGTCTGTAGAATACAGAGAATCCATTGGTACACTCTGAGGAAGTCTATGGGATGATGAAGCCATATGATAGAAAGAGCCTGGAACCTGAGTCACTACCTGAAGGACAGCTGCCCAGAGGAGCTGCTTGACCTGGATTTGCCTGTGACATTAACAACAAATTTTCATTGTGATGAATCACTGAGATATGAAGATCGTTTTAAAAGCAGCTAGAATTACCTTGACTAATATATCTTACTTATGTCATACTTCCTAATAATCCTGATTGTAATGGCTTATTCACTTTGCTTTACTATTCACTAGACTCTGAGCTCCACCAGGCAATGGAGGAGGGGTGTCTGTTTTCTTCTGTACAATGTCTCTAACATCTCTGGCACCTATTAATTACTCAATAAATGTTTTCTGAATAACCAAATGAATAATAATTTTATTCCTTTTAAACCCACCTTGAAAGAGTGGAAGGAGAAATACCAGCATCCATTCCTTTGTGACGCTGAAAATTACATGAAATTCAATTTATTTATTAATTACAATGCAACCACTCCAATATATGAATTGTCTATTGCTAATGCTGTAATACCAGAATTTAATACTTGCACCAAAGACTGTATGACTCTCAAAGCCTAAAATATGTACTATTTGTCCCTTTACAGAGAAAGTATACCAACTCTTGTGCTAATGGGTTAAAGCATCCTATTAAAATGTGTAAGCTGTCTGAGAATAGTAGCAGAGTGAGCCATTATCTATCTGCTATCAACACTAAAACATAGATTTGATTATTTGATCTGTTTCAAGCACCATGAAAGGGCCTAAGAAAATGGGTTACAACTCAAGAGGAGTTTTATTAGGGAAGAGAGTAAGACAGGTTCAGGCAAGTGTCCCTTATTTTCCTTTGGGAGAAGAGCTATATTAAGTTGACCCAAAATTTGAGGTCGTGAGTGGGGGCCAGGGAGAAGGGACAGTGGTACAAATGGAAGAGCCTGGCAAATGGACACTGTGAAAGGGGAAGTATGGCCTTAGTCTAGTAGTTCAGTTGGTTAGAGAATTGTCCCAATTCACCAAGGTTGTGGGTTTGATCCCTGATCGGGACACATAGAAGAAGCAACCAATGACTGAATGAATAAGTGAAACAAGAAACAGATGTTTCTTTGTCTCTTCCTTACTCTCTCTAAAATCAATTTTTAAAAAATAAAAACCAAAAGGATAGATCTGTTCATGTGCAGTGGAAGAGAGGAAAAAGAGTATCTTCTCACTCACCTCTTCTCCCTGCTTGACACCAAATATGCTTGGAAGCCACAGAGAAGGCAGCCAGGCAGAGGCTAAAACCTTGTTGTGGAATAAGACAGGCTACCCACTCATGATTTCCACTGTGATAAACTTTAGGAATGGTTGACAATGCTTGGGCTGGTGAAGCTGGACAGAGAGTTGTTCCAAGGAACAAGAAGCATAAGGAAAGCCCCAAGTTCCTGGAAGATGGGGCTAGAGAAAGGAATGAAAGCCCAACAGCACTTCCTTCAGGATTTTGTTCTTTGTTCTCCTTCATACACATCCTCCAGACTTAGGTTTGTAATCATCAAGACCTGGAAACTCTTATTGCTGTGAAATTCTCTGGTCACAAATTCTCTCCACCCCTCTGAAACTCAGTACTTGATGATTGGGATTAGGGCAAAGGTTTTCTGTCCTCTCTAAGTTCCTTTCTTAACCAAAGGGATGTCATGTTCCGGGGCCTCCGGTGTTTTCTTGGGAGAGTTAACTCCATCTACAGCTTTAGCTGAGCATGCCTGCCACACATACAAGTGTCCTGCATGCCCACACACTAACATAACTACTTTTACTTCCACAACCAGGCAAATTATTTCTACTTCTCAGCATGAGTCACCACACAGTAAGAGCTACCACAAGGTCAGCAGTCCCAACATGCTGTTTATTTTTTTAAATGGTGGGGAAACAGGAGAGTGAGAAAGAGAGAGTAGAAGAGGAATTGGAACAAAGTGAGTAGACCACATACCCAAGGGGTGGCTCTGGTCTTCTACTTCCTACTGGTATGGAGAGGTCTTTGATATGTTAGGTAGTCTTTGTCTTGCTACTCAGTTTTATTTCCCTTGCTCTTTGTATTCTGTTTATTCCCTTGTAGATTAAGAAACTTATTGTATGCTACGGTGTTGGGGCCCCAAGTAAACCCCCAAAGCCATTATGAAGTGGGTTTAAGAAAAAAGCCCTATGAACATTCTCACAGACCCTAGGTAGGTGTAATCTAATATATGAAGTCAAAGATAATATCTATTGGAATAATAGACATGAACTTGAAGTCCAATAGCTATGTAGATCACTCATTTAATAAGGTTTTATGAGGCCATCATACTCTTGGAGAACAGTATACAAATTTTAAGGTTAGGAGGGAGGATTTGGGGTAAGAAGCAATGAAAGAGGAAGTGACTCACAAACAAAATTTTTCAGCTGGTCAGAACATTCTGTCTGATGCATTTGACCACTGACATGGTGAGAAAGAAGGCTGTCATTTCCATCTTCAAAAACAAAAGCTGCTTGGAGTGACTGTCATATTTCCACTGAAACAAAGTTCACCATCAGAAAACTTCTGGCATTGACTCCTGGACAAAATTGCGGTCATGTGTGCACAGGATCAAATTGTAGATTTAAGTGGTAATGAAAGACCCTTGCTGTACCAGTACAATCTAGGAGCTGTACTAAATAGTCAATGGTATGTCTGATCTGGAACATAGGCAGTCTACCTGTGAAGAAACAATAATCATTAAATCCACAGCCACTTTAGAATGAAAAATGGATGAGTGTCTCATATTCACACAGCTGTAATGTGGTAGATTGAAGTGAGACAACTACAAGCTAAGGGGACAGAAAAATGCTATAAAGATGTGCCAAGTCAAGACTTTGAAACATAGAGTGCAGTTGCTGGGGAAACCACAACAGATGGAATACTAGGTGTGCCACAATTAGGACTAGAGCTGTTGTTCTTTCTAAGGAAGGAGGACTGAGTGCCTACTATGTTTTCATACATTATTTTCTTTCTTAAGCCCCATACAATAAGTATTATTACCTATATTTAATGCGTGAAGAAGTGAAAGTTCAGAGAAGTTAATTAATTGCTCAGGATCAAACAGGAAATGTTGGAGTGAGGATTTGAACCCTGGTCTCATTGGACTCAAAACATGAGTTGCTACCTATAATCCCATTTTGTAAAAGAAAAAAATTGAGACCTAAAAACACAAAATGGCTGATTATATGTCATAAATAACAAGGTGGTGATCGGCACTCAGGGCTGCCTCAGGCTTCTGTGCTCTGGGTAAGATTGTCTGAGGAGTTATTGCCCACAACCTCCTTCTGGGGTTCTGCCAAGCACTCTGGCACTGCTCAGGTTGCCTTCCCCAGAACAGCCATGCCTCTATGCTCCCATTTCCCAGAAATGATGCTGTTAGATTACAGGCTTCCCTGAATGAAATAAGAAAGGGCTTCTCCAACCTGCCACCTTCCTTACTGAATCCCACAAGGCAGATTTTCCTAACAGCAAATTGAAGAGTCAGCTGTTGTTGACACTATTGTTTGACTTCACATGTTGACCTACTTGCTACCAGATTGTGATGGAAGAATCTGGTTTTTGGCTAGCCATTCCTGATTTGTATTTGATTAGTCTCTGCCTTTAAGCTGATTGAGGAAACCATAGATAGTATTTGATATCTGTTTCTTAAATAAGAGATGTTTTCAGTTCAAGTCACTCCTCCTCACACCAGATCTGTTAAAGGATGTAGGTTGTGATGATCAAAGCTCCCACGAGTATCATTAGGACCCAAAAGCGCTCATGAAGAGGAAAAAGCAGATAGTGCTCCAGGCCCTTCCTGAGAATGTGTGGGGGAGCTCCATCCAGCAGAGCCCTCCTGGCTGCTGCAGATAAGAATAAATCTACCAAGACATGATCTGCTTGGGGAGAAAAGGCTGACCAATCTCTCAGAGGAGAAGGGCCTCAAGTACCTCTTTCTCAATGGGTTTTTATTGGATTTAGCTTGCATAGGAATACAGGATGTATACATAAAGTTCATCAGTCATTGTGAGGCAGTAATGATCAAGGAATAGATAACATTCAAAGAACAATAAAGGCTTATCTGAGTCAGAGTCAGATAGATAGAGTGATGTCAAAGGACCATAAAACTTTCAGAAACAAACTCATTTTATTCTTGAACACTTAACATTTAAATTGAGGGCATTCTCAGCAAAGAATTCAGGTTTCACAGGATTTTATACATTCTTTCTTAGGCCTGATTGCCCGCCCCCACCCCAACAGGGAACCGCTCATTCTGGCACAGGATTGCACTCCCCTTCGGCATTGTTTCAGGACTGAATCAGGCAGGGGATGTGGTCAGCCACGAGACTAGGATACTTTTTACTGATAGAATCAGGACGACTCAGGCTATGACACAGTTGAGGGATGAGGGTCTTAAGTCCCTCCTCCATAATCCCCTAAATCCTTCCCTGATAGACCCTTCCAGACTATGCCTGCCTTAGGTCATCCCTCCTTTGAGGAATCTTACTCATTATTGATGATCCATTCATCCTCCAGGGGCCAAGCAGGGTGCCCCTCCCCAGAGGATAAGTTTTGTCTGCTTAGTGGCTTATGGTCCCAAGGTCTTCTTACTTAGCCTTAGCCATGGGGGGGTTACTGCTTCTGAAACCAGGCAGGGTGGTTCCAAAAAAGAATGCAGAAGTTTTTCACTACTTCAGAGATCAGACAGAGTTGTTAGTCCCAACTCCAAGATTTTAATGGTGAAAGACTTGACATGGCAATCACATGCTCTTAGAATCATAGCCACATTGCCCACACTGACACACTTCTACTGTACCGTGGCAACAATGGGGACACTGAGACTCTTCTGTCTCCTACATTTAGTCATAATCCTGATTTTCCCAGTGCTTGTTCTCTGCATGTTCAGTTCCCTGGAGTCTCCTATCTCAATTCTCCAAACAAGACTCCAGGAGAATATAGAAAGGAACTCTTGCTTTTCCATTTCTTTTTTTAAAAATATTTTACTTATTTATCTCCAGAGAGAGGGGAAGGGAAGGAGAAAGAGTGGGAGAGAAACATCAATGTGCAGTTGCCTCTATTGCGTCCCCCATTGGGGGCCCGGCCGGCAACCCCAGGCATGTGCCCTGACTGGGAATCGAACCGGCGACCCTCTGCTTCACAGGCTTGCACTCAATGCACTGAGCCACACCAGCCAGGGCTCTATTTCTTAATATAAAATTAAAGTAGTGGAAATTGTTGCAAGATACCTACACATAGTTTCGCCTGTACTCTGTACTTCCAAAAGAATTACTTTGGGCTGCAAGGGGATTAAAAATCACATGGCAAATAACCAAGGCAGGAGTTAGACATTTTGTGGGCTGAGAATATCGTCACATGCTTTAAAATATTGACCAATTACAATATTATTATCAAGATAAAAATACACTGTTTAGGACTTCTGGCCAAGATGGAGGGGTAGGTGGACATGCTGTGCCTCCTTGTACAACCAAAATTAAGGACAACAAAAATTTAGTAACAACAAAACAACCAAGAGACAGAAAATTGAACTATACGAAGTCTGACAACCATTCATCCAGACTGGTAAGAGGGGCAGAGTAAGCGGCCGGTGGAGAGGGTTTGTGGCAGGGAGAAGTGGTGGCTGGAAGACCTGGGGCACGCAGGTGGCAGCCAGCAGACCTTGGGCATGGAGAGGCAACGAGCAGGCAGACTCAGTGAGGCTCACAAGGTGGCTGGCTGACCACAGACACACATTCACATGCAGATAAATAAGGTGAAAACAGGCAGGGAAACAGACCGTGCAACCCAGGGCCCGTGTGCCAAGAGACAAACCCTAAAAGCCCCAACTGAAAACACTTGTGGGGGTTGAGGTGCCAGGGGAGACTCCCAGACTCATAGGAGAGTTCGTTGGAGAGACCCACAAGGTCCTAGAACATACACAAGCCCACCCGCCTGGGAACCAGAACCAGAAGGGCCCAGTTCGCTTGTGGGAAGTTGTTATGGACCACTCTGCCTGGTTTTAGGAATTGTAACTCTACCCCCTGTGGCTAAGGATGAGCCAGTGACCTTTGGAATGCAAGTTGCAGGAGACAAAGCTTATCTCTGGTAGCAAATGCTGCCTCAGTTTCCTCTCCCTGCCCCCAAAGCTTGGTCAGAAGTCAATGCTGGGTAAGACCCCTCACAGCGGAGGGCAACCTAAGCCAGACTCAATCACTCGGGAGGCCTTCATGGAAGGGCTTGGGGGGCTGCAACAAAGAGCAATGGACTCTCGCCTCCTCCTCCCCTGCCCCCACCATCTTTGACATAGCCCGAGTCCCCATGTTCTCTGGGAGAAGCACTTCCTGGCTCTAATCCCCTTAAGCCTGAATACCTGATGGGGAGGGGTGCAGCTCCTTGCCTGGCTAGAACATATCCCGAGGAAAAATCTGGCATCACAAAGACTTCCTGATAAACCTGTGAAATCTGCTTTGCTAAGAATGTTTTCATTCATATGTTAAGGGTTCAAGCAGGAAACTCTAAAACTCTCTTCCTGACAGACTCTGACTCAAACTAAGCCCTCAGATTTCTTTGAAATGTTATCTACTGTTTGATCCTTGCACCCTGTATTCCTGTGTATTACAACCATAAAAGCCTTTGGAGGAAGGGGCTCAATGCCTTTTTTTCCCTGAGAAACTTGCCACTGCCTAAGGCTTTTTTCCTCTGGGAAACTGGCGACCTCTCCTCCCCAAGCACATTATGTCTCAGTCAGGTTTACTCTCATCTGTGGCACATGAGGGGACTTGAGAGGAAAGTCTCCACAGGAAGTGGTAGAAGGGACTGAAATCTGAGAGAGAGCAGAGCAGGCTCCATCGTTCTCCCTCTGACACTGCTCCCACATACTGCATCACAACCCAGTGACTGGGTTGCCCCACCTGGGTGAACACCTAAGGGTCTGCCCCTCACTACATAACAGGCGTGGCCAGACCAAAAGACAAAAAAAAAGTGGCTCAAATGCAAGAACAAATCAAAGCTCCAGAACAAATACATCTAAGTGATCAAGAGATAGCCAACCTATCAGATGCACAGTTCAAAGCACTGGTGATCACAATGCTCACAGAACTGATTGATTTTAGTTGCAAATTAGATGAAAAAATGAAGGCTACACTAAGTGAAATGAAGCAAAGTGCACAGGGAACCAATAGTGATGGAAAGAAAACTGGGATTCAAATCAACGGAGTGGACCAGAAGGAAGAAAGAAACAACCAAACAGAAAAGAATGAAGAAACAAGAATTCCAAAAAGTGAGGAGAGGCTTAGGAACTTCTATGACATCTTTAAATGTTCCAACATCCAAATTATAAGGATACCAGAAGGGGAAGAGGAAGAGCAACAAGTGGGAGAGTTATTTGAACAAATAATAAAGGAGAACTTCCCCAGTCTGGCAAAGGAAATAGACTTCCAGAAAGTCCAGGAAGCTCAGAGAGTCCCAAAGAAGTTGAACCCAAGAAGGAAGACACCAAGGCACATCATAATTACATTAGCCAAGATGAAAATGAAGGAGAGAATTCTAGAAGCAGCAAGAGATAAGGGGACAGTCACCTACAGAGGAGTTCCCATCAGATGGTCAGCTGATTTCTCAAAAGACACCTTGCAGACAAGAAGGGGCTGGAAAGAAGTATTCCAAGTCATGAAAGGCAAGGACCTATATCCAAGATTGCTCTATCCAGCAAAGATATCATTTAGAATGGGGGGGGGGGGCAGATAAAGTGCTTCTCAGATAAGGTCAAGTTCAAGGAGTTCAACATCACCAAGCCATTATTATATGAAATGTTAAAGGGACTTATCTAAGAAAAAGAAGATAGAAAACATGTATAGTAAAATGACAGCAAACCCACAATAACTAACAACCACATCTAAAACGTAAACAGAAACAAACTAAGCAAACAACTAGAACAGGAATAGAACAACAGAAACGGAGATCCCATGGAGGGTTAGCAACAGGGGAGTGGGAAGAGGAGAGAGGGGGAAAGTACAGAGAATAAGTAGCATAGACGGTGGGGAGAAAATAGACAGGGGGAGCGCAAGCATAGTATGGGAAATGTAGAAGCTAAAGAACTTATGACACATGAACATGAACTAAAGAGGGGTAATGTGGGTGGGAGGGGGTATGCAGGGCGGAGGGGAATGAAGGGGGGAAATGGGACAACTATAATAGCATAATTAATAAAATATACTTAAAAATACCCTGTTTATTGTACCATATAATTTGTAACTCTAAGATTTCTCAGAATCACCACTATATTAATGGAACCACTTGGTATACGTCATTGGAAGCCTAAACACTTTAAATACATCCCCTGTTAAGTGAAAACCTTGAAAAACTCAGAGTCATCTATTTCTATAAATCTACACAACCAGAAGATTACACTCTGAATAGTCAGTGCTTTTGGTTTTCCAATATTAGTAAACTGCAACCCCTTCTACCCCAGCCCCCATGATTATGGTCATTGCCCAGTATAACAAGTTGACAAATCAATATGCACATCATTTGACTAGGCCCTCACTTTTAAAATTAGGTGTTGTAACAACTTTACAGAAAAATTGAACCCTCATTGTGTATGGCACACAATACAATATACAGATGATGTGTTATAGAATTGTACACCTGAAACCTATATGATTTTATTAAACAACACAACCACAATAGATTCTATTTAAAAAGGAAGAACAATAGAATTCAAGTCTGTCATTTTTGAAAAGAGGAAGCCAACCAGTCTTCTAAACTCTACTTTGCCAGAGCTGTATTTGCTGCACAAATAGAGACAGGAATTTATATATGCATATTTTGGATACTCTAGAGATTTTTTTCAACATCTCTGAGGTCTGGACCTAGTGGTAAATGGAATGCTGACTGTCATTTTGGTGGTTATCTGAAGATTCCAATGACTAGTAAATATAACCAAGTTCCACTGTCTATACTCCTTTCTTCAAGTCAGTACATGCACCTCGTATCTCTTCTATGTACAAAGCATGCTGTCTGCTCAATAGAGGTCTGCAAACATATTTGTTTTTTTTTTTCATTTTTATAGTCTCTCTTTCTCTACTTGCTATTTCTCACAAACAGGCTAGAGTAGATAAACAGGGTGATTTCTTCTATGTGTACAGAAAATTTATGCCAACTTTTTACTCAGCATATGACTTAGATAATATTTTATTAGAATAACTCAGGACTTGTGGAAGAGGTGGCACTGGGTCTGGTTCATAGAAGACTTTTAGCTGATTTTTATAATAAGTGAAACAAGTCTTTTTAGTCTGAAAAACCACAATTTTCCAAACCTAGATATATGAGAGTATTTTTCTCTATGGCTCTGGTAACACTATATTGTTGAAAAAACCAAAATATTGGAAAACCAAAAACACCCATTGAATGTAAGGATAGCAAATTTCCCCTCAGATTGAACACTAAATGTATATAGTAATTATTACTTATGAGTCTAACACTGATGTGTTCTTGCCAAAGGCTCTTGGGACAATTCACTAGAAAATATGAAACTTAAAGTCATAATTCACATAAGTTATTCAGTTGGTGGGCAGAAATTAGGATTGAAAGCAAAGAGTTCAGGAATTCTGAACATACAAAGGACTGCAAGTGTCTTTCAAGTAGATGAACCTAGTGGAAAAGGAAAGTTCCCACCTTACTTCATCCCACTATTTTGCCAAAATAAGAACCTCTTTGAAAAACTAGGGAAAAGGTCAAATGACCTCTGGGTAAGGTTCCTTTACGAGTTCATACTTTGGCCATGTTCTTTGCTTTCGCAAGCACATTGTGCAATACCATAATTCAGAAGAGGCAGCTGTTGGAGAAATGTCATCAGACCTCGCTTGAGCATGTATGTGGGAGTTCCACTTGGTGTATCCAAACCAAGTTCCAGGAAGAAGATAAGATGTTTTTACTCAATGAAATTCTATTAAATTTGTAAGCTTAGATTTTAAGTTCAGAAGGAACAGTGAGTCATAAAACAGCATTGTTTAGATGCTACTGAAGCCATTTTTGTTCTCATATTGTGTGTGTGTGTATGTGTGTGTGTGTGTCCTTTTGGTATAAGGACTGGGGAACAGACAAGAGAAGTCCTTGAAAGATGTGCTCCTTCATATATATAAAGCACTCACTTTTCCCTGTTACTTTTTCTACTCTCACTTACTCCTATCCTCACCTTTAAGCTTAATCCAGACGATTATTTAGGGAATAAAAGCATGAGCCACTTTGAAAAGCAGTCCTTCAGAGCATGCTGTCTGTGGCTCAGACAGGTTAGGCCATTGTCCTGAGAATCATGGCTGATTTGGCTTTGCTTTGGTTTCCTGACTCATATCTCTCACAACAACAATTAAAACTCATGACCCAAGGCAAAGAAGCTCAGGTCCATAGGGTTGTCTTTGCATAAAGGATGTTGAGGGATTGTTCACATTTACTATCCATTAGGGGCCAGAAATCAGTCTCTTCTCTTTGTCTAAAACAACTAGCATATGTGTCAGGCTATTTCTTCAATGGCACACACCCACCTCCATAGACCCCTCTCCAGAAGCAAGCATGTTTATCCAAATTGAATGTGCCAAATAAACATGGAAAGGAACCTTGGAGCCCAAAGAAGGTGAGGCGCTCTCAAGAAGGAGTCTCATGGAGCAATTGTTAGGGAGGTCTCAAAGGAAGAAGAGGGTGCCATAAAAGCAATCTCAATTTAATTACTAATTGTAATGTATTCATGAGCACGTTGATCTTTTTGTTTTACCTCCTGGTGAAGCCCCGACTTCTTTGTTCTTTCCTCACCCCATCCCTACACACCACCCCCTTGCTCTAATCTCACCAACCACCTGGTCTCTGCTTCTGAGTGAGAACACCCAGAGTGCAGAACACCCAGAGGCAATCACCTCATTAGCCTTACCTTCGGGACAGTTTGGGTCACAGCCCTCTCAGAAAGGCACAGTAGCTAATGGAGGGGGAAGGGTGGAGGAAGAGCTAGAGAAGACTGTAGAAAGAGATTAAGGGCACAGGAAGGGGGAAGGGCTGCTATATGGTAGAAAGGAGGCATGATCTAAAAGATTGGATACGCTTCAGTCAGAAAGGCTGGAATAGGGGAGATGCATTAGAAAAGTATAAAATTGCACACAAAGAGTCTCATAGACTCTTTTGAAAAATGAATTTCAAAAGAGAAAAACAGGAAGAATACCCTTTAAGTTTTTGAGGTAAATTTAAGCCAAATTAAAGTAAGTCTGAATTTACACAGTGCAGAGGAAACTTACAGAAGCCCTTATCATGAAAAATGGCACAAGCTGGCAATATAAATCAGGTCTTCCCCAAAGGCATAGGAAGATTCAGTATTAACAAACCCACAATGGATTATTAAAGAAAAAGGAGTGACATCTAAGAGGCCAATCTCAGGCCTCACAAACTTGGAGCCCTTGTAAAAGATAAGACCTCCGAACCAAAGAAAGGGATTGGCCCAACCTTTTCCAGTCTTAGAGTTAGGGCAATGCAGTGAAGATCTTGTCTGTGTTCCCAACATCTTTGGTTCCTAGAGTTTCCAACTGGATAATAATCAACCTAGTGAAAACAGAATCTTCTAGATGTCTTCTAAAGATTTTTCCAAACTGAATTTCTACAATCCACTAAGTCATAAATAACCTTGAACTTGAAGTCATAAATGTAAGTTTGTGGGGCAACTTCTCTCTTTAGTACCTCCGTGTGCCACAGACCCAGAGGGAATAATGACCAAGACATGACGTGATCTGCATGGGGAGGAGGAGTGGGCTGTGGCAAGTTTCTCCGGGGAGACAAAGGCCAGCAGCGGCCAGTTTCTCTGAGGAGAAAAAGGCCCCGAGCACCTTTCTCCATAGCCTTTTATTGGGTTGTAATACACAGGAATACAGCGCAGCAAGGATCAAACAGTAGATAACATTTCAAAGGTATCTGAGGGCTTCAGAGTCTGAGTCAATGTCTGTCAGGAAGAGAGTTGCAGAATCTTTGGGAGACACACTCATTTACTCTAGGACCCTTATCATATGAATGAAAGCACTCTTAGCAGAGCAGATTTCACAGGTTTATCAGGAAGTCTTTGTGATGCCAGATTGTTCCCCAGGACATGCTCTAGCAAGGCAAGGAGCTGCACCTCTCCCCATCAGGTATTCAGGCTTAAGGGGATTAGAGCCAGGAAGTGATTCTCCCAGAGAATATGGGGACTCGGGCTATGTCAAAGCCAGTGGGGGGGGGGCGAGAGTCCATTGCTCTTTGTTGCAGCCCCCCAAGCCCTTGCATGAAGGCTTCCCAAGTGATTGAGTCTG
This sequence comes from Sturnira hondurensis, assembly GCF_014824575.4. Lineage (NCBI taxonomy): Eukaryota > Metazoa > Chordata > Mammalia > Chiroptera > Phyllostomidae > Sturnira > Sturnira hondurensis. The sequence continues at coordinate 1,246,391 of NW_028076051.1, forward strand.
GCTTAGGTTGCCCCCCGCTGTGAGGGGTCTTACCCGGCATTGACTTCCGACCAAGCTTTGGGGGCAGGGAGAGGAAACTGAGGCAGCATTTGCTACCAGAGACAAGCTTCGTCTCCTGCGGCTTGCATTCCAAAGGTCTTCCCTTGCCCTTAGCCACAAGGGGTACAGATACAATTCCTAAAACCAGGCAGAGTGATCTACAACATAAGCTACACAAAAATCCTGGCCCAGTATGTAAGCCTTATTTATCTGGGTCAAACCCCTAAGAATCCAAATAAAGTGGAACCCTACAACACACTTCACTTTTGCTAAAGTGAAGGGAAGAATTGGGGCAGTTATCTCGCTCTTTGGAAAACTCCCCAGGCAAATTTGAGCAAGGCCAACTTAGAAGATGAGTTGTTCTCAGGAAATTGTCATTTGCACAGGTGACAGGGTGGTAAGTAGAAAATGGAAAAACAAGAGGAACTTACTTTTCCCCCTCCCCTCCCCTCCCCTCCCCTNCCCCTCTCCCTCTGTCTCTCTCTCATTAAGAAAACAAAATTTAAAAAAGAAAATGGAATTTTTACTAAGAATTCCAAGAAACCAATAGTTTTCTGGGTAACATATAAATTGCAGAAGAGGATGTGTTCTTCTCAGACCAGATGTTGACACTCCAGTGATATAATAAAGTCAATGGGCCATGAGGCCTTTGTTCTTTTTAAGCTGCTTTAAATAACCAATTTAAAGACCTAATACTGTATTGGAAACACTCTCTCTGAAGCCCTTATGGAATGCATAGAAAGGAACCTCTATCTTTGTATCAAAACTATTAAGGAACTTCTTCTCATGACCTAGGTAATTTCTTTCTCCCAGAAGGGGTCCTTTCTTCTTCATGAATGCCCCACAGGACTGGTGCTGGGAAGCCAGTTTTCTTCCTAGCACCTTGCCTTACCAGGAGTTCTAAGAGCACCAGTAAATGCATTTCTGTTAACTTCGCGTCTTGATGTTTGTTCCTGACATTACCTTTATCCTCAACAATAACATGGATCTTTAAATTAAAAAAGAGACATACTCATATATATAGATTAGTTGTAAAAAAATAGATACACAAAAGCATAAAGAAGAAATTCTAAGTAGCCATGCATTCACCACTCCCAGATTACCACCATGTACCACACAGTGGTTTTAATTTTTCCAAAATTAGTTCTTTCCCCTATGGAGTAACAAGCATTCTGATGCCATCTCAATCTGATCATTAATATGGTAGTAATTTCTGGTGATTAAAGGAGGCCCATTCTTGTTCTTAAGGTTTAGTTCTGTTTGCTTTTCAACTTTAATATTTTATTTGATTCAAAGCTCTCCCCCTCCTCATTCCCTTTCTGTACTCCTTGTCTTAACCACTTTGTGGTACTTACCTTTCTGGTTTGGAGATCAAAGAATATAGAAAGAAAACTGTTCACTGGTGGGGAAGCTACCACTTGCTGCCTTCCATCAGCAAGGCTGAAGCCAGGATTCTGCTGAGGATCTCACTGCTGAAGAATACCCCCACAGCCTGGACTTGTACTGCTATCTCCTGCATCTTTTAGCTGGTACTCTATCTCTGCCTTCCTTTGATGCATACACCTCTTCATTCCATGGTGTTTTGAGGGCCCTGGAAAACATGGCTCCTAATCTCCTTCAAAATCATGGCTTCCATACATATTGGGAACCAGATATTCAAGCAGAAGGTGCTTGGTCCCTCTTCACATGGCAGACCCATCACCCCCAGGAGCCTAAAAATTTTCACCCCTTTCCAGTGTCACTATGACTGGTCTGCAAAGCAGGACTTGTGGCTGAGCACATGTCTAAACCTGTGGTTCTCTGAGGCCTCCCTCCAGTGGTCTGCTAGAGCCAGCTCAGCCCAGCTTACAAAAGCATATTGTTAAATTTCTAGAAAATGTGTTAGCCAGTTGACATCACACTGGTAGCTGAAAATTGGCCATGGTGGTAGTGTTTATATGACAAAGATACCTCCAGTGGGTTGTTAAACATTTACCAGAGTACCATTGATGCTTTTCTACCAAGGAGAGGGGAGTTGGGGTTGGGGATAGTCTGTCATCACCATTGCAGTTCCCAGAAAGCAATCTCAATTTTTCTTTAATTCAAATCTAGATGGGTAGCTGGAGTAGAAGTTATAGGGCTGGGTCAGCTGAAAGAGGACCCCTATTAATTAGCCTTGTGGGAGGTGGCTGGCTTCAACAACTGGGGTTAATTAGGTTGTTTTTTTATGGTTGCCTACCATTTTATTGTATCAATGCACCATGGTTTTTGTAATCAATTTCATTTTAGACATATAGATTATTCTAAATTTTTCACTATATTAAACAATGATATAAAGAATATACTTGTATATGAATCTTTGTGTTTGATGAAGTAAGTCCTCAATAAATGTTAGCTATTATAATGATGATTTTTAAAGTGGGGTTACCAGGCTCAGCTAAGGAAAAGGGTGATGCTAGATAGCCCTCCCCTTCCTCTTTCACATCAACACCCTTAATACTGGCAATCAGGCTTCTACTGTAACTACTGGCATCTCCTCAGTTCTTTATCAGTTCCTCCTGTATTTTCATCTCTGCCTACTGAGAGAACCACAATCTAAAGTGCACTCACAGTGCTGGCTGGTGTGGCTCAGTGGATTGAGAGCTGGTCTGTGAATCAAAAGGTTGCCAGTTTGATTTCCAGTCAGGGCACATGCCTGGGTTGTCAGTCAGATCCCCAGTAGGCGGTGCTCAAAAGGCAACCACACATTGATGTTTCGCTCCCTCTCATTTCTCCCTCTCTTCCCCTCTGTAAAAATAAATAAAATCTTTTTTAAATTAAAAAAATAAAGTACACTCACAAACAAGAGTTTGACAAACACACCTAAGATATGTCCCACCTTGACTTGAGCCATGGTTTAAAAAATAAACGCCACAGATGCAGTTTAAAGAGTTATCCCCCACTTCAAATTTAGAGCTCACATAGAATTTTCAAAATGCACCAGGAGAAACTTGGGGACATTTTATACATTATGCCACTAGTAGGCGCCAGAGGTACAGTGAGAAACCATAGATACAAAGCAGCTTTCCTTTTATCAGGTTGAAGCAATAAAAAGTATTTTTTTGTAACCGGGGCTCCCTTCAGCTTTTGTGTTTTCAAGTTTGGATGACAAATAGAGAGACCTTAGGCTTGATTTCCATGTCTCAGGTGGAAAAGAACTTCAGTTTTCAAGAAAATGTGGAGGTAAAAATACTTTTCCTTTCACTTTCTAAGTTCTTGTACTTGGGCTAATAATCAAATTGACAGAGACAGATTTACCTGAGATAATTTTAATGTGTGTGCAAAGGGGATTCACATAAGCGTGAAAATTCCGAAGGCAGAGAGGCAAAATTGCATATATATGTTATTCGCACAAAGGAGAAAAGAGGGGCAATGGGATCTTAGATTTCAGAAGTGAGAATGGGCCGTTTGCAGGTAATTGAGAAAGAACAGGACACACTTATAAGATATATTCTTGCTTCAATGGGTGATCTAGTTACCAGGCTCCTGTTTGGAGCCCTCCTGTCCATGTACTCAACTCAAATTAGGCTAAGGCAAACATCCTAAGATTTCCTTTTTAGCATAGGCTTTTCCATCCGAATCTCTAAGGCAGGAAAGGGGGAGGGCCAACCGTTCTCTCTGAGCATTTTTTTTTCTTAACCATCAGCTTAAAATCAGAATCTTAAAAGTCAAAACTTTGGTCCCCTTCAGAGGCATGGTGAATAAAGACAACTTCTTAGCATTTTCCCAGACCTTACTATGCACCAGGCACTGTATGAAGCAATATACATGCTGTATCTCCTTTATCCCTGAGAAGAATATTAGAGAGTGGAACTTATTATTATCCACCTTTACCATTTGAGAAAACTGAGTTACAGAGAGGTTAAGTAACATGTCTAAGGTGAGAAACACTAGTACAATTGAGAATGAAACCCAGATGCATCTGACTCCACAGTTGGGGCTTTTATTGGAGAGCACATTACTGTTTCAGAACCCTGCCTACGCTGTTCTGGAACAGCTGTGAGGTCCCATTGACCATGGCCAAGAAGTGTCACTCCCAATTCAAGAGTTTGGTGAAAAATAAAAGGGGTTTATATAAAGGTTATACAGATTCAGAATAATGATGGATTTCTGCCATTAAGTCCCACTCCCTTTAAAACACCCCAAAACACATAGTCCTGCTCCCCTTTCCCAACCCTGGCCAGTTTCAGAATACACCAGTCATAGATAATGTCTTTCAGAAAAGCAGAAGTCCGTGGCTCAGCATTTCCCTTCACAGTTCAGCTCCCGGCAGGCATCTCCCACTAATCCATGCTTGGTTGGGCCATTTCCTGCCATTTCCAGTTTTATCAGCCGTGCTGCCGTGTTCTCCAGGCAGGTTTCCTAGTGGGACTCATCTGTCTTACTCTAGCTCCTAACCCAAAACAATATGGCACCTCCTTTCTCCAAACTGCGTGGACCTTCTTTCACACCAGACCTCATGGCAGACAGAGGGGCCCTTCTACATTCTCTCAAACCACATGGCTCCCTCCCTCATGTCTGGCTGCCCTAATTTTTAAATGTAGGAAGCTCTAGTAAGCTTCCTTACTAGAGCTTCCTACATGACCTCATACTTGGTGCTATACATTCTGAAAGTCACGTAGACCTCTTCCCCAGGTGGCAGCACAGCTTCCCTTCAAGAAAGACATGGCAATCACTTGTCATTGTTACAAAAAGTGTCTTAAGCCATATCACCCGCTTCTCCCCTTGTCCCAACCATGGGCTGTGGGGGAACATCTCTATTTTGGGGACCTCTCACTCTGCACCCTGTTTCACTACCTTTATGCTCTCTTTATTCTACAAGCTTTCTACTAGATTCTGATATAAGAAAGGTTACCCTGATCCTATTGTGACTAGATTTTAATTCCAATCAGTCTCTCTCAAATCATGTTTCTAGTATAATTAAATGGGAGGAAGAAAAATAAAATGAAACAAGCTTAAAACCTCTCAAGTAGGAAGGGACTCTGGGGGGAGAAATATTCAGCTACACTTCCAGATATGAAGGTCATAAGGTACTCTCATGCTGTTTATTCACAATCTATTCCCTTAAACTGAGAGTCCAGAGATTTGATGACTCAGCTATCAGAGAAAGGCAGTGTCTTCAGCACCTTTGTGATGCTGGAGAAAACTCCATCCAGCCTGAGACATCTACTTTAAGAAATCAAGATCTCATGAGCTCTATAATACAAAACCACATCATTTATTTTGCTGTAGTGTGTTTTACTCTGAGGCTAAATGTCAGAGAGACAAAAACATAAATATCTTTCTTGGCTCCCAGTGATGGAGGAAATGGACTTAAAAGGAAGAAAGGTAATGGAAGTGATAGTAAATTTCTCAATTTTCTGTGTGAATAGAAGTTAGGAAGTAGCCTTAATAATCTAAAATAGCCAAGAATCACATGACTTTGAACACAATATACAGGCTATTGACCTTCCTGATTATAGAATTCTATATTTAATGCTTTCTAAAAGATTTATTTACTTTTAGAGACAGGGTAAAGAAGGGAGAAGGGAGAAAGAGAAACATCAGTGTGTGACAGATACATCAATTGATTGCCCCTTATATGTCCCCAGCACTCCAACCAGACACCTGGCCCACAACCCAGGCATATGACCTGACTGGGAATCCTTCTGGTGACCTTTCTGTTTGCAGGGCAGCGCTCAATCTGATAGGGGACTCAAGACTTGGAAAATTTTAGCTTAAGGTAAAAAGTTATAAATCTAGCAAGTAATGTGTATGTTAAAGTTTTTGTTTCAGAAACTACAGATAAGGCCCATCCTGGAGGCCCATCCTAGCTTCTGAGAAACAGCCGGCCTCCTGAGGCACTGGCTAGAGATTACTGCCTAGGGACAAATTGGAGATATCTGTGCCTTTTTGTCTTCCAGGGGAGCATATGAGCACTGCCCCCCTTTGGAAACAGCTAAGTGCTGAGGACAGGAGTGTTGCAGCTTCTGAATCTCAAAGCCCTCACCGCACCTTGTTTGTCCTACCCCACCCCCTTATAAAAGATCTGTCCAGGAAAAAGAAGGGGAGGTGGTTTGTTAGGGTATGAACCTGCCATCTTCTCAGATTGCCGGCCATCTGAATAAAGCTCCCATAAAAGATTCAATCGAAGCGCCCATAAAAGATTCAATCGCTGACATTGCTTATTGAATTTGGTAGTGACAGGCATCCTGAATGCTGGTGTCTTTTCCAGTTACAAATCCACTGAGAAGCACCAGCCAAGGCTGTATTTAATGTTATAAAAACTTTCCACTAAAAAATGAGTACCTATTAGGTAGTAGTGACTTTTAATAGTAACACATTTATTGATATAATCCAAGTAGTGTGTTAAGAACTTTACCTGAACTATATTATTTTCACCTCACAAAAAACTTGCTTAGCAGGTACTATTATTATCAAAGCAATACATGTATACAGTTGGACAGGTAGTACCAGGAGTCCTATATTGAAAAACAACAACCTCCACTCTTCTCAACCACTGTGTTCTTCTTCTAAGAGGTAGCCACTTTTTTACTGGCTTAATTTTTATATTCTTATTACTACTAATCCAAACCTAGACTTACCAAAGTGACCAAAAAACTCTTCTCATTATGGTCAATACTTCAAGTAATCTAATCGTTTCATATTTCTTCTTGGAGACATCCTTCCAGAGTTCTCTGTCTACATGTATCTTGTCTACAGCATGGCTGTCTTCCTGTGCTTTCCTTTTACCTTCATTCTGGGGATTATCTTATCTGTCTCTTATGTTTCACCCTCTATTTCCTGGAACCCCTGTCTTTCTTTGACCACTCCCTTGTATTAGTGGAGCACATATCCCAGTGACTTCCTGAGAAAAGGTTCATGGGAAACAGTTTCTTGAGATCTTCTCTCCAGTATTCTGAAATTTCATGACAGTGTGCCCTAGCAAATGTCTTACAATCATTGTATTGAGTACTTAGTCAGCCCTTAAATCTGGTAAGTCATTTCCTTCAGTTGGAGAAAACACTGCTATTATCCTGTCTTTGATTTTTTTCCATTTTTTTCCTGTTCACTCCCTGAGAGCTCCTAATGGATAACAGTCCTCTAATTCTGTCTTGTCTCTATTTCCTACATTTGCTGTTTTGTTCTATATCCAGGGATATTTATTTAAATGTATCTTTTATCTCCTAAATTAAAAATAAATTTATTCTAATAGTCTGAATTTTGAAGAGTTCATTCTTATTCTCAGAATGTTCCTTTTTTTTCATTTCTGGCGTCAGTGAATATTCATGTGTAAAATACTTCTGTGCACTTCTCTGGGAATATTAATATTAGGGTTTATTTTCTGGCTTCTGCTTCCTGCATTGTTTCTATTTATTCTCAGTTTCTTTTTTCAATGTTTGTTTTAGTCTCTTTTTTCTGTTAAATTTTTTGCGGTGTTTTGTACTTTATTCATTCATATTCAGGAATTAGGTAAGTGAATAGCTCTGTGTGTGTGTGTGTGTGTGTGTGTGTGTGTATCTGTTGGGGCAATTATTGACTGATGTGTCTTAAATCCTTAGATGACCCTGGCCATTTCATTGGTAGACCTCAGGGAATGACAGGCCACATCAATAGGAACCACATGGGCTCTAAAATTCAGAATGAAGATTGGCTCTGGAAGCACATGGATGAATTTGATTCAGCAAATAACATTTTCTACCCTGCATTCAGAAACTTCTGGGAAAAGTCATTCAAAATTGTATTAATTATTCAGCAAATTATTTTTATATTTTATTTTAAATCTAAGTCACTTAGAGTGGCTGTTTCTAATAAAAGCTTGAGAAAGATTTCAAAGAGGTCAAGATGCTTACATTTTCAATTAAATGACAATCAAAAATCTTAATTTGGATCACCATGCAACATCCAGTATGAGGAAAAAAGAAATGACATTTCTGATTCTGTAACCGGAGTTCAGTCTGCCTGTCACTACCAAACCCAATAAGCAATGACAGTGATTGAATCTTTATGGGCGCTTTATTCAGTTGGCTGGCAATCTAAGAAGATGGTGGGTTCATACCCTAACACACCATGTTGTCTTCTCTTTCCAGGCCAGACCTCTTGTAATGGGGGAATAAACAAGGTGTGGTGAGGGTTCTGAGATTCAAAAGCTGCAACATTCCTGTTCTGGGCAATTAGCTGTTCCCAGGGGAGAGTGGTCATCTGTCTCTCCCTGGAACACAAAGACCCAGATGCCTCCAACTTGTCCCCAGGTGGTAATCCTTAGCAGTGTCCCAGGTTGGCTGTTTAGCCAGGAGCCAGGACAGGCCTTATCTGTATTTTCTGAAACAAAAGCTTTAACATACACATTACTTTCTAGACTTAGAACTTTTTACCCTAAGCTAAAATTTTCCAAGTCTTGAGTCCTCTATCTATTCCAGTGGTTTAAATAATTTCCTGTGTAAAATTTCTATCAACTCTTTAATTAAAAAGAATGACCCCCAAGTTTCTTCATGTATTTCCCTATTTCTTCTTTCTACTATTTTCATTATTTGTGTCTTTTCTGTGTCAGGTGCCACTCCTTTCCCTGTCCCTTCCTCAAACCAATTCAGCTTTATTTCACAAGGACTGGGTTTATGAGTTGAATTCCAACTCCCAAGACATCACCCTCACACAACCAATTAATTAACATCATCATTAAAAATTGGGTTGGCCAGAAAGTTGGTTTAGTTTTTTTCTGAGTGATGGCTCTAGTAGTGCTTAGTTATGTTGAACTTCATTTGAAACAATTTCGTTAGATTGTATTGTGACAGCTGTCATATCATCCTGCATTTAAAAAACTTATGAAATTGGTGACTTTTGTGTAGCTATTTTAATATTGTAAATGGTATAAAATGTGAAACATTTTCAGCATATTATGCTTTATTATTTCAAGAAAGGTAAAAATGCAACTGAAACACACAAGAAAGATTTGTACAGTCTGTGGAGAAGGTGCTGTGACTGATCAAACATGTCAAAATTGGTTTGTAAAGTTTCTTGGCACTATTGACATTTTGGCCAAATAATTCTTTGCTGTAGGGCTGTCTTATGCATTGGAAGAGGTTTAGCAGCACCCCTAGACTCTATCCACTAGAAGCCCTTAGTGGGAGATAGTTGACAAGTTCAAAATATCCCAATCAATAAAGTTACTGGTGAAAATGAAAAAATGTGTCTTTTATTTTACAGAAAAAACAAAATGGACTTTTTGGCCAACTCAATACTGTATTCCAGAATATGTGACTAAATAATCAAAGTTACCATGGTTTCAGAGCTTTTAAGGAGTTGCCTTTCTTGGCTTAGCTCTGAAATATGCTCTCAAACGTGCCTGATTTTGCGTTTTCTTTGTCTGTTGGACAGTGCAACCTACACAATTCCCTCTACAGCTGCCATGTTGCCTAAGACCTCAGTCACTGTGATGTTGTCTTCATTTCTGCATATTTGGCAAGGGAACAGAATAATCTACAATACCCAGTAAATAGTGTCCTGTGCCAAGCATAGAATGCATTGAAGATTTTTAACAGGTACAGAGAAAACATTTTAGCAGTGGGGTTCATCTGAGAAAACATTCAGCTAATGAGCTGAGTAAGTTCTGTTCAGCGATCTGGTTTTGGCATTTAAAATGTGATCCTCACAAACCCTACCAAAATATACTGCTACTCAGGCTGCCATGTATCATAATGATGACAAACACAAGTAAAAAAGGTATTATAAAAGGTATTATACTTGCCTGTTGTAAAATCTAAGCTCACTTATAAAAGATAACATGTTAAGCCAAAACTATGCCTATACTATGTTTTATGAGTCTTTTCTATCTTTCCATGCAGCCAGAAAAGCATTGTGATCATATCAAGTGAATTTGGACAGATGAACTCAATTGGCTCTCTTGTAGTTTAAAGAAAAGTTGCAGTTACTGAAAAGTGGAATTCTGGGAATAGGGCTCAGCCTGTTTCAGGCAGAGGGATTACCCACTTCTAGGGAAGTGTTGAGGTCATTCCACTTTCCTATGAATTCCGCAGCACTTAATTGCTGTTTATAAGGAGAGAAAGAACCTGATGAGTTTTTTGAGCCCTCCAAGGAAGAAACAGCCATACGTAGTAGAGTTTTAATGTTAAATATGTTTTTATTATCTTTCTATTTGTTTTTAAATTGGTAATTGTCATACAGGACATAAGGAACTCCAAAGTTACGAATAAAGCCAGAAAATACAGTCATATACCAGATAATGATGTTTCAGACAACAATGGACCACATATATAAAGGTGGTCCCATAACATTATAATGGAGCTGAAAAAGTCATATCAGTATTGTTATAGTCATTGTAACTAATGTGTTTGTAATGTTGCTGGTATAAACAAACCTACTGTGCTGCCATTCATATAAAAGTATAGCATGTACAATTATGTACAGTACATAATTGTTGATAATGATAACAACTATGTTTCTGGCTTGTATATTTACTATACTATATGTTTTTTTAAGATTTTATTTATTTATTTTTAGAGAGAGGGGAAGGAAAGGAGAAAGAGAGGAAAACATCAATGTGTGGTTGCCTTTCTAGCACTCCCTGCTGGGGACCTGGCCCACAACCCAGGCATGTGCTCTGACTGGGAGTTGACCAGCAAACCTTTGGTTCACAGGCCCATGCTCAATCCACTGAGCTACACCAGCCAGGGCTTTACTATACTATATTTTAATCATTATTTTAGTGTGCACTGTTTCTGCCTATTAAAAAAAGTTTGCTCTAAAACAGTATGCAATGCTGTGCTGGCAGCAACAGCCTCATACATCTCACATTTGCCCCATCTCTTGATTATATCATAGTCTCTTGTGCTTAATTTGATCTCACGTTGTTTTGTACAGTAGCATGTTATATAGGTTTGTACCTAGGAACAGTAGGCTATGCAATGTAGCCAAGATATGTATAGTATGCTATACTATCTAGCTTTGTGTGAGTATACTCTATGGTGTTCACACAATGACAAAATCACCTAACAAAAAACTTATCAGAACTTATCTCCACTGTTAAATGGTACATGACTAAAGGTTTTTTTAAACTAAGGTCCCATTTTCCCAAGAATCAATGATATTAATGATGACTGGGTTCCAAGTTAAACCCACAACCAATCTTTAATGTTGGTGAAATGCTGAATCTCAGCCAAAGAAAAAAGCAGAAACTAGCTGTAGCAAAACTAATAATTAAATAAATCAGAAATATAATTCAATAGTTAGTCCTGGCTGGTGTGGCTCAGTGGATTGACTGTCAACCTGCAAACCAAAGGGTCACTGGTTTGATTCCCAGTCAGAGCACATGCCTGGGTTGCAGGCCAAGTCCCCAGTAGGGAGCACACTAGAGGAAAACACACATTGATTTTTCTCTCCCTCTCTTTCTCCCTACCTTCCCCTCTCTCTAAAAATAAATAAATAAAATCTTTTAAAAATTGAATGGTTAAATTTTCAGAGATAATTAAGTTAAAATGAGGCCATTGGGGTGGGCCCTAATTCAGTATGACTGGTGTCTTTATAAAAAGAGGAGATTGAGACAGAGGGAAGACCACGTGAAGACACAGGTAGAAGAAAGACATCTATAAGCCAAGTTAACAGGACTCATAAGAAATCAACTCTGCTGATATCCTGACCATGGACTACTATTCTCCAGACTTGTGAGAAAACAAATTTTTGTCATTTAAGCGACCTAGCCTGTGGCACTTTGTTGTGGCATCCGGGGTGGACTAAGTACATGACCTGAAGCTACTCTGTACCAGATTTTTAAGTGAAAATATCTGATGAAAAAGAATCTTATACAGTATATTAAGCTATCACTCACATTATAAAAATCAATACAAAACTGAAAGTATAGTGACAATTACGTGTAATTTGGCTCTACATTTATTGGGGGAAAAGAACAAACATATTTGCTATGTGATTTGTGTAGGTGTGGAAAAATAGCACCATTATTTTCTGTCATTACTTAGAAACAAAATACTAAAATTATGTAAATAAGTGCTTATTTTTATAGTACAATGCAACAACTTCATTTTTTTAATTTTTTAAAATTTATTTTAATTGTCGTTAAACTATAGTTTTCTGCTGTTTACTCTCATCCCAGCTGAGCCGCCCCAGCCCTCCCCACCTCCCTCCCATTTCCACCATCCCTAGTTTTTGTCTATGTGTCTTTTATACTTGTTCCTATAGAACCTTCCCCTTTTCCCCTGAAATTCCATCCCCTCTCCCCTCTGGTCCCTGTCAGCCTCTTCTGTATTTCAGTGTCTTTGGTTATATTTTGCTCCTTTGTTTGTTTTGTTGTTTAGGTTCCTGTTAAAGGTGAGATCATATGGTATTTGTCTTTCACCACCTGGCTTATTTCACTTAGCATAATGTTTTCAGTTCCATCTATGCTGTTGTAAAGGGTAGGAGTTCATTCTTTCTTTCTGCTGCACAGAATTCCATTGTGTAAATGCACCATAGTTATGATAGGCACCTAGGTTGCTTCCAGCACTCGGCTATTGTAAATTGTGCTGCTATAAACATTGGTGTGCATGCGTTCTTTTTGATTGATGTTTCAGGGTTCTTAGGATATACTCCTAACAGTGGAATTGCTGGATCGAAAGGCAGATCCATTTTTAGTTCTCTTAGAAAATCCCATACTGTTTTTCCATAGTGGTTGTACCAGTCTGCAATCTCACCAACAGTGAACTAGGGTCCCCTTTTCCCCACAACCTCTCCAGCACTTGTTTCTTTGTTTATGTTAGCCATTCTGACTGGTGTTAAGTGGTATCTCACTGTGGTTTTAATTTGCATCTCTCTGATAGCTAGCGATATTGAGCATGTTTTCATGTGTCTCTGGATCCTCTGTATGTCCTCCTTGGAGAAGTGTCTGTTCAAGTCCTTTGCCCATTTTTTAATTGGGTTGCTTATCTTCTTAGAGTGGAGTTGTGTAAGTTCTTTGTATATTTTGGAGATTAAACCCTTGTCTGAGGTATCATTGGCAAATATGTTCTCCCATACAGTTGGTTCTCTTTTTATCTTAATACTATTATCTTTAGCCATGCAGAAGCTTTTTATTTTGATAAGATCCCATTTATTTATTATTTCTTTCATGTCCCTTGCTCTGGGGGACATATCAGTAAAAATGTTGCTGCATGGAATATCTGAGATTTCCTGCCAATGTTCTCCTCTAAGATTTTAATGGTGTCACAGCTTATATTTAAGTCTTTTATCCACCTTGAATTTATTTAGGTGTATGGTTTAAGTTGGTGCTCAAATTTTATTTTTTTGCATGTAGCTGTCCAGTTCTCCCAACACCATGTGTTGAAGAGGCTATTTTTACTCCATTTTATGTTACTGCCCACTTTGTCGAATATTAGTTGCCCGTAGAGATGTGGGTTTATTTCTGGGCTCTCTGTTCTATTCCATTGGTCTATGTGCCTCTTCTTATGCCAGTACCAGGCTGTTTTGATTACAAGGCCTTGTAATATAGTTTGGTATCAGGTATTGTGATCCCTCCTACCTTGTTCTTCTTTTGCAAAATTGCAGCTGCTTTTGGGGGTCATTTATGGTTCCATATAAATTTTTGAAGTGTTTGTTCTCTGTCTGTGAAAAATGCCATTCGTACTTTAATAGGTATTGCATTGGATCTGTAAATAGCTTGGTAGATTAGATATTTAGATGATGTTAATTCTTCCAATCCATGAACATGGTATATATTCCCATTTGTTTCTGTCTTCCTTGATTTCTTTCTTCAATGTTGTGTAGTTTTCTGTATATAGGTCTTTTACATCCTTGGTTAGGTTTATTCCAAGATATTTTATTTTTGTTTTTGCTATATCGAATGGGATTTTTTCTTGATTTCTGCTTCTGCTGTTTCATTGTTGGTATAGAAAAATGTCATTGATTTCTGGATATTGACATTGTATCCTGCTGTTTTGCCACATTTATTTATTAGTTTGAGCAGTTTTAGGGTTCAGTCTACAGGATTTTCTATGTACACTATCATATCATCTGCAAACAATGACAGTTTTGTTTCCTCCTTTCCAATTTGGATGCCTTTTATTTCCTTTCTTGTCTGATCACTGTGGCTAAATCTTCCAATACTATATTGAATAGAAATGGTAAAAGTGGACAACCTTGTCTTGTTCCTGGTTTTGGTGGAAAGGATTTCAGTTTTTGCCCGTTGAGTATAATGCTGGCTATAGGTCTCTCATATATGGCCTCTATTATATTGAGGAACGCTCCCTTTATTACAGCTTTACCGAGTGTTTTTATCATGAATGGGTGTTGTGTTTAATCAAAAGTTTTTTCTGCATCCTTTGATATTGATCATGTGATTTTTGACTTTGCTTTTGTTTATGTAATGTATTACATTTACTGATTCGCTAATATTGAACCATCCTTGCATCCCTGGGATGAATCCCACTTGGTCATGGTGTATGATCATTTTAGTGTATTGTTGGATGCAATTTGCCAATATTTTGTTGAGGATTTTAGCATATATGTTCATGAGTGATATTGGCCTGAAGTTTTTTTCTTTGTTGTGTCTTTATCTGGTTTTGGGATAAGGATGATGCTTGCCTCATAAAAAGAGTTTGGGAGTCTTCCATCATTTCAGATTCTTTGGAATAGTCTGTGAAGAATAGGGGTTAGCTCTTCCTTAAAAGCTTTGCAGAATTCTCCTGTGAAAACATTTGGTCCAGGGCTTTTGTGTGATGGGAGTTTTGGATCACTGCTTCAATTTCATCTGCTGTTATTGGTCTATTCAGGCTTTCTGCATCTTCTTCATTGAGTTTTGGAAGATTATATTTTTCTATAAATATGTCCATTTCACCTAAGTTTTCAAGTTTATTGGCATACAGTTCTTCATAGTAATTTCTTACAATCCCATCTATTTCTGTGTTGTCAGTTATAATCTCTTCTCTTTCATTTCTTATTGTGTTTATTTGTGTCCTCTTTCCTCTTTTCTTGATGAGCCTGCTTAAAGGTTTCTCTATTTTGTTTATCTTCTCAAAAAACCAACTCCTTGATTCATTGATCCTTACAATTTTGCTTTTAGGCTCTATGTTGTTTAATTCTGCTCTGATTTTGATTATTTCCTTCCTTATAGTTGCTGTAGTCTTTGTTGTTGTTCCTCGAGTTCTTGTAGGCATAGAGTTAGGTTTTTTGTTTAAAATATTTCTATCTTTTTTAGATAGGCCTGTATTGCTATGAACGCCCCTCTCAAGACTGTCTTCGCTGTGTCCCATAAGTTTCGGGTTGTTGTGAGTTCATTTTCAGTTGTTTCCAGAAACTTTTTTATTTCTTCCCAAATTTCATTCTTGACCCATTTGTTGTTTAATAGCATACCATTCAGTTTCCATGATTTTGGGTGTTTTGGGTTTTTCCTTTGGGGTTGATTTCCAATTTCAGTCCCTTGTGGTCAGAGAAAATGCTTGTTATGTTTTAAATTTTCTTGAATTTCTTGAGGCCTGTTTCGTGTCCTATCATGTGGTCTATTTTAGAAAATGTTCCATGTGCATTTGAAAAGAATGTGTACTTAGCTTCTTTGGGATGAAGGGTTTTATATATATATCAGTTAAGTTCATTTCATATACGGTGTTGTTCATACCACAATATCTTTTTTGGTATTTTGTTTGGAAGATTTGTCCATTTTTGACAGTGGGGTGTTAAAATCCCCATCTATAATTGTGTTGCTGTCAATATGTTTCTTGAAGTCCTCTAAGATTTTCTTTATATATTTGGGTGCTCCTATGTCGGGTGCATATATATTTACTATGTTTATGTCTTCTTGGTGGATTCTTCCCCTGAGTATTATGAAGTGACCTTCTGGGTCTCTCTTTATGGCTCTTTTTTGAAGTCTATTTTGTCTGATATGAGAATTGCTACCTTGACTTTATTTTTCTTGTTCGTTTGCTTGAAAAATTTGTTTCTAGCTCTTCACTTTTAGTCTGTGTAGGTCTTTTGTCCTGAGGTGGGGTCTATTGTAGGCAGCATATGTGTGGGTCATGCTTTCTTATCCATTCAGCTATGCTATGTCTTTAGATTGCAGCATTTAATCCATTTACGTTTAAGGTTATTATTGATATGTACTTATTCTTTGCATTTTTGTACCTGTGTTCGTCTCTGTTTTTCTCTTTTCCTTCCTTTCCTTGAAGCAGTCCTTTTAGTATTTCTTGTAGAGCTGGTTTGGTGGAGGTGTATTCTTTTAGAATTCTTTTGTCTTGGAACCTCTTTATTTGGCCTTTTATATTGACTGAGAGCCTTGCTGGGTAAAGTAGCCTTGGTTGCAGGCCTCTGGTTCTCACTACTTGGAATATTTCTTACCATTCTCTCCTGGCCTTGAGTTTTTCCATTGAGAAGTCATCAGCTAACCTTATTAGTGCTCCCTTGTATGTTACTTCCTTTTTCTTCCTTGCTGCTTTATGATTATCTCTTTGTCTTGGACATAAAATGGGGTAAAGATAGCCTCTTCAACAAATGGTGTTGGGAGAACTGGACAACTACATGCAAAAAAATGAAACTCGAGCACCAACGTACACCATACACCAAAATAAATTCAAGGTGGATAAAAGACTTAAATATAAGCCGTGACACCATTAAAGTCCTAGAGGAGAACATTGGCAGGAAAATATCAGATATTTCACGCAGCAACATTTTTACTGATATGGCCCCTAGAGCAAGGAATGTAAAGGAAAGAACAAACAAATGGGATCTCATCAAAATAAAAAGTTTCTGCACAGCTAATATATATAAAAAGAGAACCAACTGTATGGGAAAACATATTTGCCAATGATACCTCAGACAAAGGTTTAATCTCCAAAATATACAAAGAACTCACACGACTTCACTCTAAGAAGACAACTAACCCAATGAAAAAATGGGGAAAGGACTTGAACAGACACCTCTCCAAGGAGGACATGAAGAGGATCCAGAGACACATAAAGAGATGCTCAATATCGCTTGGTATCAGAGAGATGCAAATTAAAACCACAGTGAGATACCACTTAACACCAGTCAGAATGGCTAACATAAACAAAGCAATAAACAACAAATGTTGGAGAGTGTGTGGAGAAATGGGGACTCT
This sequence comes from Sturnira hondurensis, assembly GCF_014824575.4. NCBI lineage: Eukaryota > Metazoa > Chordata > Mammalia > Chiroptera > Phyllostomidae > Sturnira > Sturnira hondurensis. Next base: position 1,263,519 of record NW_028076051.1, read on the forward strand.
GCTCCACTGTTGGTGGGATTGCAGACTGGTACAACCATTATGGAAAACAGTATGGAATTTTCTCAGAAAACTAAAATTGGACTTGCCTTTTGACCTGGCAATTCCATTGCTAGGATTGTATCCTAAGAATCCTAGAACACCAATCCCAAAGAACATATGCACCCCAATGTTCATAGCAGCACAATTTACAATAGCCAAGAGTTGTAAGCAACCTAGCTGCTCGTCAGTAATTGAATGGATCAAAAAACTATGGTACATTTACACAATGGAATTGTATATAGCAGAAAGAAAGAAGGAGCTCCTACCTTTTGCAACAGCATGGATGGAACTGGAAAACATTATGCTGAGTGCAATAAGCCAGGTGTTGAAGGACAAATACCATATGATCTCACCTTTAACAGGAAGCTAAACAACAAAACAAACAAGCGAGCAAAATATAACCAAAGATACTGAAATAGAGAACAGGCTGACAGTGACCAGAGGGGAGAGGGGAGGGAATTTCAGGGGAAGTAGGGGAGGGATTTAGAGGAACATATATAAAGGATACATGGAAAACAACTGAGAAGGGTGGAAATGGGAGGGGGTACGGGGGGTGGGATGGGATGGGAGTAATAGACAGAAAACTGTACTTGAAAAATAAATAAAAAATGGAAAAAAATTGGAAAAAAAGATTATCTCTGTCTTGCAACTTTTCCATTTTATTGCTGATGTGTCTTGAATTGGGCCTCTTTATGTTCTTGATGGGGACTCTCTGTGATTTCTGGGTTTGTGTGTTTTTTTTCTCTCATCAAATTAAGGATGTTTTCCCTCATTACTTTTTCAAATAGGTTGTCTATCCCTTGTTCTTCTCCTTCTGGCATTCCTATTATTCTCATATTATTACATTTCATATTGTCTTGCATTTCTCTTAATCCCTCTTCATCCCTTCTGACCCTCTTTTCTTTTCCTTGCTCTTTCTGGGTGTTTTTTACTACTTTTTCCTCCAACTTGCTGATCCGATCTTCTGCTTCATCCATCCTGCTTTTGATTCCTTCTACTGTGTGCTTCAGTTCATAAATTGTATTCTTCACTTTCTCTTGGCCTTTTTTTAAAAAGATTTTATTTATTTATTTACCTTTTAGAGGGGAAGGGGAGAGGGAGAGAAACATCAATGCATGGTTGCCTTTTGTGCGTCCCCTGCTGGGAGTTGGCCTGCAGGGAACCGGCCTGCAACCCAGACATGTGCCCTCACTGGGAATCGAACTGCGATCCTCTGGTTCGCAGGCCTGTGCTCACTTTCTCTTGGCCTTTGCTGATAGATTCTATTTCCTTTTTCATCTTGATATAGTTTGCGGTGAGTTCATTGTAACTCTCCTGTAGTTTCTGGTAGCTCGTAGTGAGCTGTTTGAATTTCCTGATAACCAGTACTTTGAATTCAATACCTTATAGTTGACTTGCCTCTGTTTCATCTAGCATTCTTTTTGAGTCTCCCTCCTTTTCTTTCTTTTTTGATTTTTTTCCTCCTTTTCTTTCATTTGGGGATTGTGTCTTTGTCTTCCCATTATTTGTGAGACTCTTCTTGTTGGTCTCAGTTTCTTAAATTGATTTGTTCTGCGTCCCTGGGTTTATGGTGTGAACTTCTTTGGCAGAATACCTGTGAAATTCAGTGGTGCAGTCCCCTTTAGGTATCTTGAGGTTCTCCACTTTCACCTACTCCTTTTGGGGTGTGTGTGTGATCAGTTAGAGGGGGAGGCAAAGTGGTTTATGACAGCAGAAGAGTATTTTATGATATTTACAGTCACAGCCAGTAGAGAAGAGATAGAAGATCTTTAGGCTATATATAGTGTTAACCATAATCTTCAACCCGAATTGCCACTTTTGAGAATGGATGGACAAAAGTTAAGTCTCTTGTTGGGGAGGGAAGGCTTATGAGTTGGATCTAGAAAGCAGTGAGGTTGCAGGCGGTCAGATTTTGGGGTAAGGTGAGAGTGAAGAATAGTAAATAGGTGTAGTGTATGAGCAAATAGATTTAATCACTGCAGTAATAGAATTCAGGAACCTGTAAAGTGGGCTAAGATCCAGGAGATGTGTTGTGAAGTATTTACAGTTGTATAGAACAGCTATTATTTACAATAATATTAGAGCAACAATCATATGACAGACTCTATGTGATCTGTCTGAATAGGAGGTATAGAGCTTTGGGTAGTTTGCTGAAGGAAACAGGTGTTGTGAAGTATAGAAAATTAGCAATACACTGTGAAGGAGCGAACAGGGCAATCCTATCAAATAATACAATATACCCTGCCAAGACTAGGAAGCCTATACAGAAAGAGGAGGAATACAAAGGTACTATTAAAATATAAAAGAAGTGAGAATAATGAAAAAATCATACCAATATGCAGTAACTTGTGGCTTCTCTGCTGTAGCAAAGCAAAATTTGTCTCTCTGTCTCTACTGTTGGGATGCTCCCTCTTTGGGTCCCACTTTGGTCTTTTTGCAGTTCCTAGTTGTTTGTGTCTCTTGTGGGTAAAAGAAAACAAAGTAACAAACAAAAAAAAGCAAGAGAAGGGAGGAAAAAGCGATAAGTTTTGAAAGAAAGGAAGATGGACTAAAACAGAAAAAAAAGGAAGGAGAGGAACAAAGTATTGAAAGATAAAACAGTAATAAAATTAATATATATATATAAGATTACTAAGATTACTAAAAAAAGTTACTATAAAAAAAAACCCCTTCCCTTGTTGGTTTCAAAATGTCCAAACTGGTTTTTCTGATTGCAGCAGGACCTCTATGTGGGCTGGGGTGCGCGCACCAGCCAGGCTGCCTGTGTCCCGGGGGATCTGGCACGGTCCTTCCCAGTCCTGTGGCGGAACTCAAATGCTTCTGCCTCTCCTCTGTATTGCTGCCAGGCTGGGTTGGAAGCAAACCAAGCTGTCATCGCAGGAGAACACCTCAGTCTACTTTCTAAAAGAAAACTTCTCCAGAAACACTGCCTCTCAGCCCAGCCCAATTCCCAGCCAGACCGGTGATGACAATGCGCTTCTCAATTCTCTTGGGCTGGTGACCACAAAGTCTGCAGTTGAACATGGCCCTTTGTCCTTGCTACCCTCTCTGTAAACTCAAGCAGACAGGTCTCTGCCTGGTCTTGCCCAGCCTTGCTTAGATGGGGAGGGAGGGAGCTGATGACTCAGCTCTCTCCCAGGGACCCTGCAGCAGGCCCAAGGCTCCCAAAGAGTCTGCCGTAGACCCTCTGGGTTCCGGGCTCCTGAAGAGTTCTCTGTGGCAGATGTCAGCCCCCCCACCCTCCCACCCCCCACCCCCCCACCCCCGGCACTGGTCCCAGACCAATGCCTCTGGACCCCGACCCTGGCAGCGGCACTGAGGCTGCCTGTTCGATGGTGCCAGCCCCCGCCGCTCTTTTCTTTACTCAGGTCCCCGAAATCCCACTAACCTGCAGCTGTCTGGTCCTTCAGCATCCGTCACAATCTGGTCTCTTAATTTCATAAATGCTGGGGAACTGTTGGTTGATTGTGCTGTTCCTCAGTAGATCTGCCAGGATTTTCTCCCAGGGGTATGGGAACTGGAATTCGCTCCGTCCTACTCCGTCACCATCTTCCCGGCCTCCCCCTTTTTGTTACATTTTGTACATACATCTATATCTGGATAGGAATGTAGTGCTCGGTGACATGATGGCAAAAGGGTGGAAATCTGAATTTTATGAAGTCTAACCCCACCAAATGTATTCGATGTTCACTGGAATGTGAGAATAATTGCTTAGATAGATCTGACTTCTCAAGCCTGGCTATGTTAGATTCATCTCGAGAGTTTATTTAACCTTTTGTTCTACTCCATATTTGTTCTACTGTAGACACTTTCTTTTGTTTTTAAGATTTTACTTATTTATTTATAGAGAGAAGGGCAGGTAGGTAAAAAGAGGGAAAGAAACATCCACATGACAGGGGAATGTCAGTAGGCTGCCTCTCCTAAACACCCCGACTGGGGACAAAACCTGCAACCAAGGTATGTGCCCTGACTGTGAATCTAACTGGCAACCTTTTGCTTTATGGAACTATGCCCAACCAACTGAGCCACAGAGGTCACAGCTACTCCAGGCACTGTAAATCAGTGTCTGAGGATCAGCTACAGAATTTGTGTTGTTAAAGTTGCCTAGTTGGTTCTGAAGCAATCTCTTAAGGGCCAACCTGATTTGGCAAGTAAATGTCACCAAATCATCCTTGTCTTATGCCACCTACCTGTCCTGTCCTAATACACTCTCTTAGAAAACAGTGCTTATAACAAGTATCTCAGATTTTATCAATCCTAGAGGGACCTGCCCACCCCTCAGATCACATGCACAAGGACCCTGACATAAACAGTATCTGGAAATCAATGTTCTCAAGCATGGCCTGATGAGGCATAGATGCCAAGCACCTTGTCCTGTTTAATAGTTGGCCTCTGATCTTTCCTTTCTCTACCATATTCCAGTGAGCATGCTCATGAGATCTATGATAACAAGAAGAAGCACCAATTCTAGAGTATTGCTACAGTCAATTCCTATAGTCAAGGCTTAATCATGTATCAACTCCTTCAATACTCACAATAACCCTGTGAGCTAAGTACATCCATAGTCTCTAGTTTATGTATGAGCAAACTAAGGCTCAAAGTTGAATGGCATGCCCCAGGTCACAAAGCTAGAAAGTGTCATAGCTTGGAATTAGACCCAAGTCTGTCTAACTGAAGAGGCTGAAACATTAAGCACTAGATTGTTTGTATTTATAACATGGTATCACTTGTTCCCTTTGGCTAAGGCCTTCACCACTGAGCCGAACAATAGCTACAACTGAGGGTGCTTCTTTTATTCCCGCTTTAGGGCTTCCCCAGGGTAGGCGTAAATTGATCTCAGCTGACTGTAAGCTCTGAAGTTCCTTTAGATAGAAAATCTCATTTCTCATGAATGCTAGCTCCTTGGCTAGTAATGGGGACAGGATAAAAGGTTCCAGAGTGGCCTTTAAACTCTCCCTGGGAGTTTCAGAGGTCCCCATTACTGGATCTTCTCCATGAAATACTGGTATCCTTGAAATTCCAGACCATTCAACTACAGTGCCAGCTGGTTCTGGAATAATCAGAAACTAATAATCTTGTATTTCCCACTTTGATTATGCTTTGTTCCTGGAACAAACTGAGATTCAGAATTAGCTCTGACATCGACTTGGGGGCCATGGCTGTACCTTGCATAGGGCATCTAGAAGGCAGAGGGAGAAATTTACTCTATAGTGTCAGTGGGGAAGTATGGTAATTCATCACCTTTCAGGGAGAGAACTCAACTCTGTTGCCTTTCTCTTGGGCAGGGTCAGGAATAACTCCACTAGGCTTGGGGATACTCTCTTACCTCTGGCCAACCATGGGGGCTTCTCTTTTGGTCAGGGCCACAAAACTAGTGCTTTAAGGCTCCCCATACCTGCTAGCTAGTCCTGAAGGGCCCCTTGAAAACTGTTTCTGTGAATCTGGGGAACCATGAGCCTGGTGAAGAACATTTCAAGGTTCTGAGACCCTCATACTTGGGGAGAAACAGTGTCTATAGTAGCTCATTTCTTAGGCTCTGGAAGTGTTAAAGATGACTCTTAGCAGGGACTAATGGAGATGTCCCTCACATTTATGGGAGCCAAGAGATCAGATTTGCCTTGAGCTAAGGTTTTTGCAAGACTACACCTACCCAAAACCACTCTCTTCCTTGATTCAGAATAGAAAGCACAATTAGGTCCCATGAGTCAGAGAGAGTGGCTGACGGTACATAAAAGCACAGCAAGGCAAGGGATTTTATAGAGACTTAAAGTTAACCAGACTCTGTTCTACCTCTTTGAGGAGTTCTTAGTGATTGACTTTTGGGACTTAAAGAAATCATTGAGAGACCATTCCAAGAAACCATTCTAAGGATATTCTGGATCAAGCATTTTGAAAATAAGATTAGGTCAAGGGTCACAAGTCAGTCGGGTCAAGTATCAGGGGCTAAGGCTAAGATGCAATTGCTTGGAGTCTACTTGCAAGCTTTGGGAACCTCAGAGAGGCTATAGTTCACTTCCTGATGGTTATCTTGGTATCAGGGAAGGCTACCTTTTAGCACTTTGAGGCCTGGGAGCTAATCATAGTAGCAGCTCCTGGGTTCTTTCGCATTCCTGAAACTTTGATGTCCAGTCATTTGCTGCCTAAACTGAGAGAGAACTCAGAAACTGCATTCTAAGGGAATAGCCTAAAAAACACTGGCTGCAGGAACATGGGACTATCTGTAACATTGGAGGCTGAGCAGCTCTTGTGCCCAGTAGTAGTATTTCCAGAATGTCTATCTTGTCCTCAGATTGCTTTGGCATAGAGGGCCCCAAGCAAGTGTACTGCTCCTAAAGTGAAGAAAGGAGGTGATACAGGGTAGCTGGATCCTGTGCTAAACCCAGTATCCCTGTCCCAGTGTTAGTTTAGTCTGTAACAGGGTGCAGCCAAGGCAGGGCCCCAAATGGGGATTGGTAATGAGGTCTAGAACTCAGGATTTCCAGGAAATATTAGAAAAAAAATATATATATATAGGATGTCCTCACCCCCACAAGTCTGAGCTGGAGAATGGGACACATGGAGCAGGGACACTGAAAGTTGCTTTGAATAGCAACAGTTTTGCAGATAACCTGTGGCATGGTCATTCAACATAACCCATAACCTTTAACTGGTTTCATAGATATGTTAAATAGCTGTGGCCTTGCTTTGAGCCAGGGGCATGGGAGTGACTTCAACCCATAATGTAACTGGGGAGGCAACTCCCTCTGTACAAAAACTTGCAGATGATTGGCTCCATGCCATGGGGCCATGCCTGCCTGGACTTACTATGGCAGCCCAGTAAAGGTGGAAGAATACAGGAGTGCTGACAGGTGTTACTCATTGTGGGGGGAGTCGGAAGTGGGGCTGCAGAGGAAGATTGGCTCTGGGATTTAAATCCAGGTGTAGCAGCCACGCTGGGGCTTTTTGGAACCACACATCTTTGGTGACAGTTGGGAACCCGCAGCTTTAGGGTGTGTTCTTTTTGCCACATGGCTTAGGAAGCAGGAGAGACTTTGCCTAGAAGAAAAGGGGTGAAAAGACTCTTGCTGGTGGGCCATAAAAAGGTGCCACATGGCTTTGGATTAACTGTAGATCATGGTGGTGACACAGCTGATGGTCCCAGGAGCCTGAATCATGGACTTCTACTTCTTTTCCTGTGATACAGTACCCTGGACTGAGCAAAGGGAAGAAGAAGGACTGTGTGCATTCAAGGGTATTCAAAAGGATTTTAGTATTTTACTGAAGACATTTTAAGTCTGTATAACTCTTTGAATAAATAATTCCTTTCCTTTTCACCAATTTCTGGCATTGAGAGATGTCTTTCCCTGGCAGCGGGCAAGGTGAACCTAGTATGGGGAGGGGAGCCCCAGAGCACAAGGGGGGGTCCATTTGGTAGTAGTATATCATTTACAACCCCCCGGGTCTGTTCTGTAACAAGTCCAGGACTTATTAAGAGCAAAATACAACAGACATTAAGGTGACACAACCAAAGATGTATGCATGTGTGTGCATGTATGTATGGGGAGGTACATTCTTAGTTTCTATGTCCCCATCTCAGGTGATAGGGACCACGACAAATCTCAGTGAAACAGCACCTAAGATTGGAAGTGCCATTCCCTACCATTGTATGTAAATGTTACCTGCACTCAGAATGTGACTAAACTCTCATACTGAACTTGTTGCTATAGATTTATGGGATTATGGGATTTGGTTATGGGACCTGCTCAGTCTAATTACAGTTTTCAGCCTCCTAAGAGACCAGCTGTGGTTCACACAGACTGGATCTTTAAAAATGCTGTGGGACAGCATGAATAGAACTAGAGAGCATTATAGTAAGTGAAGTAAGCCAGGCACTGAGAGACAAATACCATGTGATCTCACCTATAAGTGGAACCTAATCAACAAAACAAACAAGCAAGCAAAATAGAACCACAGGCATTGAAATAAAGAACAAACTGGACTTCTGCCAAGATGGAGGCATAGGTGGAAAAACTGTGCCATCTCCCACAACCAAGTTTGAATACAACAAAGGTTTGGAGAAACAAAGACACAACCAAAGGACAGAAAATTGAATTATACGGAAGTCCAACAACATCTAACCATTCAACATGGATGGTAAGAGGGGCGGAGCCAGCAGCGAGCAGGGTCGGGTAGGACAGGTTCCCTGACCTAGGCGCGCAGGCAGCCCGGAACCAGTTGAGGTGCGGGGCAGACTGACCGTGGGCGCACATTCGCGCACAGTGAGACAGACCATGCAGGGCCCAGGGGGCGAGGGCTGACAGCGGTGGCACACTCGCGTGCAGTGGGATGAAACACATGGGCCCGGTGACGGCAGCAACTGCGGCACCAGTGAGGGCCGTGGCTGCAGGCGGCAGACAGGACGCCATAGTCCCTCTCTGACCCCGCCCCCACATACAGCGTCACACCCCAGCGACTTAGTTGCCCTGTTCTAGTGAACACTTTAGGGCTCTGATCCT